>NC_086357.1:9629069-9941569 GCF_036324505.1 Eleginops maclovinus
GCTGCTTGCTACAACCTGCCACATGTTTTTGTTAACAGTTTAGCAATTTTCCATTTTAAATACTATTGAAATTTGAACTGAACTGTTAAAACTATCACTGAATTACTTTACTATTGAAAAAACATTGTCTTTTTATGAGCTTCTAAGGGTATTCATGGAGGTTTACTGACAGATGTCTACAAAGTCTCTTTGTACACTCTGGTTAGTAACACAACCAATAAGTTGTTGTTTTTTAAAAATCACCAAGGAACACTCATCAGATATACGTGTATTTGCATAATCTTCTAACTAGTTCCCATATTATGTGATAAGTGGATTTGTTACTATGTAAATGAATGGATGAATCAACAAAATCTTATTATTTACAAGGATCATTCACAATTCACAATTTCATGGCTTTCTTAACTAATTACAACAAGCAGGGCACATGTAGATTTAAAACTGATCAATGATCAACTGGTTCCAGCCAATCAGAGCTTGAGTCTGTCCAAGCCCAGATTGTGTCTGTATGGGCCGGGGCAGGAGCTGGCTGCTGGGGAAGATCGGATAGGCGCAGGATGATCCACCAGAGTCCCAAGGGAGCCCCGAGGCCTGGACACAGTGACGTCTGAGCTGGTCGTGACTGATTGCATGTGCTCGTGGGGGTGCAGGTGTGTATGGTTGTCGTGCTGATGCTCTCCGTGCACACCGTCTGATTTTACATGGGCCTTCTCCGCCACAACTGCTGCCTAGAGGGGAAGAGAACAGAGACAGAGAAAAGTATGCATTACTATTTCAGTTTCTACTGTTCTTAGGAACATATAGAGTATACAACATGGTATTTTTTCAACACTATTTACACTGTATTTATAACCATAAGAAACGCTCTCTAAAAGCCTTCGTGAAACAAAATACCAAACAAAAGGCCAGATTGGTTAGAATAATTAGTACATTTTTATGCCCTTTTAAAATGTGTAAGTGTAAGTCATATTGTCCACATGTGGATCAATATTCATCAATGCAGTTAAAGCACCTGAGGTTCGTAGATCTCACATGTCACGTCGACAGCCTTTCGGTTCTGAAAGGAGCTGTCCTTTTTTCCCACAGGGAGTCTGATTTGGAACTGTTCCTCATGGTCCAAGTGTGAGCCCAAACAGAAGCCTCTGTGCTGAGAGAGAAGACATAATATTTTAGCCTGGATTTACAACTGTGTCACCGCATGACAGGACTCCAAAAGGGTCCAAGAGTAAGTAAACCGTGTATTTAATGTCTTAATATGTGTGTGTGTGTGTGTGTGTGTGTGTGTGTGTGTGTGTGTGTGTGTGTGTGTGTGTGTGTGTGTGTGTGTGTGTGTGTGTGTTTGTGTGTGTGTGTGTGTGTGTGTGTGTGTGTGTGTGTGTGTGTGTGTGTGTGTGTGTGTGTGTGTGTGTGTGTGTGTGTGTGTGAGACTCACTGCAAACTGACAGTCCATCGGTGGACAGTGACCTAATTCAGTGGCTTCCGTTTTCTTTGAACACACCGTCTCCACGATGGTGAACTCCACGAAGTAGGCTGGACCAACAACCCACTGACAAAGCACACAAACACATGATGCTTACACACTTACGCAAAGTTCAAAATGTAAAATCTTACTTAGGGAAACGTTACAAAAGCATTGGCATATAATGCAAGTACAAAACGTAAAAGTAAAATGAAACGTAAAAATATATCATAATATTGGATACGAATTGTTGATGTGTTCACATGTTCATTACTCTAACGTTGAAGCTGATGAATTGTGGGTGTTTTTTAAGTGTTTAAAACTGCCCATTTACTCCTCATCAAATAAATGTAGCTGTTAGGGTTAAAAAAAAAAATCTGAAATGTAGTGGAGAATTCTATGAAGTAGAACAAAATGTACTGAATAACAGTGTTTGTGTATACTTAGTTACTTCACACCACTGCTACATGCACGTGTAACTATACTGCACACGTTAGTAACACAACAAAAAGTCAAATAGATTGGAAGTTAGTAGAGTCACGATTTTTAAACAAATTCTTTCTCAGTTGAAAGAGTTTCACATATAACCTTGAAACTCATCCCTGATGCTTTTATAAGTAACTTTATTATTTAGTTGTGGTTTTTTATTTACCTGTGAACTAGCTCTTGTAATGTTCTCTAGTGTAAAATAGTTGGCCAGGCTACTCTCTTCATTGAACCTCTGGAGGGAGAGATTGGCTGTCTCCTTGACAACGGGCTCGTTCAGGTTGTCCGCTGTGGGACAGTCCGGACACACACTAACCACAGCAGTGGGGGGAACTAAACACAAGAATTAACAAGGTCATAGAACAAAGAAAGTGGAGAGAAGGTTTGTTGGAGATGTAACCCGGGCCCTTTGTGCTGTTACTATTCTCCATCCAGCTTTTATAGATAAATACTTTAATGTATGTCAGTGTCTTCAATTAATACAACTTAAAACTTCATTACACAATCAAAGCACCAACAAAATAAACTATCAAAATACCTAATCAGTTTAATGTGTCTCTCGATTTACCTTCACGAATTGCACAGGAGTAGTTTTGAAGTTTGACTTGAGAGTCAACGGTAGCAGATACCTCACACTCTCCATACACCTGAAGGACACACCCAAAAACAGATATACAGCTCAGTATATATATATACAGTACATATAACCAAACTGGTTAGGTCAACATATGCAACACATGCAGATTTTACAGAAAGCATATCTTTGGCATAAGAATAAAGCATATTGAGTTTTAGATTGGCTTTTGAGTTCAGTTTTTTTTTACTTCATAAATGAGATAAATGACCCAAAAGTATCTGAGTGGCAGCCAAGATAAAAACTGTTGAAACTCTCTAAATGATAAGGAAAGGAGTTCAATGATTCCTATCTTATATCCTTAAGTATATGTTACATTTGTCCACCCTGTACCAAAGTCAAGGAAATAATGCATCAAGTGCAGCCACTGTTATATTTGTACGTGTAAAATTATAGTATTTTCTTTTAAAGGTTGAGTTTGATTTTGGATAAAATCCTACATTGAATTTATATATATATATATATATATATATATATACTGTATATACAGTATGTAGCAAAGAAAAAAATTAAATAACACAAAAATAATCAGTGGTTGTATAATGCTGTAGCCTACTGTAAGATAAATTGGAGTCCTTTTAAACTCTTTGTCTTTTCAAGATATGAGTTTCCTCAAGATCAAGTAACAGTCGTTAAGAAAATACATAATTATTCCAAGTATTGGATTGCTACCTAGTCTTGCTGTACCTCACAAAAAAACCTCTCTCAATGTGTTGATCTGACAAATTGAGGTCATCACTGTGTGGTACTTACAGGGACATCACCAATATCCCTGACTTCACATTGTTTCCATGGTTTCCTGCTGGTGATGTGGCATTTGGTCTCCATGACGTCAATGGTCAGTTTGTAGAGTGACACACCTTTCTCCTGCGAACACACACACACACACACACACACACACACACACACACACACACACACATGCTAGCACACACATATGCAAACAAATACCTATTGTAGTCTTCCTGTCATTTTATGGTTACTGGTCTGCCATCTTTCTACTTGTACTGTTGCATCTCTATATCTGTTGATCCCTGTACACATTTTTGTTGTGTGTAGATGTGAGTGTTCACCCTCACCTTATCAGGAGTTTGTGTGAGGTCGTACAGTCTGTTCAGGCTCAGGATGTATCCGTTTGTCCGGTCCTGGTTGATCTGCTCCAGTGCCTCTTCCGCCACCCTCACCGCCTCAGCGTTATTGCAGCCTGGGGGATCTGCCCTGGCTCTTCCCCCCTGCTGCAGCAAAGCCAGACATAGGACCAGCAGGTACCCACTCATCCTTTAAAACACATACACACACCCAGACACACTCAGATCTGGCCACACAAAAGCCCTAATCGAATAAATGAATCCTATCCTGGTAGGTAATTTAACAATTAGGCTAAAACAGGCCCTTGTTTGTAAATCTTCCTTGCAAGACCTGTAATCCTACTTTTTCCAGACAGGGTTTGGACAGACACTTGGGAGGTGCACGATGGACTTTCTCCTCTTACCTAATGGAAGAGCAAACAGCTGCTATCTGCTGCTCCATAGGCCAATGGCTGGCACAGACTGACAGAAGGGTCATAGTGCACTTGGGAACAGGCGAAATAAAACCAGTTAATAACAAAGTTACAAAAATCTAATTACATTTCATTAATGTGACACTATCATTGTAGACAATTTGAGAGAGCCTAAAGAACACCCCTGAAAACATACAGTATGCTTTTTGTAAGTACATAATGAAGGTTTGAAGCCAACTTTGTATCTCTGTAGTATGGCAGATGCTGTAATCTTGGAGTCACAACAGCAGCAAAAATAACTTCTACACATGGTACAAAAGAAGGATAAAATGTAGACATTGGCAACATTTTCCTAATAAACCCTGGTAACTCCTTTTGATTCTAGCGCTTTTGGGTGTTTACATTTGTCAGAATTAGCTGCTTACAATAAGTGCAAACAGCTAAACGCACTAGCAACAAATGCAACCAGATAATGTGCTATAGATGATGGAGCATGTCTTTTATAGCAGATAGGCTAAATCATTGTTCTCTTTTAGGGTTTACTTTTCATTTCTTCTCCCTCTGTGCCAAAGCATCAAAGGCAACATTTTATTTTGAGTCACTTAGTGTTTAATTTAGTGAACACTTACAAGCACAATACTAGAAAATAAATTGGTTTCTTCCATAGGTTTCTTTTTTTTAATACTGTAGGATGATCATCTTGTTGTCTTTTGACAACATTTGTCAAAATATAAAATTTGAGATGAGCATTTCAGAACAGCAATGTGGCATACAGTAGGAGGTTTCCAGGGATGTATTGAGACTTCCTTTAAGTCTTTGGAGAATTTCTTAAAAAATACAAAACACAATTGTACTATTACTGCTGTCATCACACCATAACCTTTATGAAGTAATGTTAAGTAAACAGTACACAATCTATAAAATAAATGATGACCATTATTGATAGTTCAGTTAAATGAAATGTTTTTAATTGGAAAATTAGGTTTGTATCAACTGTAAGAACAAAACATAAAATCGCAGAAAACACAACATGCTAAAATCCCGATTACACACCAGTTTTATTGTGAAGTTTAGAAGCAATAATTAATAATGTGCAAAATCAACATGTTAAAAAATATGAAAAATGTACACAAGCTCAATTGTTTTAAACTATATTTGAAGTCTTTAGCCTATACGATCCTGAACTTAACAAAATGTGTGATGTGGTTAAGCGTGGGTTGTGTTTAAGGTCAAGATAACACAGATAAGAGCTGTTTGCGGATTGTGCAAAGCTGATTTAGGCAATACGTTTATGTCCGCATATAATGAAAACAGAGTGAGCGAGTTTAGTTTACCATGGTAGCTAATTTGCTTTGTGAAAGCTACGAAAATGTTAACAAATATGTCTGCCTCTGATGTTCTTTTTCTACTAGGAGGATCTCATATAGAACTTTAGCATCCAGTCTGCACCCAATATGTATGATATTTTTGGAACTCCTTAATATCTCATGGAGTTTTCATATAATTGTTTATCAATATCCTATAAATATGCTTGGTCTATTCCATGTATAAAGCCATACTTTTTAAAGATGCTATACCATTGCATTGTTAATCCCAAAGTAATTACATACATAATTCAGTTTATAACAGTGTTTAGATATTTAAAAAAATACCACGTGAACTCCGATGCAGATCCAGATAAATATGTATTTTCAAAAGTTTTACATTATTTTAATGACACATCAAGAGCAATCTGTGGACCATGAAGGTCTGCACTATATCAGGGCTAATCTAGTTTTGCTTGTTCTTATGGCTGTTGGGCTTCAGCTCAACTTAGTTTGGACAGACAATTCAAACTTTATTACATGCGCTAAAGAAAAGAACAGTTCTAAATATGTTACATACATGATTTAAGTGCACATATACTTGGTAATTATCAGATAAAGTACTCGGCACGGTGAGCGTGTCGCAATAAATAGGCCGCCAGCCCTATTTTTATTGACGTATTTTGATGTACTTCAGTATTTTTTAGTAAATTAACAAAATAGCAACTTGTGTCATTGTGAAAACACATCGGCTGCTTGTCACATACCCATGAACATTTTAGGATTAATTCATGCTGTTTTGTTTGACGCCATTGGCAATGAGATCAGTGGCAGGAAACACAGTAAGGCAGGGGGTACTGTAGGCGCCCTGAATCAACACAAAATGGATTAACTTGGTTTTAAACAATAACAAAACAAACACTGGATGGTTATTTGTCGAAGCTTTTATTATGTTGTGCAGTCAAAAATGCCATGTTTACCGGTTTTCTTAAACAGCGACTCATTATTAAGATCTTTGAAGTTGATCATTCCTTCATGTTAATGTTACCATTTTGTTTAAACAATTCTGTCATCTTCAAGGATTGTAAAAAGGAAATGACCAGTTGAGTGATTTTAGTATCGATGACCATTTTACTCACCAAAATGGGAGGAAAATGGTGCTTTAATGTGCATGTAGTGTTTTTTATCCTCTTGGCCTTTAGTAGATGGTTAAACAAAAGAGAGACAGAAAAGTTACATGTAATGTGTTTATATTAAAACATCATGTCGCCCAAAGACGCTATAGGAAGCAGTCATGGCGTGTCTGAAGCAAATGTGATCAATGTTTTTCTGTCTTCTCTTCACTCTGTGTCTTTGTGTGATTTTTTTTCAGTTCCTATGTGACTCCCAATGGCCGGCTTATGCTCTCTTGAACTGGGGGTCCTCAGCGAAGAGTTTCTCCACCAGGGTCGTTGCAACTGCTGCATGGACACACTGAGCAGAGTATGCGGTGGGGTAGGCCTCAATGGTGGGTTCTGATTGTCCGGGAATCTGGGGGTCGGGCTTGAGGTTCAGGGTGACTCCCACCTCACCAGGGGGAACTTCGGGGAAAATAGGCATGATCATGGGCTGGTCCACTGCGGGTATCATCTTCACCATGCCCTCTGGATGGTCGTGGGGTGCATCCTCGTGGACGTGTTCGTGGTGATGGTGATGGTGCTCGTGGTCGTGCAGGTGGGCGTGTTTGTGGTTGTGATCCAGAGCCAACTCATGGTCGTGCTCGTGGGTGTGCTCGCCGGCGGCGTGCTGGTAGTTGTGGTGCTGGTTAGGCACGTCGTCGCTATGGTTGTGCGCCATGCTGTGGTGAGTGTGCACATGGTCATGGCCATGCCCGTGGTCGTGGGAGTGGTCATGAGCGTGCCTGTGGCCGTCGTGGTCATGCGTGTGGTGGTGGTCGCTGTTGTTTGCGTGCTGCTTGGTTTTGTCGTGATGGTCGTGGCTCTTGGTGTGGTCGTGAACGTGGTCGTGTGTGTGTGCGTCGTCGACAGCGTGTGCATGGTCATGGTCGTGGCTGTGTGGGTGTTTGTCTGTGTGGCTGTGGTCGGTCTCTCCGCCCAGCTGGTGGTTTTTCTTCTCTCTTTCAGACGCCTGGAGAACACATAAAAGATTAAATGAGGAATGTGAGGGACAAAGAAAAGTTAAGATCTATTCATCTATTGTAGATTTCTTATCAGTAATTTATACATTAAGACATTTCATTTTATTTTAAATATAATTTCAAATTTAGTTTGTTACTCTTTTCTATTCTATATCTATGTTCCTTGGTTTTTTTCTGTTTTTACATGCTTTTATTTGTAATATTGTTTCCTTGTCCATCTTATGGGAAGTGTTCTTATACCTAAAAAACCTACTTTGCATTCAGCCAGATTTCCTTCTAATTTGTGTTCTAAAGATAAAACAACAAGTCTGTAAGCTGATGAGCTGCATGTTGATGCAAATTGTGAAGCAGAACTTGCATTTTACTACAGCTTTTATGTTGAAAGAAAAGAGGTGCTGCCGCATAGTCAGTGTAAGAAAACTAAAGCATTTTTTGAACATTAAATATTAATATGATCCTGAAAATAAGCATAATAGGTGCCCTTTAAATAATTATGATGAACTTGTGCTTTTTCCTTTTCCCAACGAAAGACTTTATAAAATGAAATCAATGTGACACTTTGTATTTGGTCCGGCTTTAAACTTACCTCTGGCTCATAGATCTGACAATCTGCACTTGGCAAAGCTTCCCCAGTGGGAGAATAGAAAAGGCTGGCCTTACAGAAACCCTTGTGCTGAGGAGAGAACATCAACAGAATGAAGTTGGAGAATTGTAATAGTTTAAAAGAGAAGTTGTTACGCAAAACGTACTGATCCAGATATTAACGTGAAAAAAGGAAAATTCATCTGGAGTGTTTAAAATCTTTCAAAGAATCCTGATTTATTACAATTAAACTTGATTTAACTTAAAACAAAACAAATGAAATAAACAATCCCTATGACTAAGATACAGAGGAAGTTGAAAAAGACAGTTCTTCATGACTCACAGCGAACTCGCAATCCATGAGGGGGCACTTATCAGAAGCTGAAGAGCTCCTGGGGCAGGTGGTCTCCTGGATTATGTATTCCGCATTGTAATACATTGAAGTGGCCATCTGGTGACAAACACACACCCAGGACAGAAAAAGTTGGTCAAGTCGCAAGTGAATGCATTACAGTAAGATGGTTGTTCAAAGCGATGAGGATAGAGAGGGAAGATGTGCATTTAGTCAGATTTTGGAAACCATATGACTCTTTTTTACATTAAACATTTGGATTAAAAACAGAGTGCTTTCACTGGATGATTAGATGATAATTTAGTGGTGGACATTTGAATCAATTGTTGACATAAATTCAAGCTGACAACAAGATTAAACTGTTTATAATGTCTGTCAGAACGATTCTTATAAAACATTGGCCTGATTGTCAAGTAACCTTGTGGAAGACTGCAACATTAACCAAAGAAAGACCTGTTACATTCTGGATCATACATGCATTATTCACTTTTGCTACCATTGCATGATAGGACATTTAGCCTTGGTGCATGTGCTCTCCGAGTGAACTTTTAGTATTACGTTTTTAAAACGTACCCCAGATTTAGCGCGGGTGATCTTGAGCAGAGCGAAACGATTGGACAGCCCGCTCATGCTGTTGAACTTCTCCAGGGAAAGAGACACAGTCTTCTTAATCTCAGCATCCTCCATGTCCGTATGAGCAGGACAGTCAGGACATTGCTCTGCCACACGAGCTGAAGGAACTAAGCAGAGAGAAAAATCAAGAAAATGTCACTGGACTGTTTTGCACTGAACAAAATATCAGGCACATTTTACCACATTTTGAGGCTTATAGATTAACTTCTGTTTAGAAATATGGCAAACTCCTTAACATTCCAACATGTACAACTTAACTGAAAACCAAATAGTCAGAATTTTCAAAATGTCAGTTTTCTCTTTAATTTTTAAAAAAGAAACAAGGGGAAAAAAAGGGCGATTACAAGTATTCATATTTGCTTTTGTTCCTAAAATGATATTTACCTGGTCTGACGACACACTGGTATTTGTAGAGACGCACAACCCTGTGCACCTTGCTGATGTAAATGGCAACTTTGCACTGTCCATACACCTGCAAAGACCAATACAGCAATAAGAACATAGTATAATGCAATAACAAAGAAAACTCAATTTATATGGAGATTTTGTTGTATTATAATCCCTTAAAGTCTCGTAATATAATCACCACTTCTTATGGAGCAACAGGAAATTATAATGTGAGACAAAAAGACTTGACATACTGTAAAGAAAAACTGATAAAACAAGGCTGATTACTACACACCACTTACACGAATGTGTTATACCTCTTCAGTGGTAGAAAGTTAAAAAGTACAAGTACTCAAGACATATTTGTTCTTAAGATTTCAATTTATTGCTGCGCTATACTTTTACTCCCCTTCATTTCACACGTGAATATCATACTTTTTATGTATTTTAACACTCACAGTCAGTAGTGACTGGGTACACATATTAACACATATGGGCTGATTTTACACAGTCTCTTATTTGGTCCACATGAACCAACAGCAACACTAAAATGCTTTTATATTTACACAAACTGGATAAAATAGTAATAACATAATACTGTGAAAGAAGAAGAAGAAAAAGAAGAAGAAGAAGAAAAAGAAGAAGAAGAAGAAGGATGTGAGTACTTCTTTCAACACGGTCCCTGATTAGGGTAGGGGTGTGCATGTAAAGTGTTTTCTAACCGGTGTGTCGTGGTCAGGACGAACTTCACAGGATTTCCAGTCGTTCCTGCTCAGAACACTGCAGTTTGTCTCCACAACATCCAGAGTCAGGTAGAAAACCACTCCGTTCTCTCCCTGTGACAAACACACACATAACTCATTGTAAGAACATCCTGATGCAAATGATTTCCCACTGGTTAGGAGATGTGTCATATCAATCATGGCTGATACTAAACCCCCTGAAAAGGTGTTCTTTATCAGATTCCGATGTTACCATGACAACTTAATCCATCAAATAACCTTAGTATCAACTATCTTTCACACAATCAAAATCTGTCTACTACAACACAGCAGGCACATCATTTATTTTTGGATTAAATGTCTGATGTCTGAAGTTATGAGAGCAGTAAGTAATTGCTCTCATAACTCATTTATAATGAATATAAATACATAAGGAAAATTAAGAATTCTTATCATCTGAGTCTTTTATTAAGTGCTAGAGGTTATCAGATTCAGGGGTAATCTGAAAGATAAGCTTCTTGGTTTTTCTCTAAAATATCTCCTTTAACCATTTTTCTTTTAATCCTCTCTTTTGATTTTTCCTTGCCTCAACATTGCATTTATTGTTAATTATAATAAGATATCTCTTAGCACATGTTTGAAGACAGTTAGAAGAAAGATCCCTCTTTGATTTGAGGGTATATTCATTATTTAATTGTCAACGTAATTGTAGAAAGATACTCTATTACCATTGCCATCAGACATGATTGCAAACATATCTAAAGGAATACAATTCATTTGTATAGATATGATTTTCAAATGAAGTATTGAAATGATGGAGTACCGACTTGTACTCACAAAGTTTTTTCCTGGTAATGTACATTAACATGTAAATGTTAATGATTTGCCTTGTTTAAAAACAAACTTAAAAATGTAAAAAGTAAAGAGATTGCTTTCGATTGTGCCTCTACATTACACCAAATACATTTTGAGTGGTTAAAGGATTTTACCAATGAAAACAACCTGATAATATAAGCATCTGTTCACTTATTATATCTTCATATGGACTCACATGTTTGGTCATGTGCACGTTGGACAGGCGGTGAAGAGCGAAGATGTAGCCTTCCTGCCGGTCCTGGTTGATCTTCGTGATGGCGAGTCCTGCAGCCCCCTTCACCGATGCGTCTTCACACGAACCCTCCTCCATGCCAACATTCTCCACCGGTGCAGCGCGGACACACCCCAATGCCAAGAGCAGCGACAACAGCACAAAGTGCTTCATGGTTAATGCCTGGTCAATAAACACGCAACGGTTGGTGGGAGAGATGAGGGGAGGCCTTTTATATCCTGCTACTGCTCACTGTAAGAACACCCTCACTCACACACACACACAAAACCACCGCCTCTTGTGTCATTTCAGGTAAACATAACCATTGAACCCTTAAACACATGGTCATATCTTGGATCCTGCATCAGTTGATGTATATCCCAACCAATCAGCTACTCTGGTGACTTGCAAAGTGGTGCTTATCATATGTGTTAGATAATAGACCCTGCAGTCCCGCCACTTTGGATCAACAGGGACAGTGAGGGGGCACTTGATACAATCTTGGCCCACAAGATTTGATCACACAGTGGTCATAATCTAGAAGTTGAATAATGAAAATAATCAAACTGAGTATTTAGTTCATGCAAACACATTCAGCAGCTGTAGTAGATATTGTATCAGGTCACAATTGTCTTAAAATGCTTTCACACCTCAGGGGCAGTTAGGCCATGATTGTATCGCAGTATTATAGCCTATCACATCTGTCTAGTCTTGTATTTCAGTGGCATCTGTAGCTCTGACGTTTAGATCTAACATTGAAGAGGATGATGTTAGTTCCCCCTTTTTATGTATTCATACAGCATGCAAAAGAAAACAGGTTTTGCTTTACTTTCATAAATATTTGACCACAAGAGTTTTCAATTGTATAGGATGAAGACTTTTCACATAGCCAAGTGTAGACACTGTTATAATAATTATTTGTCTAAAAAAAACACAAGACTCAATTTTAACTAGAGTTTCAGAAATTAAAACTTTGGTTTAAAGCATCATTCTCTTTCCAAATCACTTTTTAGACTATTTATTGGAAGCTGTGGGGATAAAATGCAGAGGACAACAGAAGGAAGAGAAGTATTTTGCTTCGGCTCTTTCCTGAAGATTTTGGTCCTCCAATATCAACTGTAGTATTGGTTGGTTAACTCTCTGCTGTGATAGTGAAACATTTGACCTTTGTCATAACAAAATAAACAATCTATGGAATCTCACGACTAAAAATCAATAGTTCTCGTGCAGCTGCTGTGTTGCAACTTCTATAAGATACACTTACGTAAGATACAGAATAGTTGGGACACCCATACCGTGCATGTCATTCTAAATAGGATAAGAAAAAAACAAGTGCAAAAATGTTAAGGACAAGCAGCCGAGAGAAGAGAAACTTACATGCACAGAATTTTGTGTTTCAAAGCAGAGGTCATCATGCCAAAGGGCACTAATCTCATTTTTGAGTTCTCTGATTCAATATGCTGTTTTGTGTCAGAGAAAAACAAACACAACATGGTTCTGTTTCACGCTGGCAGCTTTAATACAAATACAAAATATTTGAGATTATGCAAGGGAAGTAACTGTCTGGTTATGCTGTTAGGGCGAGGTGACAATAAAACTGCAACCACAGTTAAAATGGTTTGACCTCAAGACAGTAGAGGTGTACTACTGTATTATTCAAATTCAGGATATTTACATATTAATTGCCAAAAGGGCCTTGAAGTTACTTTACAATACTCTCAAGATGGGAAAATTGGAATGCATTGGGATCATTTCATTGGGGATTAGCGTTACATTGTACAGCCTGGTGTATTTAGTTGTATTTGTGAGGCTTTGCTTAGTCAGTCAGTAATGACTCTGAGGGCATTGACCCAGATCACTGGAACTCAGCAAAAACCAGTACAAAGCTAAAGATGAGAATTAAGACGTGTGGATCCAAGAGCCTTCACTGTTCTGGTTTAAAAGGAACTAAATCTACTGATAATATTGCATGGTAATTCCCTGTGATATGCAAACAGAGAACACACAGACAGACTACAACTAGTTTGCATACAGACATTTTATGGGGCAAGGGTGAAAATGTAGAAAGAGGGACCTCTACACTTTACAGGTTTGTATTACCTTTAGGGTTAGGTTTCAACCACGCTGGGGATTGTTGGTCAATCTGTTGGCTTAAAAGTTTGGTCCATTGGTCCAAAGCGAAGAGTGTCAAGCAATGGTGAAAAGTAGCTGAGTACATTTACTCACAGACGGGACTCAAGAACAACTCTGAATACTTCTATTTATACTATTTCTACACCACAAGATTTCAGAGAGAAATTTGACTTTACACCATTTACTTGACAATTATATTTATTGGACAAATAAAGAAAAGCTCCTGCTGCTTACTGAATACTTGAATACGTTTCATACCACCACTTATAAACAGCTTTTGCAAGGTATAATGCTAATGGTCTCCCATAAAATCCTTCTGAGTTGCTGTTTTTTTAAAAATGTTGTATTTAGCTTTACAACATTTTTAACAATTCCACATGTCCTGCACTTCAGTTCATGACAGGATCCGAGTAAAAGGTAATCACTAAATTCCCTTCAGCCTTGGAGTATAATGTTGTATTTTAGATGTCTGAGCACGATACCATGTTATGTTTCGAAGTTAAAGAGACAAACCACTCATTGTTCAACAAATTTCAAATAAAATGTCTGAGGAATTGCTCTTTAGACAGGCAGTTATGTAATATTCCCTGTATTTTACAAGTGCATTCAACATCTATAGGAAAAGGAATTCATGTCACCATAATTAATGAGAAAGTAACTCAGGTGACATCCCTTGAGGATCTCTGCCTCTCTGATATGTTGGACTGCATAGCATGAGCAAGCTATCAACAAAACATGCTAAACATTCATACATGTACTTCAAGGTTCAAAGTTCAAGGGTTTTTGTTATCATGTAAGACAGTAGCTACCGTTTAGTTCCGGAGCTCCTCCAACAATGCGACATATTATAAAAGGACATAAGACAAAATTATAATAAAATAGGAATAATAAAATTAAAATAAAACAATTTAAAATGAAACTAATTTAAATTAAAGGAAAATAGTGAATAGAATATAAACACAATAAGCTAAATTATACATGGACAGTTGAAAGTAATCAAATATATGCAGGGTTCTATGTACATGTAGGAGAAATATACAATAACAGAATGTAAGAGTTAAGATTAAATATTTTACACTGAAGTACAATTAAATACTGTATGTTCTGCTAACATTAGGGTGTTATAAAATGCCAGCTGTGAACCAGGACAGATCAATTCAGTTTAATTAACAAATAATTGACTTTTTTTTATAATGTAGGCGCATGTCATTTTGCTTTTTGCCCATGAAGCAGTAAGACGTTAAGGATAACAAAGCAGTTGGATTTACCAAGTGTTGCTCAAAGACAAGTCCTGGTTGAAAATATGTTATATGTTAAAAGAGGACTTTGACACTCAGTTATTATGACAGAGGTGTTTGTTTGCTTTTAAACCTCTATCATCATCTTTTCAAGGTAAAAATAAAAAAGTAAGCATTATGTCTTAGTTTCAAACCAAGAAAGCATATTGCTTGGCCTTTGAGCGCACCATCAGCTGCAGAATACAGATCCATATACCAAAACATGTGTATATATACAGTATATATACATACATATGACAACGTGTGACTAGTACATAAAGATAAGTTAATAACCAGGTGAAATATTCATTGACAGATTTCCTTCTAGTACACTGTCATACATAAAACACAAGGGGGTGCTACAGTATATTATATCAGACCAACAACTTGCTTTCACACACACATAGACATTTCTAATATGTTCTTTTCAAGTCTGAGGTAATGCTACAATGAAAGCTGCCTCAGACATGGATTATTTCAGTCTCACTTGCTATTATTTGTCAGATCGTGCGAGAGGAAGGTTACTGTTTTCAATTATCCGAAGATGAAAGAAGAATACACAAACTGTTCGTATTTGATCAATCATCATTTACCCACCCCACTGCCCTGTTTGGCTTTGCACAACAAGTGTGTGATTTTTAAATATTGTTTTACTTGCCCCAAAATGTAAATAAGGTAATAGACTGATAAAAGTAGATATTAAAATATTAAGACATTCCTCTTGTTTTTTTTTCTTCTATTAATTGTACTTCAAGTCAATTGTATACATTTTAATACCAGACATAGGTTTATTGCTCACCTGTTTCCCAAGCAAATAATAATATATGATTTATAATTATTGATAAATACACACACACACACACACACACACACACACACACACACACACACACACACACACACACACACACACACACACACACACACACACACACACACACACACACACACACACAGAAAACATAACAATAGCAGTATTGAAATCAGCAATAGTGACTGTTAGATGATTTTAAACACGTTTCTATTTAACATATATTGTAATCATGGGAAGGAACACATGCATATCATATTATATAGAGAATACTCACTTAACATATGAGTTAACTAGCATCAGCACACTCCTACTGCTACGTAAATGATGACACATGATGAGGTGCAGACAATAATAAACAAAATGGAGGTAAAGTAAAAACTGTCCTTTTGTTTGTACATTAAGGACACTTAAAAGTACACTGTTTCAAATATAGGACAAACCAAAAAAATATTAAAGTAATTTTTAATTTATAGGTTTTTATTGTAAGTGATGATGTGGGGTAGGTGTCTGTTTAACACCTACCCCACCATTTGTGATGTTAAAGAAAATAGCAATGCGTAATATTGGATCAATGTTGGTTTATTTTTTAAAAAGCTGAGCTTTACATTAGATTACAGTTGATGTTTCCCATCGCTGCTCTGTGCTGCTGACCCTCTGGGATCAAGTGTTCACTTTGCTGGTGGGCTAGTCCTCCCTCGAGGACATACAGCCCAGTTCAATCTATACAGTATGTCAAAACCATCCATTACACACAAACACACATGTATGCCTGCACACACACAGCGCTGATGGGTGGTCCTTTCTTTATTTGTGAGTGAAAGATGTGTATGAGAATGTACTGTATCTGCGATGTCATGCGGACGTCTTCCTTTACTCCTCAGTATCAAAACAACTGCTGTGACATTTAATATGTAGCCAGACATTATGTTACTGGTATCCTGTCATGAACTAAATTACAGAAGGCAATTGAGTTTTTTACTACATTTATGTGATGAACGACCATAAACAATTCAATAATGTAGCTGTATTTGCATTAAAACCATCTTTTAAATAGAACAACCACAAATCTTATTTGATTTAATCACACCAATCATATGAACCCCGGTTGTAGTACAAGCAGGCAGCCACAAGGATCTGGAGCAGACCAAACCAGAACTAAAGGAGTGAATCTGTGACTCATCAGTAAAACATATTAAGGTTTATTCCCCTAGTGGAAAAATACAGATTTATGCTCTTTTTACCTGTTAAAAGTGAACTCATACAGATGTCATTTCCCACATTGAATACTTCTTAAATGACCATTTAAGTACTGTACATTATACACTGCCCGGCCAAAACAAGCCTGTGGGGGCCGTGTTATGATCTGGGGTTGCTGCAGTTGGTCTGGTCTAGGTTCAGCAACGTTATGTGCCTAAAGAATGAGGTCAGCTGACTACCTGAATATACTGAATGACCAGGTTATTCCATCAATGGATTTTTTCTTCCCTGATGGCATGGGCATGCTCCAAGATGACAATGCCAGGATCCATCGGGCTCAAATTGTGAAAAAAGAGTGGTTCAGGGAGCATGAGACATCATTTTCACACATGGATTGGCCACCACAGAGTCCAGACCTGAACCCGATTGAGGATCTTTGGGATGTGCTGGAGAAGACTTTGCGCAGTGGTCCGAATCTCCCGTCATCTATACAAGATAAAAATGTTTTTAATGCAAGACAGAAATAAATGTTGTGACATTGCAGAAACTTGTGGACATGATGCCACAGCGAATGTGTGCTGTAATCAAAGCTAAAGGCGGTCCAACAAATATTGAGTGTGTGACCTTTTTTTTGGCCGGGCAGTGTATTACTAACAGTTATCCACTTCAAATAAAGTACACTTTAAACGCAGCACTATCCTTGTCTTGCGGTATTTTGTTTCATTGGTGGTGCTTTCAAATCAAGGATTGATTCAAAGATTTGAGTTATTTTTTCACATCTGAATGTTTCAAATCCTAAATATCAGTGAAGCTGTTACTGCCACATTGCATTCCCTTTAAGGGATGTACCTGCTGAAGTGGAGGAATGATTTTAATGAACCTTGTAAAAAAAAACAGTACGTTTTGTTACCAACTGCCCAGAGCCTGATTCATGGGGGTTGGCAAATATATACTTGTTGACTCAAAACAAAGAAATCATATTCTGCTTCCTCAAATAACACATGAGCAATTCTAAGGTGTGAGCCCGAATATAAATACATCTTGAATCTGAAGACTGTCATTCGTTTGGTAAGAGTACTGTTTATAAAGTCATAGGGAAATAGAATTATTACGTTTCAACAAAACAAAGACGTTCACAAAGCTTTCTTCTGCAGAACACAGTTAGGATCTGTGGGTAATAATAGGATAAAGACAGTGTTAAACATTATTGTATTTTACCCATTTCTGAGAGTTTTACATCTCAAAGTGTACGCCCAAATTAAGTCTTAGCTGTTCTTTGTGCGAAAGTATGTGGACGGAAAACTGTTCGGAGGGAAAGATCTGTAATAGAATTTTCCGTGACAAAGAAAGGCAAACAAAATCACTGAGTGTGTCCTAATGTCCTACATCACACACCTCATGTCTGGCTAATTGAAGACACTGTGTGACCATTTTTTAATGGAAATGAATGGACAGACGACACAAATGTGCTGTTTGGCACATATGCACGTCAACACACTGCAGTTATTGTCCCATTAGTGACAGTGACTGCAGGTAGTTCACCAACTGGCCCCGAGAGTAGCCCCTACGCTTCTAGCACTTCCCTATCAGTGAGGCCGCATTAATGGACTTTGCTTTGCCATTTCCTGATGTGACCTTGCCTACTCAAAAATCCTGCTTTTGAAAAATCTTGAAAAGTGTAGAATAGGAAAATGACCTTCCTATGATAGTAGAAAAAAATTAAGTCAATCATGAACTAGAACATTATATTGTGAGTTACCAAAAAAGCTACCAAATGAGACTGAAACTTACAAAACATACCTTATCTTTTGACTATTACACACACTATTGCTTTGGTATTTTTCTAGCCTGATTCGTTGTAGCATACATAGAGACAGCACAATCACACGGATAAATATCCTTTTGGAGGAAGAAGACATTTTTAGATGTCATTTTTCCACCATAAGTATCAACTCTGTCTGGCATATTTGGTGATACAATGACGACGTATTTTTGTAGGCTGACCCGGAAGTTAGTATTGCATTGATACCTTTGACAGGAACCCAATGGATTTTTTTTAGTTGGATTTTGGATTATTGCAGAAAGTAAGCTACTCTTAGGATTTGTTAAGTGTAAAAGTAAAAAGCTGACAGCTTGGTCACAAAACCCATGTCACCACGAATAAGCCAAATCAGTGTTTGGTGAGACTTTGTGATGTTACTATAATCTTCAAAATTCAAGTGCAGTACTAACTGATGTATTTTGTGTGGTATCTCAAAATCCATTTAAAAACGATTATATTTGAGAAGCAGAAGTCCATAATGGGAACTAATTACCAGGTTTAAGGACCCATCCAAGCAGCATTTTATTGTCTTTGAAGATTATTTTGCTTTTATTGTACCTACAACTCGTGTTGTAGAAACCAAGTTTGTAGAAATCCAATGTATCATATGGATTAGAGGCTAGGTAATTGCCACTCTCAGGTCATGCTGCAAACAACATCATTACAGCCACCATGAGTAGTTGCATTTCTTTCAAGGATGCAGGTGATATATCCTACTGATAATTTACACTGGAAATCAGAAAAATAAGATCAGACAGCTTCTCTGCCCGTATTATAAACACTTTGGATGTGTAATAAATCATATGGACTGAGACATAACTACAATAAGCAGATGTTCTGTTGTTATGAGCCTCTAACTCTGTTATTACACAGACCATCCTCCTGCACAACAGATGTGGCCTGTGACTACGACATTATGACAAACAAAAACACTTACAGTCTTAATGTTTGTCTCTAGAGGGGCCTGTGGTCCATCTGGTATGGACAGTGCTTATATGACATGACCACATATGTAAAAATATTTATGGAAGTGTGGTGTCTGTGTATATGTCTACAATCATACAGCAGTGACTTCTTTATGAACTGGCTGGCGATTCTGACCAGCAGAGCTCAATTTGTGAAATACAATAATATAATCATGACTTAATCATAATGGCTGGTTTAAAATCACAAACAAAAAACACACGATAGGAGCAATTTCTGGTTCTAAAATTGGCATCCTTGGGCGGTTATTTTGACATTTCAATAACTGATAAAAGGCGTTGTGGTGAAAGCACGATCCAGTGACAACAACAGAGCCAAGTCAGAAAAAGATTGTCTGTCATTATTTAAAATTAGAGGAATGATTGAAAGTCGAAATTATTTCATTTTCAAATAGGGCATGGAACATCATGATGAAGTAAACAACTGTTTTTTTTAAACTCCGCTTAGCCTCTGCTTTTTTTCAATTTACCTATTTCTGCATTAATGTAGGCAGCAAAACTTTATCAATCATCCAATTTGTTTTGATAATCTGTCAACAGTAACGGCAGCGGCTTGGCATTTGTAAGGTTGAGGTATTATTTTAATTCAACCATCAAGCCAAAAAAGGAAAAGTGTTGCATTGTGTGCAGGCATCTATCAGTGTGACGTCATTTATAAAATGGTCTACCAATACACCAGGTGTTCAAGTCTTCTAGACAAGGACAAAAAACACTGTGGTGCATGTAATCCCCTTCCATGACCACACAAAAGGGGCCAAGCACATAAACATGCAACCGATTTAAGCATGAACACAAACACACACAACTTATCCATCAACGCAACATCAGATCAAAGCTTTGAATATGGCCATCAAGCAAAAGCAGTTCCGATAAGGGATCTAAACATGCATGCTGTTCCACACGTACCCTCATCACAGCTCATTATGTCCTGCCATGACCGGCTCACTGCAGAGGCCAATAAACAATCACCTTTTCTCTCTTCCTCGGCACAAGCACCGGGAGTGCTGCACCACGGATCATTAGGCTGAAGCTGGAAATGTTTTCTTGTTTGTTTGGGTTCCACACGCTAACGGTCACAGCTGAGGGCGCTTAATGAGAGCGTTCTTCGCGGTGATCCCAGAGCAACGTTTTGTTATCGGAGCCTGCCAGTGTTTAAAACTGTCATGCCAGACAAAAACTCCCAATGTTTCATAAGAAAACTCTTCCAGTCCTGGTTAGGTTCTTATATGGAGATGTTTAAGGTGGAGGAGCCTGCTAGGATTCGTGTGATCTCATTTATATAGCAGGTGGTTTTGATTATACAGGTGATAGAATTTTTGAAAAGCCTATGGCTGTTTATGTAAGGGCCAACCGGAACTCATACAGAATGAGATGTCCGGATCACTTAATGTGGGAACGTTTCCTTTCTTTTTTTTAATACAATGTGCTGTGTTATACACTCCCCGGCCAAAAAAAAGGTCACACACCTTAATATTCATTGGACTGCCTTTAGCTTTGATCACGGCATGCCTTCGCTGTGGGATCGTTTCCACAAGCTTCTGCAACATCACAACATTTATTTCTGTCTTGCATTAAAAAAAAATGTATCTTGTATTGATGACGGAAGATTCGGATCACTGCGCAAAGTCTTCTCCAGCCCATCCCAAAGATCCTCAATCGGGTTCAGGTCTGGACTCTGTGGTGGCCAATCCATGTGTGAAAATGATGTCTCATGCTCCCTGAACCACTCTTTCACAATTTGAGCCCGATGGATCCTGGCATTGTCATCTTGGAACATGCCCGTGCCATCAGGGAAGAAAAAATCCATTGATGGAATAACCTGGTCATTCAGTGTATTCAGGTAGTCAGCTGACCTCATTCTTTGGGCACATTGTTGAACCTAGACCAGACCAACTGCAGCAACCTCAGATGATAGCACTGTGGGATGATTAAGGGTACATTCTTTTTCTTCTTCTTTCTAGTCAAGTAATGTATTTCCTGCAGTTGGAACAAGAGTTTTATTGGATAGGAGAAGTCAAATAGTCACCAGCTTCCAATGACCAGTACATTTCTTCTTTGTTCTTTTTATTTTCCATTTCTTATCACAAGGAAGTTGAAGGTGTGGGATGGGAAGATGTATTGACTATGTCAAAAGTGGAGATGTCTTAAATGGGAGGATAGCAGAGGTGAATGGATTTCACCATCCTATTTCAAATAACCAAATTGAGGTTATATCCTACATTTTAAAATTGCTATGAAAAGTGCAGTGATGCAGCTATGAAGTGAATCATGAAAACTGCCAAGCCAAAATGGAATAGTGATGTTTGACTGAGATCGCTAGCTGCCCTCCTTTTAATTCCACAGCCTGCCTGACGGATTTTCCCGTCACGTTGAGTGTCTCTCACCATGACAGCCGCAGCTCTTCACCGTATGAAAGATGACGCTATCCTCTGCTAGCTGTCGTCTGCTTTACAAAAGGAAATGAATAGATGGCTTACGGATAGCTCCGTCTTTCTTCCTCTAAGGAGCTGGGAGATCAGTGGAGATGAGGAGAGGCCTGAACGAGATAATTTATTGAGACTCAGCCACTTTAAGAAGACTATTCCCTGTCACCCGATGTGTTTTATGAAGGTCCATATGTGCAGATCTGATGCTGCCTTGTCTCATTTTGACCTTTGGAACCAATATAAATGTTGTACTTGTGATGTGGCCCCCACCTGCATGCATTAAATCCACTTTATTTTAAGCTCTGCTGTTACTGAACTGTTAGCTGCAGCTGATATGCTGCTCATCTCATGAGGTATCTTATTTTGGTCAAAACAACACGTGGGAAAGCCTTATCAGCTGGGATGTTGTGCTTTGGAAACAACATGCTGGACACCTCAAAAACATCATCAGCACTTCAGGCTATTTCCCATACCATGACCTACAGTCAGGGGAATTCCGAAGTATCAATTAAAGCATCCCTCATGTTTTCATATTAACACACCTTGTATGACAAGGTGTATAGTAATTGCTGACTTAAAATGACCCATATTGTATGGTAATGTAAGTTAATATGTTCCAGTAGTTTGATTATATCATGTCTCTTCGAATATTGAGCTTCTCCATTACACCCATGAGGTAAAGTTGCCGCATTACAACTTTTGTTAATTTTCTCTGGCTAATTGTCTCTTTTCTCTGTTCTGTAATTCCCCCGGGAGCATTTTGGTTGTAATTGACATATTTTCAAGAAACTCTCACAAATTGAAATAAAATAAATTCTGGATAGACATATTGAGACACGAAATAAGAAGTAAGGTTGCAGTTTTGAACACATAGTATATGTTGTAAATTGACTAAAAAATAAAACACAAAATGACTTGGTTTGTGAAAACGTTGTGTTTTTGTTACATTACGGAAATACATTTGAAAAAGCCAATGTTGGTTTTTAGTTTCACATGACTCACAACATTTAGGTGAACTATGACTAAAAATGTATTTGTGGTTTTCTCAAAAGAAATAGGCTTTCTTCCTGAAAGGCCTTAATAACACAGTTTTGGTGTATGATAACGAAATAAAGGGTTCTTGGTCGATAAACGATACTGACTTAGATGAGCCCCTGACTTTACCTCCAACATTGCTATGTGTTTTAGGTTTCAATTGAGGAAAATGAATATTTTCAGAAACAATTGTATGCCAAAGAAACGTACAGAATCCTTTCTAGATTGTGGACATGATACTTAATCTATAGTACTGTCTCCTTTGAGTTTGAATCTGGATTGCTTTTAATTTTTTCAACAATGTAATTCATGCTTGAATCTGTATTCTTGGCATTTATCTGTATATTTGTTGCTTTTTATCAAAAGATCTTCTACAGAGATGGACTTTGGGGATTTGCAAAAGCCCTGTTGAGAGATCCAGAAGGTTTCTCAGGTCTGATGTGAATATATTGAAAACACACGCATCCTCACCTTGCTGCTCAGATCCTGTGTGGATGAGTACCTCTCAGCAACAGGAGAACGTGAGGTTACATAATCCCTTGAACACTTGTCGACGGTAACCGAATAAACCTACCACACTGTTGAAACTCCAACAGAAACCAATTTCTATTCTGTGAAGCATACATAAGAGGAAAACCACTTGCCAAATGATGACCTTTTCACTGATTGTAGTCATTTCTTTTGGAGATTGGCCACATGGATAGAATTCATTCTTCATTGGGCAGGAATCCATTGCTTTAACTACCTACATATGGTGGCTACATATCAAAAAGTTGCATTTTTGCCTCAGCTGCTCTTTGGACACTTTGAGAAAAGACTCCCAGCTGTTTTCAGATAAAAGGAAATCTGTTCTAGGCTGCAGATTTAGATATGATGCCATGGAGACAGGGAAGTACAGGGGGAGGTAATGCTTTTTTTCATGCTGGCATTTTCTCTGAGGCTGCAATCTCATGTCTTTATTACCTGAGAGTAAGGCTGCAGATGTTGAATCAGTTTGTCCTCTCCAGTCAAGATGAAGGAGCAGATTAAAGCACTCTGCATTGGTCGTTTTCACTCAGAGGCCTCATCGTCTCTCACTGCAGACGTTGCAGAGAAGTGACAAAAGATGATAATCTGAGTGTATATATATAACTGTAGGTCTGAATTGTCTATTATATGTCCATAAAGCTGCTACAATTGCAAGCTGTGGAACTATACAGTATGTTAGTTAGACAGCGGACACAATGTAATTTGTTGTTAATTTACAGTACTTCATCATGCTTGAGTTTCATGACATAGCAAAAAAGACCTCAAACCAATGTATATGCACTTTTGAAAATAATAATGTGTCAGTGCCTCTTTCAAAAATGATTTATCTCAGTGTGTATTCAAGCCCATTTTCTTTTGCATTGATTTTGCATTTGGCTGTAATTACTGCCCATGGCCCTTTAGTTACACTATTCAAATAAAAAGGGTGTTTTTTTCTGCAAGTATTTTTGTCTGGTTTATTTCAAAGTAGACTTTTTTTCATTTACATCCAAATCTTACTTGACAAAAAGTGTTGTTGGACCATATGTAATACTTCATGAGCATTAACTTTTTAGAGAGGCTTTGAATCAAATCTTATATCTTCCTTTGCAGATGTAGTTTACTCAGTTGCCATGGTGTTAGCTCAGTTGTCTTCAAATATCCGCTAATGATAATTCAGCAAACTGATGAAGGCAGTTGCAAGTTCCAGAAAAAGCCTAGAAGTGATCCTTGAATCAATAGTTGCTTCTCTTTTTTTCTGTCGCATAACAGGTTTTAAATTAGTCTCAAATGGCCCCGCTTTTTTTTGAAAATGAGTCATACAACTTTTACCACTTAATGAGGTGAACAAAATTAGACCTTCCATCTTCCACAGAGAATGATCTGCAAAGTTTAAATAAAAGAAATGTAAAGTACATATTAAAACCCACCAGCTCTAAAAGTGTCAGTTAAATAAAATGTAATCTAATATAGTTTATGTAGACTGGAGTAGCTGAAAATCAGTATGAGTAAAACAGGAAGTTAAATAAATATCACTACATTTTACAGAAAGGTTAAATTGTCAATGCTATTTAAAAGTTTCCTTTCTTATCTCATGCACAACCTTTATTTGCATGCAATGTGTCATTACGGCAGAACAGAAATATATATATTTTTTATTAAATACGAAGTTAGAAACAAAGAGGTTTTATTTGGGGCACAACTTTCAAGTGTCAGAATTCCAACAATGCACTGCAATTCACTGTCTGTCTGTCAATGCCAATCACATCCTGAGGTTTATGCCTGGATTAGATTTTTTACTATCTGTGTTTTTCCACACAGAGATGGCTTTGGTCATTCATCAGTAGACAACACCTTTTGTTTTGGTTACAAAGACCTGCAGAACATTTTCATCTGATGTCCCTCTCTCGCTCTCAGCTTAGAATCCCTCTCTTCCTGTCTCTTCTGATTGGTCAGTTTGCTGTCAGTGGTTGCATCCTGGAGGTATAAAGCCCTTGCAGGGGGTGGAGACAGCAGCCGTCTGCCGTCTCATATTGAAAACACTGCTGCTTGAATTCACACCACTGTGCTCGTCATTGAAAACAACAGAGCTGACTTTGGATCAGTAACGTTCCAACATGTGTAGAGGACTTGCTACGCTTCCCGCAACATGCTTAAAAAGGTAAGAATAATAAAGTCTAAGCAACAACTGGATAGGAGTGTTAGTATATTTCTTATTACCTGAATAAAATGTTATTCTAAAAATCTGAATTTGTGTAGATGCTGACTTTTAAGAGCCTATATATTTGGTATTTTATATAAAATGTTATTTTAGCCAAGTGAATAAAACAACAGCTCAATATAAAATGAAAGATATCTGTTGCTAATCATTTGTTTACACACAGCAGATTCTACTTGTAGATGTTTATTGGTGCAAATAAATGGAAATCTTCTCAAATGCATTTCACTCACTCTCCTCTCCTCTGCCTCCCAACAGCGCCAAAGACATCAAATATAAAATATCCTTCTTACTCCAGAAGCCGGAGCCCCAAACGTCTCAGAGTCAGATAAAAGTGAAGAGCGATGTTGCAAAGAGGTCAGAGGAACTATCTCTTTGTTCAAATCATGAATCTTTAACATATATGTTTGTTTTTGTCACATTTCACATCAAACTGCTCATCCAGGAGTGTGTCTTCTTTATGAATACTAACACAGGGATTATAATTGAAGCAGACAATGCTAGATTTACTCTTGAGAGAAGAACATTTTCTGTTAAAACGAGCTCATTAACTGCATTTCCACTTGAAAACATTAGACAGGGAAATACTTGGGAAACATGATGGAGCTACATAGGAGGATTCATGTCCCCAGTTATAAAAGATGATACTGCTTTGGCACATACAATATGTGTTTGATTTATTCTAGGAACACTGTGGGAGTTAATATCTTGAGTTTCAAGGTACATTTACAGATATGAATTTTGTGTGTATTCACCTTGCCAAGAAGAATAAAAGGTTTTGACTACATGTGAGCTTTCATTGACCAGGTCAAAAAGGGAAATCAAGAACAGTCACTGGATGTTTGTTATTGAGCCCCTCCTTCTTTGTCTTAATCTCGCTTTTATGGCCATTTCGCTTCTCCATCAGGCAGCCTCCTACTATCCTCTATGAGCAACACACAAACTCTGACCTTATCTTTAAGCAACATGCAACCCCCTCAGCGACAGCTCTAGGAGACAAATATTGATCATCCGTCATTACATAGCACTGGTTTCATTCACAGTATCTTAGCATGTTAGAGCTTCAGTGACATGCAGTGTTCAAGTGGTGTTTAACAATGAAGATAACAGTTTTCAAATCAGGGTTAGCTGTTTCCGGGGATAAAGGGGGTATTTTTGTGCTGGAGGTTTGGCTGGGTAAATGTCAGATGACGCAGGCAGGTGTAATTACATTTTCTGCTGTTATTGATCAGTTTATTGGTGCAGTAAGAAGTCCTCCCTAGAAAGCTGCCTTAACACAAAGGAGATGTTTATTGCTAGCCATTGCGAGTGACACAGGGATGACACATTTTGTAGTCTAACATGGAAGTTAGCATCGCGCTGGTCCCCTTGACAAAAGTTAAATGGTCAATGCTTAATGACATTAATTCTCATTTAGCAACATGTACTGTAGCAACCGCTGTTTTGAAGACACATACAAATTTCAAAAATTCATGGGGTATTTAATCCATTTTACCATAACCATATAAACTAAATATTGAATGAGGGGACCGAAGAAATGAATGCTAACTCAGTTTCAGGACTCATTACTGCACAACTATATACTCTTTGTATTACTGTAGACACACTTCTGATACAATATCTCGCATTCAGTGTTCTGTATTTGTTTGAGTTGAATGACAGGACCCAGTTGTAAGGTTTCTACCTGATCAACTGTAGACAAAAGTGGCCTGAAATACCTTAATTATTTCCACAATATATATGGTTTTATGTGAAATTCACACCCTGAACGCAATCTGTGTAATTTAATGTATTTTTTCTACATTGAAATAGCTACACCCATATTGCAGGTTGACTTTAAAAACACCCCACCCAAAAAGTATTTGCAACCTTTTAAATACATCCCTCCATCTTTGTTTCAGTGGGCCAACTGCAGCTGAGTTGAAGAACTGGAAGGAGTCTTTCAACCATGTGTTGACCAGTGAGAGTAAGTATAACACTAATGCTTCATGCCTTTCTAACCTGAACTAGTCCAGGTTAGGTTGCATGTCCAAAGCAAACTTAAAGAGCTTCCACCCTCCTTTCTCATCGTCTGATGCCAACAATACTGGCAATTACTGCCATGGAGATGGTTGACTCATTGGTTTTACCAGCAATGTCTCTCTAAGGGCTTACAAAAAAAACCTTCAAACCTAAACACTATCATTCTCATGTGACATGATCGTGCTATATTCATGGGAAAATTATCAGGCAAGACCTTCACATTCCTTGCAAATGGCTGCTAGTAAAGTTTTGGCAGGTCAAAACTAATCACTATCTTGATGCTTTTAATGGCATAAATTGTAAATTAAATACATGTTGCACAGACAGTGTTGGTTAGGCAGTGTTAATTAGGTAGCAACAGATCATGATGATTGTCAATATGTAAGGAAACTCGGCAAGGTCACACAAACTTGAGCAAATTTAACCGACTTAAGCACAGACGCAAACAGGCGCTCTCCAACACATTCTCAGGCTCTGCTCTTCTGCTACGTGTCTCTAGGCACTACTCAATGGCCCCTCAGGCCGTGCTCACCAGTGCAGAGTGTACAAGTGTTTGTGTGTGTGTGTATGCATAAGTCAACTGAGAATTACACTGTGTGAGTGCGCAAACACAAAAAGGGAGCAATGGCCTTCCGGGAACCCGTTGGGTTCTGACCTGCTCCGTTCCATGACCTCATCCACTGACCTCCCAACATCGTCATCCCCCCTTCTGCTTTTATTGGTTCTATTTGGGTTCCGTTTATCTTATCCTGGCCCCAATGGTCTCTGTGCTGTCATCGTAGTCATGTAGTATTTCTGAAGCAGTAGAGCTGTAAGGGTTTGAGGTGTTGCTTTCCATTGTTTTTTTGAAAATACTTGTGTTGTGCATCTTAAAAGAAAGGATGAAATTATTGCTGCCAGGATTTAATGATCTTTTCTGTGAGATGTTATAACTCAGTGTAATTACGCTGCTGTCACGCTTCCTAGCTTTGCCTGTAAAGTGCTTTTTTCTCTTGATGATGAAGATGAACAAGTTTTTTTTGTGACTGCAAGGGGAGACAATCCTCCTATTTGATGTCATTCACTTCCCAAGCAATTTGGAGACAATTTAAACTAATACAGTTTAAAATAGCTTTCAGATTGGGAAATGGAAGTTAGAAGCATTTCGTCAAATATTGGCACTTTAAATTGTACCAATGATTCTGATTCTTCTGGATCGTTCAACACAAATGTAACCCTTTAAGATTTTGATCATTTTGATATCTGTATATCAAGGCTATATTTTCTTTTTTGTTCATAGGATCATCAATATATAACATAACCTCATTTAATGATACTTCAGCCTTTCCAATGTGTGTACTCATATGTCTGTAAAACGCAGTGGATATTAAAATACACTTTTTTTCTCTGTGTTAGTGGGTCGTACCGTTTTTGGCAACTTCCTGAAGTCAGAGTTCAGCAAGGAGAATCTGGACTTCTGGGTCGCCTGCGAAGCCTACAAGAAGACTGCACCTTCTAAGATGGCGACCAGAGCCATGCAGATCTACCAGCAACATGTTGAGGCTGATGCGCCCAATGAGGTAACCATTTTTATCAAAAATAAATAAAATGTCAATCAGAGAGCTTGATCAGCATGTTATGACGAAAAATGTAACAGTACCTGAGCTTATTTTACCTGGAGGTATTCTAGACAGAGAATCTGAAAACAGCAAAGAAAATAAAAAAGAAGGAATTAATGTTGTTTCAAAAGCCTGAAACACACTTCACAAGCATTAGATACATCTTATGAATCTGCACATCTCCTTCAGGAAAGTGAATACTTGAAGCTGATGTGACTGAAGACTTGTGAATATGCTCACTCACAATGCTGCTTTACCAAAAAACCTTTCAGTCACTATCAGAATCAAAGAAGGCATTTTAGAACACTTCAGTTCAGTAATTTGGGCTGACTCTTAATAAGATAAATTGGAAAAAATCAACTGAGAATATACATTTGCAACTGCTTTGTTCTGCTTTTCCTGAAAGCTTGTCATTTGCCTTAGGAAACATTTTTTGAGATGTTTTGGGATTTTACTATACTATGTATATGTATAGTATATATAAAAAACAACTTTCAAAAAGCTTACCTTACGTTTGATAGCTTTGATTAGCTTCCCAAATGATGGTTCTGTATATCATAATAAAAAAGAAACATTCTGTCTGTAGTTTTATTCAATATGTCGTAACAAAGTTTTGAAATCCTGTTAAATCTCAACCCTCTTCCTCTATTCATTAAAGGTGAACTTGGACGCGGCCACCAGAGAGGAAACGAGGAAGAACGTAGAGAACCCCTGTCCCTCTTGTTTCGACGAGGCCCAGCAGATGATCTACACCTTGATGGAGAAAGACTCCTACAGGCGCTTCCTCAACTCCAAACTGATCCAGGATCTGTGTAACACAAAGACCACTGCTGCTCAGGAGAAGAAGGAAAAGAACAGTGGCAAGAATGGGCAGCCCCTAACCGGTGGTGCCTAAACAGCAGAGTGAACACTTAAGACTAGAAGAAGAATGTGGCAAAGACTGAACAAGTATGGGGAAGTTAACACTGGTAAAGATTGGTTTGTTTTTTCTTAATGTACAAAAAAGTGGTTTTGAATGTGACATTCATTCATGACTTTATTTCTGTTTGATACTCTGAAGTTATTGTTTCAAAATAACAAAGGTGGTTGAATATATTTTAACCACTATGTTTAAATGTTTGCAGCCTGCTTTTCAAGTCATGGCCAGGTTATATTGATACTCACAACAGAAAACAATCTACCTCCACCGAACAGACACACCTTCATACAACAACTGCTAGTGGAGCCTCTTGTGAGAAGGATTGTTTTATTTGACACACAACACATTGTTAGTTCTTTAACTGACCCAATTTAACTGTAAATGATGAGCGCATAGAGACTAAGATCATACTCTGGGCAATATTCTGTGAAAGCTCTATAAATGTGAGGATGACTAACAGTATTTTAAAACATTTATTTAATTGTATTATGATCTTGGTCAGTAGTCCAGTATGTTATAGTGGGTATCTTACCTGAACATGTTTACATGCTTTAAAGTACAAAAAACACATTCATTTTTGTACATTGTCCAACTGAAAAAAACCTGTATTCAATCTCTGTTTGAAACACTTTGTTTTAGCGCCTGTCTTTATTAGGCCTCTCTGTCAGAAAAACAGACTCTTCTTGTTGTTTAGGAGAAAAAACATCCTTTGAAACCTATATTTTCTCACCAAGGCAGCCTAAACAAATCTGACACAGTCTTCTATTCTTGTTTTTGGGTCGGTAACCCAAAATTAGCTTTACATTACGTACATGTTCTTCTTCATTTCCTACTTAATATTCATCATGCAAGCACAGCAGCAGACATATCATATTGATGCCTATGTTCTCATCAACTGGAGGAAGTTATTGATCTAAAACTGCTAACAACTGCCCGTGCTGTGATGCAAATATTGGCTTTGTCTAATGGGAAGTTTAAGCATGATTTAATATTGTAGTATTGATCTTCTCCTGGATGTTTGGTACTTAAACAAAGCATAGAAGGTCAAATTGTGACTCATTCTATTGATTTTCCCCGGTTCCCCTGTCAAACGGCTATGTTCGGGTGTTTATGACTATCATTTGAACAGGGTACTGCATGGTGTGTTCACTTAAATTAAATGTAGTTATGTGGCCTTGCATAGGAACATGTGTTATCAAAATGTATACTGTGATAATAGAACACTAGATACTGTGTGTTGATATTTATTAAATTATGTTGTTGTCCTATTTATATATCACATCTGTGACCGTTCACAAATAAAAATATGTATTGAATGATCAGAACTTTGTGTGTGAATAGTCTGGTTTAAGTTGGATTTGAGAGTTGCTAGAAACTCTTTGATATTTTCACATTATCTTACCTTTTCATTACTGTCAGGCACACATGTACCTAATTTAGCAATGCTAAGGAAATGGCTTGGTAAGGTACTTTCACTCCAGCTATGCGTGAAGATTTATTTAAACACAAATCACTACAGCAATGCCATCAAGAACTTTGAGGGGTTCAATGTGAACCATCAATATGTGTTGTTAAGTTTCAGAATGCTCAAAATCAACTGTTTCCAGAAAATAAAAGAGCAAAGAAGTCTATCTGCTAAAATGAGGTCTGCAATGGTGAAATAGGGTGCAGTTCTCTCCCACTCTCAAGTGCTAAAGAAAGGGTGTGGTCACACTCTGATTGGCCAAGGTGGGAAATGCACCAAGCTGATCTCAGTTGCTTAATTAGGAGTCAGTTCCCACAGCCTCAGCAACAGGTGATCTGGATAACTGTCCAATCAGCTCAGGGACTGTAGCATTCAGCTGAAACACATTGAGAAATTAATCAAATGATTAATGTCTGCGAGACTGCTTGATTTGATTAAAAACTTGTTTGAGGATTGTAAAAATGTTAGGTGATTTCCAGTATCATTCAATGCTGTCTTCATTCTCCTGCATTCCTTTTCAAATGACATGATCGTGACATCAAACTTTACTTCTCAAGGTGATTATCTCACATGAAATACCAAAATCATGAACTCAAGAACTGTAATAAATGTTTTCATGACCTCACCATTACTCAGACTGTCACATTACAATCGCACAGTAATCATCTATAATAAGAAGACATTAGCCTGGAATCTGTTGCGTCATGTCTGCAGATTAAGTGATTACCGCATCAGCATTTCTATCAAATAATCAACAGGAGACATTTTGGGCACAAGAGAGAATGCTTTTTATATCATGATCCTTCTATGGTGGTACCTTTTTAGTTTAGAAAGACTTCTGTTTCATTTAACTTTAAATCTGGCCAAATATTCCCATGTGAAGCAGCATTCCTATTAGCTGAATGGTTGTTTAGTCCCCACTCAGATTGATTTGCTGTGTTAAGTGTTTATTTTCAACAATCAGGACCCAGCATGCAACGCTGAAAAACAAATCTAAATCTTGGCAAGACGTGTTGAAAACCAAAGAGTTTGTTTAAAGTGTTGAGTGCAAAAGAGTTATCAAAACCCTTTAAATCCTATAGAAAACATTTTTTTGACTACTATAATCTCCAATCTCTAATAACCCAAATTTCATTTTCATCGACAATCGGCAAGCATCTCTCAGCGTTTGAAACTAGTTTGCTTACAAGGCACTGATCTGGCAGTAGGCAGATAGCATGAGTGTCGCAAACTGCGGTAAAAACCTTTATTGAACCAAATGTGCAGAAAGCTCATAAACCAGAATATTCTATATGTACCTCACGTCTTAATCTGAATATGCTACTTTCAAATAAGTCCACGTCATATTTGGATGATCAGGAATAGTAGCATTTGGACACAGTCAATGATTTTGATTAGTTAATAATTTGGATTTGTCCTCAGAGTTAAGGTCTCCTCTGTGTCTAAGAATGGTTTATCCTGAGGGCATAACTGACGCGATTTACCTCCAATGCTTACTAAACTGTATTCCCAGTCTAACTCCATGCCTATTTAAGGCCAACACATTTAAGGCCATTTACAGTAAACAAGCTTGCTTGAATTTGGTCTCCAGTAAACCTCACTTTAGAGAAAGTGTGACGAGGTAAACAGGTCTAAATATTTACAGACAGTTAATACCATCTGCCTGCTTTGCTACTTAATAAAAGCCCCTAAAATAGTATAACAAATGCCTGGTGGGGTTTTTTTTAAGAGACAGCATCTGTAATAGTGCTTTATTTTCGTTTTTAGTTTAGATTCACCAACAACTGCAAGCCATCACAAGTATGTTAGTCCTCCATGAGCTTTTCCTGAGCTAGAGATAAAAAGGTGTGATTACACAGACACACATTCTCCTTATTATGTGATCTACTGCTGTCCTTCATGTATAATATACTGATGCATCAGCCTTAGTGTGTAAATGAGAGTCTAGGAGTATTTAGGAGTACTGTGAAAGGGGGGTCAGCACATAGAATTTGGACCAACATATTCACATTTAGGACTGGATCTAAAAAAAGATCAACGTTTAAATCCAATATGCTGTTGCTACCAGTGACCTAAACAGTAACATGGCAGGCTGTAAAAAACAAAACATTGAGCTGAAGAAGCAAACAGGCTTTGTAAGTAAGACTGCAGAGTTTGGTCACAGTTTTGTGAGTTTTGGTACTACAAATTACTCCTTTGACCTTCCATTTACTCTTCTGATAGTTTGTTAATATACTGTAAAATAACAACTACATGCCGCATAAATGTGTGGAAAGATAATCTTCAAAGTTTAAAAAGAAACAATTAAAGTCAAGTAGTAGTTGATTAGAGATAGGACTAGGACAGTATAATCCTTCAGATGATTTTTGCATGCTAATTTTACAGTCACATTACAAATAACGTCACTATAGTGAGCCCAGTTTACATTTGATTTGACTTGTTCGCAACTGTAAGTGCTGAATGTGAAAAATGCTTTTGGCTGCTTCCATTTTTACACCTAAAGTCTTCAGATAAGAATACATGTCTTTGTGATCAAATGGATTATGTTATTTGGTGCAAAGTGCCAAGTCAAAACATGTGTTTCTACTTCCTGTTTTGAACTAAATATCTAATGCAGTAATATTAATGGTGAGAGAGTTCGCTCTTCCGGTGATGTCAACACAATTGGTTTGAAGCATTTTTTAAACAAAAGACTTCAGATTTTATTTTGGTGAGGACAATCTATGACAGACTGAATATTAAAAGGTCCCTTGTGAACTAGGGCCCTTATTGTTCTATCTCGAAGTTAATAAAAATGCTGCAGTGCAACGAGGGAAAACGTTAAACAGGACGCTTGTAAAGCCGAGTAAGACAGCAAATAGAATGTTTTGACCGTGTGTAACCATATCTGTGCTTTCTGTACAACTGCTATTCCTTTCCCGAGTTAAATTAATTGCTGTGAGCTGTGGAGCTCGTCTGGTTTTTATCCATTCAGACAGCGCACAGTTAGCAGCTGCACAGAAACAGTATCCTTACAGAGCCTTTGGTTTTGCCAGCAGAATGCTCACAATGTGCTTTTTAAAATTCTAATCGCGTCTATAGTTAAAAGACAAATCAAATCACATTCATTTAAGGGATCATGTTTCAAGCCAACGTGCTTAGAAGATCATAACAATTAGCACTTTACACAGGTTTCCATCTTCATTTCATTTTGTAGTGAGTCATAATGATGTATTTTTGCTTGACTTTGTTGACGATGTTTCTTAACTTGGATATTAACAATAATTGCAGCTTTTTTTTATTGAACCTAAACCTCGGGCTGATAATTATTGGAATGATTATTGGAGTTTTTGGTTGGAACAAACCTCTTATACCCATTTCGACCTACTTTTATTCAATGTCCACTGATGGATTACAGTTAAATCAACGTCAAAGTTAAAACAAAAACATTGCCAATCATAAATATCCTTGAAATGGGACAGAAGGTATAGAAGCTACTGTAACCAAAGGGAGAATGATCACACTACTTTACAAACAGTTGGTGTTAAAATCAGATGTTGAAGAACAGAGGAAGTCTGTCTTAAACAGCAGGAAACAGGAAAAACATCGCAGTAAGGAAGTATCATTTGCCCAGCTCTGGTATGAACGGATGTATTTAACATACAGAACACAGGACATGACATTTCAAATGTGCAAACATATTCAATGCATGTCATGTAGGGGTTATGTTATACAACACTTGTTTTTGTGTGCTTTTCTTCGTCCGCAGCTGTAATACTATCCAGAGTCAGGCCTGATCAGCGCTTCATTCAGCGCTAACCTGCTTATCGCTGGATGTTCTCCCCTGCCTTCCCAACACCAAGCAGCTGTAAGGCCTACTAATTAAACCCTGACAGGACGATCTGGTGCTCTAATGTCATCATGCATGCAGGGAAGCACGTACACTGAGACATGCACGCGCGAAGCCACTTATCTCCTCCACACGAACACGCGCTTACATATAGTACATACATCCCTGGGGCGGCATGTCTGGTTCTCTGGTTTATCGTCTTGATACGTTTTTGGAATAAACACTGAGTGATTCAAATCACTGTAGACTTTTGTTATTGTATTACAACATCTGTTCAACGCTTAAATAGCAGGTTTTTGACAACCTTGTGATATGATTTGACATGTCCATTCAGGGATAATATCTGTATTAAGCATTTATAGGAAATGTGTATTGTTCTATTGATTTAAGAAATAAAAGTCCATGCCTGTAAGTTAACTTCTATTTTTTCTGTGTGCACTACGCTGATTAGTAGTGCTCTTTTGCCGTTGTATTAATGGCGTTGTTCCCAACAGCAATAATTACATTATTTCAAAAGTGTGCACCTAATTAATTTTTGTTGTTCACAATATAAACTGCTACTGACAATGAGAAATAAAAAAGCAATGGCAGGGAAACACATCCACACCAAACACATGCTTAATGTTAAACATCAAACATGCTATGACACAAGCTGGCAGATCTAGAGAACTCATCTCAAATCAGCAATATATTCAAAAGTTATATGAAAGCTTCTTAATCTGTGATTGTACAATTGCGGCTTTTACACAGCTGCTCCGATTTACATCTGTTTAAATGTTATAATAACACAAATCACACGGTAAGAGGAACTTCATGGCTTAGGATCAGGGATTGTCCTTCAGGGTATTTTCCTTTTTTTTCCATATCTATTTTTGATGGAAAAAAATATTGAAGTATTTATGTGCAGATGAGCAGGGAGGACTTTTACAAGAGAACTTCATGTCCACAATAAAGAAAGTAAATATTTATTGCAAGACAGCTTTTAAAATCTTCTGAACATGCCACATTTATTTTGAAATCACATCCATCATGATGAATAGTGACTTGGGGGATGTAAAGTGCTGTATCAGCAATTAATAATCATTTAGACTGGAACTCTTGTCTGCATTGTGGAGGCAAAACAAAAATAGACGACAAAAACATCGTTCTGACTAATGCCAAAATGACAATTCCCTCCAATTAATGTCATTTGGTAGGTAACCTCATTATCAGTAATTATGGTAAATAGCAAATAGCGGGCCTGAAAAAGAAAAGGGGCCTGAGGTAATCCATTACACTTACAATCTGTGCAAGTGCTATTTATTTTAATAAAGATTGGAAGTTTGATTTAGAAGAAATGACCAGCACATTTTCCATAGTGAGGAAAATATTTGTACACATGAGTGTGTAGAAAGTACAGAGATAGCTCTAACATGAGTCTGTTGAGTGAGTGTATAAACAGGAAGCTGGATATATAGATGAGGTGCAGCTGAACATGCAGGAGGATTATCTGATAATGAGCAGGTGTGACGGCCAGAGAGGGAAGTTGGTGATCAGGTGAGAGATGACTGGAAAAGAAGGAGCTTCCCTTTTCACTAGAGCCTCACATGCTCCATTTTGAGTCAGACATCCTTACTGTGACACTGCACTCTATAGACAGAAAAGGAATAATAATACAATCATCCATCACCATAGATACGGATTGATTCTTGCATTGAGTGTTACCTTAGTAGGATTTAGGGTTAGGGTTAGGGTTTGTGTAATTTGTTTAGCTGTATATGCATGTACACTTGTTTATATACATAATTAATCAAACACTACATGCACCAACAAACCACTATGGACACATTTCAAGGTAGGGTTTTTCAAACAATAAACAAAACGCCGCCATGAAATACTGAATTTAAAGATATGAAACGTACAAGAAGCACAGAGAATGACTGGTATTGTATGAAACTCTGAAGTGATACAATTACACTTCTTGAAAAACACATTAATATAACAGCTAATACGTCATTAATCTTTCATAGGTAAAAAAGGCGTCAACTTTATATACCAGGGAGCCCCTGGCCCAATGCTCCTCAGCTTTTTGTAAATCGGTCAACATTTGTATCTCTTCTGTTAATAACCATAGAGTAAAGAATGAGCTCATGTTGTACTACTTTCTTCAGCAGGTTGAGGAAATTAAAGCAGTAGAGGCAATATTTTTGACGTAAGATGAAGACATTCAACAAATGGGCTTATAAATGTGTTTAGGAAAAAATTATACAAAATAGTAATAAAAGTCTATTTTTATTATATTACGTCCTTACAAATGTGCACCATATGTTGGCTGAAGGGAGCACTTACCATTGTTTGTCAGTGTGGGGAAATGTTAGAGTAGACTTCACAGGTTATTGTATTTGTAAGAGGTGGAGTTCATTTCCTGGCTGGGTATTCTGGAAAGTGCCACCGCTCAGTTAGGTTTGTAGTTTTAGTCTTCTCACCTTCGTTCTCTCTCCCAACAAAGGAAACCTTCTGACCCAATATTTAATAATGCAGCTGTGTAAACAGTCGTCTGCTCTCAAGATTTAATTCACAGCTGTACACTGAAACAATTTAACGTTGACGTTGTCTGTCAACAGGTTCCACATATACACACTTTATTTTAGGTTATCTGAAAGCAATAACATTAAGTTGAACCTATTTTTATTTTTTTATTGAAACTTAATATTATAGTTTTCAACTGACCTAATAAAAATATCTGTTCTCTGTCTACACACAACATTTATTTAAGTCAAAGTTTACATCTTGTTTTTCATTTCTCTTGTATGTATCAATCTTCACTTGGCCAACAATTATGTTGGCCTCTGTTTATTTGGGATGTAGGGATTAAAAATAAATCCTATTCATTGCATTGACAAGGTTTGTCATTCTAAAGTAGATACCACTAAATCGATACACACAGGGCTTGAGTTATCTAATAACCTGAGCTTTGTGAGGGTTGTTGGCACCGCTGTAGGCCTGTTTAATGAGGATGTTCCCTGTAGTCATTCCAATTTGAAAATTCCTTTTTTGGCCATGTATCATTCTGCTAATATTAACCATGAATTGAGAAGACTCTCCACTAGATACTTGGTTGGACAGAAAGTCCATTTTTGTTTGCAATCACTTGGAAACATGTTTTTCACCACTTGGATGCCAAACACAACGTGGAATCAGAAAAACAACATCACTTGATGCCAGTATGATTGTGATGTGAAAATAATTGGCAGCTTTTAAAGCAGGGAAGTTACCTTTAGTCTTAGGCAAACAATTCATGCTGTCAGTTGTGTTGACAGCCTGACCGACTCAGCGGACTGTAGACTGATTGAAACCCCGTGGGTGTAGCAGTGCCAGCCACAGATATCACCAGGGAAATGATAAAATGTTCTTTCATTTAATGAAGCATGAAAATAATGCATTTTTCTTTAATACGTTGATAGCGTATTAAAAGCCCTGAAGGCATGAGAACCTTCAATGTTGACATCTTCCCTGAGGAACTATGCGAGCAATCGGCTTGCCATGTACTTACCGATCTGGCTGTGCCCACGCAGCTGCCTTATAATAAAGCTTAAGTAAATATAAAAACAGCATTGAATGGTTTTATGGTCCTAAAGACTGTTTTAAGCTCTGGGGACAATACATGTGTTTTTCTCAAGCGTTCTGTAAGCTTCATCTTTAAAAAAAAAAATCGTGGGTGTCTTAACCATTGGTTGAAGCTCAATCTCCCAAACAAATGAACACATTTAAAGTTGCATTCAGATATAGTAATATATTGGTAGGTATAGTAATATGTGGTTTCCTATCTGAAGTCTAATCATTGTTTTGGCAGCAGATGTGAAAACATATGTGGGTCTGGTTGTGCTTAGAGCGCTAATCATTACTCCTGGCAAAAGAGAAAGAATGAATCATTCCACGCAAACTTTTTCAGGAGTAATTAATCAGGCAATCCTGTCAAAGTGAACTTCTTCTACTGCACATTTGGAGGGAAATCAAGTCACGAATCAAGTGAAATGCCCAAAGCAGGCTCTTAGGCTGTAAGACTTATAAGGCAGACTAATACAGCATCATCAGTGATTTTTATTAGGATTTTTATCAGCTTAAATTACCTTAAATGTCTATGATTTCTTAAAACTGTTTTAGGAGATATTTACAGCTTTTGGCATGACATATATTCAGCTTTAGCTTGTTATGTTACAGTGTACCAAACATGTAAAAGCAGTGAATTCGACAAAACAAAATGTTTGTTAGAAATGTCACCAACCTCCTTTTGGGACACAAGGAATTTTGACCTTTTCCATCTAATTCTAGGAACAGCAATAGTAACAGATGTGTCCTTGCAAGCTTTTGACGCTGCTTCTGTTGACAACCAGTTCTTTAGCCGCATCTGTTTCTGGCGTCTTTGTCCTTCCACTCTGATGTTTTTTAATTGGTTTACTCTGTTTACTTAAAGCTATTTTTGCCGGTTAACTCCTGTTTGCTTGGTAGTTCTAAAGCAACATTTACATTTTTTGAAATGTAAAGCCCTGAGCCAATGCCAAAATTGGTGTGAGCCAATGAGGAATCTGTCCAGGCTAGTCCATTACAGCAGCTGTAGCAGCATCTCACTCGAGCGTCTTAGCATTCTAACAGTAGTACTTTCTTGTGAGTGTTTTAACAATTAGTTTCATGGGGAAATATGGACCACTAGTACTGCAAGTGGGCTGTTCTTTTATGAGTGGTTCCCAATAATGTTATCTAAGTGGCGGTATTAAGTCAATATATACTGCAATGCAAAGGGAATGGTAGAAGAAGACTGCTAGCCTAAAATATTGACATAAAAAATGTAAATACTTAAAAAAAACTACTTTGCAAATGCTTTGTGTAGGATGAAAATGCGCTCAACATGTTTGTTAGAGCTAATTGACACACAGCATTAGAACATCTGAATGTAAATCCACTTTCGTTGTTGGTTAACATAACTCAAAAAGCTTGAAATGGATCTTGTGGCATGGGCTAGAAGAAATAGTTGGTTGTTCTTTTTCATTTTTGTCGTAACAGACTCAATCATGAAGTACTCCATTAATGAATGATAAAGACATTTTGTGATTGGGTATAACATGAAGAGAAAAGAAAGTGACAATTGAAAGTCAGGTGTTTCCTTTTTTATGACAGTGAAAAGATTCTAGGAAGTATTTGCCAGCTCTCCATTCAAAGAACCACGGATTCCATTTTTGCACTAAAGAATAAGTTAAACACAATCGATTGTGTAAAAGTTGATATTTACATGTCAAAATAAATACATCTTCAGGAATTGAATGCATATATTTCTTTTTATGTGGATGACTACAGCAATTACATGCAAGGCAACATCAAATAATACATACTCAGCATTGTCAAAGCCCGTATTGATTTTTCTGAAACATTAACCTGTATGAGGCATAAGGTAACGACACCAGACTGGCTAATCTGTGCCATAATAAACCATTGTCAATACTAATTTTGCTGTATACCGTTGGTATTTCCAATGCCCTTTTAGGTAGAACATTTAAAAATATAATTCATAAATTGAAAAAATGAAAAAAATCCGATTAATCCATTTTTTCTCATCAGTTGAGCTTGATTTTGAATAGTTGCATTAAAAAATAAACAATACGGACTTACAAAAGGCTGAATATCTAGAAAACATATATTTGTGATGGTTAAGACATAATGCTTTTGTTTATATGAAAAAGCATTAGAGAGTAAATATAATCACACTTTGTGAACGCTACATTCAATTACTGTAATGATAACATTTAGGACACCCAATCATTGCACTCCAACACCAAACCCACCATCACATCCGTATACGTCTCAGCTTGGTGAAATGTATGTGAATACCAGTGTTTTCTTACAGCATGAGGTGAGTAATAACTTGTGTTTTTAAAGTGTTAACCTTTGAAATAACAAAAGTGAGAAGTACATATGAAGTCAGTTTTATGAACTGTGACTATGTTTTGTATACTTGTATCATTGAAATAACTCCCTATCGTTTTTATTTATAACTTTAGATCTACATTTAGTCTGTTACAATAACCAGTGCTGAAAATCTGCAATTTCAGTCCCCCATGTTTTTCCCTTGTATTATCACTGAGATAAGGTGTTGTCAGTGACTCTGCATGCTTGCATACATATTTGACATTATCGCATGGGAAAAGGACTTTTCTTTGTTAAAACCGCTGCTCTCTTCCCTTTTTCTTTTTAGATTCCCTCCTACTTGATTTTCCCATCTTAGCAACATGCATTTAGTGGTAGCCAAGGAGCTCAACCACTGAGCCAACTAGCCAGCACTGTTCTCAAGGATGTCTCTCACAGGATGCATCGCAACCAAAAGGGGAGTGTGGTGACAATCTGACCTTACCCTATGTCTATGTGAGTGTAAGAGTGTGAAAGAGACAAAAACTAAGTTATGTCATAATTGTAATTAATGCACTGGTATGAGAAGAGAGTCTATGTTAAAATGTCTTTAAATGAAATGACAAAATAGTGGGTTGTTGTTGGAAATGATTTAATGTGTTCATTTATTCAAAACAGCCAAATGTGTAACTCTATGTATATGAAGGGTTTCCAGATGCTTTCCTCTTGAAAAGGCACAATATCTTTTGGGGGAAATACAATATGTTCTGATGTCTGTATGAGTAAGATGTTTAGGTCTGTGGCAAAATAATATATATTTTAGAATGTATATATATATTATTTGGATTTTTTTACAATGTGCCCCTTATTTTCCTTTTTCTTTGGGAAACATTTAATGCAACACTTAACATCAGTTTGACTTTAAGACATTTGAAGGCATGGGTGAGTGTTATACTAAAGACATGACACAAACTGAAATTTGAGTCGAATAAAATTAATGTTTAATTTTGTCAGTTGAATTTTGAAATAGATCACCAAAATGATCACTTACTGCTCAGCATTTAGACTCGATATCATAAAGTCTTTGGAGTATTCTACAGAATGCATGACAGTCAACAAAGCCAAACTCATATCTGTCAAGTCTAGCAAAGCTTCATCTACACGTTGGGGAACAAGTGATAGTAAAACAAGGGATAATCGAATTAGAAAAGTTTGAGCATGTATCCAAAAATTGGAGAACTGACTTTTGTGGTCCTTATAGAAACACATTGGTGTCTGTTTGGATGGGGGTCTGAGTCTGTTGATGTGGATGCTCTTGTACTTCTTCCTTAGTGTGAGAACCAATCAGGATTTGGACCAGCTTGTTGAATTTGGGAGACCCTCACTTCTTTGCGAAGTTTGGGATTAATTGTTGAATTAAATGGAAGCTCCAAACTACCATAGAAGTTCAAAAACATGCGTGTGTATGTGTGTGTGTGTGTGTGTGTGTGTGTGTGTGTGTGTGTGTGTGTGTAAATTGGGGAGGTTGGGTAATTACAAAATGCAGTCTCTCCCTTTAGTTACACTCAAATTATAATTTGGAAAATTAATGATAGTTTTTAACTTTTTTTTTCCAAGTTAGAGGTTTCAATTGTAGCTACAAATAGTAGAAGATTAAACGTATTTAATCCAACAAATGTTTTTCTAATTATTTCAATGTTAACTGACTGCTGTTTGAAACCCAACACCCCCAACCTACATGAACTCCTCCAGCTTAGTTGACCAGGAGCTCCTGGTACTGCTCAGAGCGGAGGAAACGCCCGAAGGAGTCTTTCTCCATCAGGGCAAAAATCCTCTTCTGGGCCAGGTCAAAGGTCGCAGGGGACAGAGAAACCAGGTTTCTCAGTGTCACATCCTTGGTGAAGTGGTCAATATTCACCTGTGGTGAGAGGAAGGAGGACAGAACATGCTGTCAGAAACAATCACAATGCAATTGATGCAGATGAACAGAAATGGTAAGTAATAAATGTTAACATGAATAACTTAGCAAGATTGTAATGTGTCTATAATAGAAGACTCAAGTGAAGTCCACAAATGCATAACAATTTTGAAAAACTGAGTTTTACTTGCTAGTACCAAAAACACTTCCTATCTACACAAGCAAGCGCTTCATAAATTCAAAAACACAATTAGTCTAGTCCAAATACGACAGTGTTATTTTTTGATAGCAAACCCTGAAAACAGAGTTTCTGAAAACCATAATCCTTTTTACAAAAGCTTGAACACATTGTGCCTGTAGACACAAGGCCAAAGTACCTGTGCAAATGTGGAATACGCCTCAGAGAGAGTAGCCATTTTGGTCATACTGTTTATTTATTCTTTGTCTATTTCAATTTGCCAGTTGTTATGTTTATTCCAAATAAAATATTAACCAGATAAATTAAGCCCTGACTGCCAGGAGCTGATTTAAGACCTACCAGAGGCCTGATGTTTATGACAACCAGTTCATAACAGTCCCAGATTGATTGTAACTATATGCAATAAAGCAAACACACACATACTTTACTTACAAACTGTTCCTTTGTTATTATTATTACCAATTATATTACCGAGAAGAAGAATCAGATAGTGTGTAGATCAGAACAAGGCATTGTATTTTGCTCTAAAAAGCAAAAATCACGTCCTCTAACCCAAGATGGAAATACTTAAGTCAATGTGTTTGTGTGTGTGTGTGTGTGTGTGTGTGTGTGTGTGTGTGTGTGTGTGTGTGTGTGTGTGTGTGTGTGTGTGTGTGTGTGTGTGTGTGTGGTGTGTGTATGTGTGTGTTTATTACCTATGTGTGCGTGTTCCCATGCCTGAACAGTTCACTGGCATGTCTCAGTACATTCTCTCTCTTTGACCTCATCTGTTTACACTTATACAGGCCTGTATTTCTCATCTACACTACTGATTACATAAAGAGTCCAACGTTTTGAAATGTTTGCACATTTCTTTTAAACTTTCTCTTTAACAATAACTTCTATTTCAGCATGAATAACCTTTTCAGGAGTGAGGTGTATTTTAGTAAATGCCATATTACTCATTACCCTGTTGACAAAATCCCTGTTTTATTGCCAACTTACTGAAAGCAACTTTCAGCAATTGTACTTTTAGCAGGACTAACTTCTTATTGGATCATCTTTTGGAATGCGACTGCTGCCAAGTGAGAGCTCATTGTTGAAATGTTGGTGCAGATTACGCAAAGCATGCTACATTTATTTATTAAACCATGGGGTGTTGAGTGCATTAAAAGGGGTAATCAGAGAAGTTCCTGACCTCTCTTGGCCCCTCAGACTGGATGAAGTCTTCATAAATCTTCTTAGCCTTGGCTGCCATCTTCACGGGGTTCTTGATCTTCTTGAATTCCTCGCAGGTCACCCAGAACTCGATGTTCTCATCACTGAACTCAGACTGGAGGAAGCTGCGGAAAGCAGAAAGACCATCTGATCGGAAAAAATAAGAAAGAGATGTGTATTAACAAGCAGCATAATACATTATGGAATACTTGATAAATACATGAATGAAACATCAAAAGACTTACTTAGAAGTAGTTATATACATCATCAAAATAATTAGCTAAACTAAAGTTGTATTGACCAAATCAGAAAACTTTTTTTTTTGAAGAAAACCAAAAAAGTATCAACAATAGAAAGAAAGCTCTCTTTGGACAAATGCAAAAGCACAGTAGTTATTCCAAGATAACCATCCAAATATGAAACTAAATAAAACATTGACTTCTTTCAGTGAGGACCATTGTGGTTCAACATAATGGCTGTTAAAAGTTCCCATTGTCTGATCCAGCATGTGCTGCAGATGATAAGCTTTCTATTATGGCCTCAGGTTTTTATCTGCAATCTAAATGACTAGTTTGGTTCAAAATAGCACGGAGTCGCAATCAAGCTGCAGCCCTTTTAATGACCTTTAGTACAAGGACACACAAAGACAGAAGCACAAACACACTGGCACTGATGACAATTTACGGATGTTTGTATCAGAGCAGCAACAACTGGCAGAAGGTGCATGTCATGTTTAGGCTTAGGGTTTTTTTTTTTGTATATTTATGATTTTTACAACATTTTACTTCCGTACCACATTATGCCAGAACAAATGACATATCAGTTTCAATTAACTTCACTGACCCGTCATTGTTAAACAAGCTGCATAATCTTTCAAACAAACAAAACCATGACAAATTAATGTAAACAAAAACACCACCGATATCAACAATGAAATTGGATGAAACAGAGTATCCCAGAACATTAATTTCCTGGTTTATAATATACATTACATAAGGAAGGAAGGAAGGGGGGGGGGGGCGGAATAACTGAGAGGAAATAACTCAGAGAGAATCCCATGGGAATAAACAGGAGTGGAGCCATAAAGAATAATGTTAATGTAAAAGCTGATGTAGATGAATCATCAGACTGCAGCAGTTTGCAGCAACTGTGCAATAAATCAACTTGTGTGTAATCATTTAGACTTCTCTCTTGAGACGTTATCATAACGCACACAGCTCCAACGGATGGATACACACTCAGATGCATGTACACATTCATGCAGGCATGCAAACATACATCCCTCTGCCCTACACTCTGCTGAAGGAGACACTTAAGAAGTTATTCCACCAACCACTGAGCTCTGCAGAGGAAATGCTGCTCCCTACACATGCATCAGCTGGTCAGTAACATCTGTCTGTGGATCTGTGTTGATGCACAGGGGCAAATTAAGTGACTTATTAGCAGGAGAGTTTACACGTAGCGCTAACGACTGTTAACCATTAGAGTTAATCATCCGTCTTGCTGGCTCTCAGGCTTTCTGTGCACTTTAGAAGGTAAACACCCCAGCCAGTGGTTGCTTTCAGGTATACATGGAGGTTTAAAATGTGTTTTTCTTACATAATGCTTTGGCAATGTTACATTAGTTCTTTATTTTCTGTTGCCCAAATAGTTTTAAGCGAACTTTAGAAGAAAAAAAAAAGAAAAGAATACAATTTAGGCTTAAATAACTCAGGCAAAGACAAAGTGAACTTCTGTCAGAAGTTGGTGATGTATGCTACACTTCATGCATGGCTATAAAAACAAAATAAACTCTATAAACAGAGTCAAATAATTTAAGTTAGAAAATTGGACATGGACAGAGGTCTTTTATGATCTATTACTGATAGGGCAACATTTAACCATCTTTATGCAAGCTTTTATTAGGCATCTTCACTTTGTTTGGAGACAAAGATAATTGAATGCATTTGGTTCTAATCCATGAGCAATTGCAGCAGACAGCAAAACAGGTGATCAGTTATGGAAGTTTAATGTTTGCTACTTCACTGAACCACCAAACACTTGCATAAAAAGGTTTAATTTAAGAAAGTTTAATTTATTAGCCTTTCCAGATTTGCAAAATACAATTGTTTTTAACAAACCTATCTTTTGTAAATTAGGATTTATTAACATTTTGGTAGTTGAAAGGTATCCCTGAGTGACCAGAATCAGATTAAGACATAGTTGCATAGTGCCTGGAAAAGCAATGTCTGAATCTAAAATTAGGTAGTGATTAAAAATACTACATACAACAGTACGCTTCAAATTAACTTGAACTAAACAGTGGGGTAGGGTAAACTACTCTAGAAAAGTTTTGTTTGGTGTGAGGGAGACGCACAAAATATGATTAATAAACTACGTAAGGATTGTGTACAGATATGCCATTAACAATAATCTCTGCCTGAAGACATATTTGTTATTCATTTAATTTGCAATTGTAAAAAACTTGTGGTTGCAGTATTTATTTGCAAGAGGCCAAAGAAACCACCTCATTATCTTCATCATTCAATTGAACAAATGCTCAAATGGAAATCCTACACATAATTTAAATAAAGAAGCACACACGCTAAAACCAACCCAGGCTAGGTTTGCTGTACCTGCAAACGGTCTTCTTGACAGAAACCAGACATTGTGTAAGACATGTATTTCTACTTGTGAAACCGTGGTGCCAGCTGTTACAGAATGAAGATGGTAGCAGCTCTGGTAAGTGTGAAATGATGGTGCTTTCAGTCTTAGCTTTAGAGGACATCAACAAAGCAGAGATGCTGCAAAACAGAACGTAATAGGCTAACCAATCTTCTGAAATGTGTTATTTTTTTCGGGAGATAATTGTTGTTGGAAAATAACCAAGCATCAGCCAGCTAAGGGGAAAGATGGTGTGCACAAATGGCATCATTATTAGACCAAAACGTTTTGCAACGGTATAGCTACATGAGTTTATTTTATATTCTTTCCTCTATTTTGACATTTGAAGCCATGTTTTTGTAATGTTGAGTTATGGAGGAGTCAAAGTTTTTGTCAAGTTTTTGTTGTTTTGAAAGATCCTAGATATTGCTATACAGAAACAAACCCCTTAGAATGTTACCAGCCACATCAAACCATGGCAGAATACATTCAATGTGTGTTTCTACCACTCCTGAATTGTGGTATATATAATCTGGAAGACATTAAGCAGTTCAAATCCAACAGTGACTCTTTATTTAAGTAACTCACCTTTTTTTTTTCTCCCTAAACTGGCAATTAGAGAGAATTTAATTTTAAGCTGTCAGGAAATGCTTCCCTGGCTTCAGCTTAGTGCATGTGAGAGAGAGAACAATTTAGTAATTACAGTGAGAAAGCGTAAACTTACAGCTGTTGTTCAGGACTCTGTCCAGACCCTCACGCCACTGAGCAGCCTCATCAGGAGTCGGCCTGCACACAAAATACACCAGTTCAGTCCACAAAGTAGGCAAACAGTAAATTAATATCATATAAAATAGAACTTTACTGCTGCTATAAATGAGTCTTCATCACTATATATGTTTACACTACACATGAGATGTGTGTTCAGTGATGTCTGTATTTGTGATTCGGGAAAACATCTGTACTGAGATTAGATTTGTGGTAAGCTTTTTGACTTTCTCCCGAATCTCTGTACTATTTCAAGGAAGAGTTGTGGTTTTGGAACTGCATGAACATTTCCAAGGAAGCTGATACATTCTATTAGCCGGAAGCACCAATGACAAGCCAGTGAATGATTTGTAAAGCCAATTAAGGTCCTTAGTAAAAGGGCAGAACGATCATCCATCATCTAATAAACGGACGTTTTAATATGAGCAAGCTTGCTTATGTTCCAGTTTAACATTGTGGGGTGTAAAATGTGGAACCCATCTGCAGTATTTATGACTTTAATCAAAATCAGAGAGAGATAAGATACAGTTGGGTGACAGCACATGCGTTTACAAGGCCATCATTCAAAGAGCAAATAAAGAGGAGGATTGCAGATTATCAATATGAGTGGCAGTGGCAAGAGGGATATAAAAAGTTCTGTATGACTCTAAAGGGAACTAAGAAGAGTAAACAGATCAAATCAGCCAAAGCCGCACTGACTTTGTGGACTAGTTTCTGGTTAAAAAGGATGCCATGGTTAAAATAATCACTTTATCCAACTTGAACAATTAAAGGATATGCTCAATCTGTTACCCCTACAAGATTGCTATATAGCAAGAAATAAACGAAAAGTAGTTCAACATCTTATACATAAATCCTCTCCAACTCAATATTTTCAAGGTGATGCGGAATCAAATGAAAGCATCTAAATCTGTTTACCATCTAACAGGTACACTTGAGCAGAGACATTGTCTGGAGAGCTGTACGGTCCTTTGATCTCTACATATTGTCCCTGCTCAGGGCTCTGCTTGGACACATAAGCATAATGTATCTTGTTACCAATCCAACATGCTTTCCCTACCTCCTAACACGTTAATCTCAGGGGCAGAGACTGTTGAAAAAAAATGCTCACTTCTGCTGCTTCTCCGGCTTCTTCTCAGTCTTCTCAGGGTAGGGGATGATGAGGTCAATGGCATTTTCCGGCTTCTGCAGTAAAACGCCCAATTTTGACTTGATCTCCTTCGCCCTGGAAGACAAAAAGCAGACGGCTTCTGTGACAAAGTCTTTGCTGTGACTTCTTGGACATGAAAGCAATAATAATCCAGTCACAATGTTTATACAAGCCTATCATCCTCTCTCCAACATGACTCTGGTGTATTGTATTTATAAAAGACTAGAAATGTAAAAGCATGTCAGCTGATTCAAATTCAACACTTTTTGGTGGGAATTATGTTTTACAAAGAGGTCCAATGTTTTGAAGAAAAAAGTAGCAGTTAAGTCTTTAATAATAAAACTAAATAGAAAATATTGTTACGATAAATACAACTCTTTACTTTGAATTACGATTTTAGGTCGACCTTTGTCTGTTGAATACTTGGTTCTAAAATGCTCATACTCAGTGCATTATGGCCTTTATTCAAGTTAAAGTTACCTTACACATTATCATTAGGATACAATGTCTCACTACTTTTCTAAAGGTGAAAATGTTTTTTGACCAGTATAAACTTTTACTTTTCTACTCCTTTTGCTTAGAAACCTTTCTGTCCTCATCATTTGAGTCCGTAGCAACACACAACATTGAACTGCCCTATGTAAAATGCATAAGAAGTTGAATAAAAAGGAAAAAAACATTCAGGTTAGGATTGAAAATATTCTGAGGTCATTATTCAGGTCAAAAAGGTCTGTTCCTCAAGGATGTGAAGAAACATAAATCCCTTTCTGAAAGAAAAAAGTTCAAGATGATGAACTTCACTTAACCTTTAAGTTCTGTCAGATGTAAACTGTTGTCCTGAGACGACGGCAACTTGGATTTACAATTCATGTTTTACAAAATATCTATTTTAACACACCATGATGTATTAAACATAATACATTTTAAATACTGTATAATCAAACTTTCTTTTGGATCCAAACCAGATCAGATAGGAAAAAACACAATATATGGAAGGTAAAAGGAAGAGTGATGAAGCAGGTCTCACCTCTCCAGGCAGGTTTGGGGCAAGGCAGCTAATCCTTTACACATTTTCCGGCGCTCTCAGTTGCAGTATTAAGGTAAATTCGATCTTTCTGTTAGCTCCTGTTAGTCTTAGATTGTTTTTTGCTGTCTGTGTCTGGTTTTCAGCTCATGGGGAGTTTTATATGGACACTCTTTGGGCTTTGGGCCAACAGCTCAGCCAATCAGGCTGGAATGTGTGCAGTTGAGGTGCCGGGCTGAGGAAGGGCGGGATTTCAGACTGGAAAGCTCTGTTTGCTTTCAGGTTTCAATTAACCAACAGATCCTGAGCCAGTGAGCAGGAGGCTGCAGGACTGTGTTTGGCATCAATATAAGCTTGTTAGGAAAAGTTATTAAAGACTTTGTTGCTATGTACCACTTTGTGAATTACATTGTATGATGTTATGTTATATTTGCATTAATACATTAATATTTTACATGTTTTTCGATTCAGCAATTTCATTTAGAGTCACATTTAGTTATTTCCTGTTTGTTCTTTTTTTTTACAACTAACCTTTACCCAAACCCTCACCCAATGGTTTACCATTTAACTACTTATTGTTTAATTTCTTTAATCTAAAACAAATACACTGCATCTACACAGATACACACTCAATGATCATACGCAAAGGGTAATAATCAAACTTTGCAATGCAAATTCAGGTCATGTGTTATTAAAAAGTTATCTTTACTCAAGGTCTCAGTCTCTTAAGCAAACATCCAGCCATTAAACACTGGAGAAAAGACATTTGCATTATAAAAAAAGAAACATATTGCTGCTCTAATAGTTACTGATAAAATCGATTTTTGATTCAGGCACAACATGTAAATTACAACTTCAGTACAGTTAAATCCAGGTCTGTAATGGTTGTTTTACAAGCAAGAATGTTTTAGACAACCTCTGGAACTACTCAAACTGCAAGACAGCTTAAGAAAGCTTTTTTTGGAGGGGGTATTGTAACGTCTTTATAATAGTTTTTGACAGTAGGGAGATGACAGGAAATAGAGGGAAAGCAACAGAGGTCCCTGGGCTAACCAGAGACCTTGTGGTTAACCAAATGCCCCCGGCCAACCAGTCCGTCTCATTTCCAGTTTGTAATTTTGTAATGGTCCCTTTGTGTCTGATACTGACCCAAAAGGAATAGTTTTGTTGCCTTAAGTGAGGCCAAGGTTTCTCAAATTTGTTAAAAAGTGATGCCAAATGGTCTTGTCAAAGCATCCATATGTCTAAGTTATTTACAGTGTTATTCTACTCATGCATTATAAATCCAACCATTCAATCTGGCTTTGTACCCAAAGGTTTTGTGGAGGTTTACAAAGTCCTTCTACATCAATGTACCTTTGAAAGAGCACAATTAAAGTAATATGCGAGATTGCTTGAGAAAAAATGTGTTTACACATTGTAGGTTGTTGTGAAAATGTTAACCTAGGACCACTGTTCTGCTGGATCAACGTGACCACTGAAAGAAAGAAAAGGTTTTTTTGATGTGAACACGGTCTACAGTTATTGTTCTGTCTAAAAGCCTTGTGGGGAAACAATATTTATATATTTAACTGTCCTGCTTTATTATGGACCGAGCTGCAGACTGGAGGTTTTGTATGTTTCATGGTTGCAGCCTGGTAAATACTCCTTATTACTGTCAAATAAAGCCATATAACTGGAGGAGGCAGCTTTCCAGAGAGACGGCTGGTTTTATTAAGCCTTATAGTGAGTCCAAGGTTAAACAAATCCCAGTCTAATGATGACAAACACATCACATTCAGACAAGCTTTGCGTTGAAAACTAAAGAGTTTATAACGTTAAATTCAGAATGTTTTTATTTATTTAAAGGTTATTGAATTAAAATGTGAAGGCCTAACTGTGGTGAGGCAGGTTTACTGGAAAGTCTCAGTGAAACAGAAAGCCAAGGACGGCTTTTTTGTTATTGTGAGCTGTATGCTCTCATTAATGCAATACGTAATACTAACAGAAGGCAAAGGGTTCACAGCTAAGCTTGCCAACTCTTAACAATATTGTATTGAATTTAAAATGCCAAAACAGTTATACCACAGCACACATGCTTAATGTGGACATTGGTGTGCTTGTTTTACTTGATTAACTGTCAACTGATTAACTTTTCATTAGGAATGCTACGATTTAATGTTGGGGCCCATTGCTTGGCCGTGTTGGCCATTTGCCCCTATTATCTTTCTTATGACTTGGTTGCCTTACATTTCCTCCAAGTGTCTATGATCCCTAGCAGAAGTTAATGAAAAGTCATTTTGATGCACCACAACATAAAGTGATTGAACAGAATGCAAAAAGCAACAACCACCAATGTTGATGCTGCCTAAATTATCTTTATTATCATTATAACAAGGACATGTTCTCAATCACCCAGATAATTCAATTAGCCAGGCTCCAAACTGGAAGCAAGTACAAATGTTGTGATTTCTTACCACACTCTTAATTTGTGACTTTTTAATACATAACTTCAAGAGTAAATTGAGGGAACTTCTTTCAATTGGGTAATTAATAAATCCATAGTGGGCAATTTGAGTACAGAACTTTGAAAGTAAACAAACATGAACCCCCAAAGAAGTGCTCCATGAGAGAAAGCCAAGATACATGAGCCGGGGTGGGAAAATGGAAAATTGTAACTTCACACAGTTAAATTCTACTAAGAAACAGAAAATCAGTCTGTGTGACGGAGTGTTCAGAAAACACACGTTGTTATTAACGCCCTTCTTGCAGCCAGATAGTAGAGGTCTGGCGGTTACGTAAGTTCATCACTTATCAAAATCGAAAAATCAAGCTGTTCTGGTATCAGTGTTTCTATTTTAGGACTAATAACAAAGTCTGGTTTAGAGCTGTTTGGTTAAAAATAAATGCAAACTGAAATAAAAAGCAAAGTCCCTGTAAGCTTGAATAAAGATCTCCCCCAGTTCTCCATATGGTACTTTTGACTAACAAGCTTGTTCTGAAAGTTTAGCCTTAAATAACTGGTGTAAACTGGGTGATTTTTCACCTTGGTTAAAATATTTTTCATACATTATAAGCAACAAATACATCATCTTATTAAAAGATATATTTACATTTTACATCAAGGTAAGGACATATCGTCTGGAGGCTTTAAACAATGCTTTTGTTTTTGTTTATTCTTAACGGTACAGCTCCAATATCGCCTGTGCACAAAGCTTCATAGGAGGTTTGCTTTCCCAGAATTTCCCAGAAGCCAAAGTTCAGAGAGGGTCCTTTAAGTGGTTGTGTACATAGGCCAACTGCAATAGAAAGACTGTTTAAATAAACTGGCAGCAGTTGTAGATGCTGCCCTAAGCTCTACGCTCAATTTACAAATCTAATGGCCATGAGGAAGCTCAGGCAACACCATAAAAAACTGCTTTCCAAAAGGTAATGCTCACCAAATGGTACAATAAAGATATATATTGCATCAAAAAGCTGTTGATTGCAAATGACAAATATGTAATATGCAGTAATCACACATTTTGGAGTGTTTCCAGTAGCTGTAAAGAGCTTCTGCTCAATATGCTTGGCTTTTATATTCAACGCCGTAACAGATGTAATTCATCCATAGTCGACTGTACTTCAACACCTAGTTTTAATTTGCACGTATCACCTTGTATTATGTGCTATCATTATTTTATCCACCACAGGGCGTTGTTTGCTGTATTTGCTGTCTTTGAAACAAGAAAATAAGGTAACTGGCATAAAAAGCAAACAGGAAGGCGAGTGCAATTTCTGCCTGACATTATACCAGAAATACCAGCAAGTCTGAACTAAGTGCTAATCTCTGAGCTTTGTTTTGGCTCCTTTGGCTCAGATTATAGAGATGCAGAGAGCTCTCCTGACATTTCACTCAACTCACTTCCCCTCTGCTAAAGGTCAACATTGGGAGCTCACTGCTAAGCAAGGATGTTCTTCAGGAGACTGCCTATGTGTGCAGTATGAGAGAAAACAAGTCTCACGGTGATGTCAAAAGGTCAACAGCAGGGGTTCTCTGTCGTAAACACATAATAGGGCCTTACTGTTTCCATTTCCTTTTATGAACCTAGTCCTAAAATGCCTCAATCCGGAGAATGCCTGATACCTCACGCTAGAATGTTTGGCTGTCACAAAGGAGGTAAACTCTTTCTTATAAACTTCTCATTACTACTAATCATGTAGATTATAATGAGTTGCACTCACTGTTCTTCAGAGAGGTCTTGACTCTTTCCAAGCTACAAAACTATCAAAAAAAGACCTCATATGTAGAGCAAGTATACCTGAATTGTTATCCAGAGGTTGTGCAATCAAGAGTCATTGTTATTGCCAGTTTGGGTGGGAAAAAACTGAAATACATTGCTGATTTTCATGGTTTGCATCTGGCAAAACTCCAATACTAATCTCAAGTGCTTATGACCAAATGTGTCAGCTAGCGACAAAAGGAACAAGACCAGTGTGAATGTTTCTCCTTTGGCTCGTTTAAGTTAGCTGAAGGACTTTCAAAGGCTGAAGAGCCAAGCTGAGGAGGTCACTTTTGATCCTGACCAGTTGGCTAAAGCTTAGGTTTGCTAGTTAGCTTACTGGTACCTGACACTGTACATGAAATATGCAGGCATCAAACTGGCTACAAAACTTAAAGATAGTCATATGCTGCTTCTCCACTGCATGGTACAGCAAGGCTCTAGTCAACTTGACTTCCGTCAGTTAAAGCTGCGGTTAGTACCTGGTATCTTTTTGGTGCCAACTTGGTGCAGGTTCCAAACCAGCTCAGCCTTAAGGAGTTCAAACATGGCCTGTATCTCACCTACTGCATTCCAGGATACTCTCAGGCCTTAAAGACCATAAACAGGACCAATAGGTATTAGGAATTGTTAGATGGTTAATATGTTTCTAAGCAAATGTATTAGGTGTGACACAAACAACAGATAGAAGATAGACCCTACAATAATGTTGGCTCTGTCTTGCTTTTTCTTTATAAACATCCTTGACCTTAAAATATAATATATTCAAATGCAGCAACATGGCAAACATTGGCCTAAGATATGCGTAATTATTTTCATAAAAGGATTTATTGTTACTGTTCCTTCTGTAATACCTTTCAGATAAAGCATTGCTGTGATGATTTGTTGTATTGTGAAAAGAAAACAGATGTAAGGAAGCTTATTAAAATAAAATATTGAATTTGTTTTCTGATGCACATGATACAGGAAATGTGTATGATAAGAGAAAGGGAGAAAAGGAGGTCACAGATGTCATTGCTGACAGATTTTCAGTGGATGTTTTAACATTATCAGCCTCATCAATTTCCCTTTATAGTTTGAAGATTGAATACAAATTGCACCCTTTTTTATGTCCCTGTTCTCACTTTGTGGCTCTTGCGGTCGTGCAGAACCTCAGGCATAAGGCAGGGTGATTAAAAAGGTGTCTAGTTTCTCAATGTTCTGTCAACAGAGGAAATTAAATTGCATTTCCCACAGCATCATTAATTGTTTTCTTTAAGTTGTTTATTTGCAAAGGATTTACGATGAACATGCCGCTTACAGGAGGGAGCGGAAGCTCTACAATGACTGTTTTCTCTTGAATTACGACAGATTTGTCAGTTTCTGAATCATGACCTCAGCACTTGGGGGGGAAGAAACTCAAGGATAAATACAAATGCATTCGTTATCATTCCTGTCTTAGAGAAATAAATTGCATTCTTTGTTTGGAGAAAAAAATGGATTTTCCGTTTGAAAGGTCAGTGCTTAATGGTAACAATGGATCTATTGCTGGACTGCTTTTTATGTAACAGATTACACAAGCTAAATGAATGGAAAATATGATTTGCAGCATCTTGGTTAGCTTTATGAACCTTTTGCAGGACTACATGCACATTCATAAATAGAATCTGATTTCATTCCAGCTTTTGCTGACAGTTTCAATGACAGTAGTGTAAACAATATACTAAGGAAATGCAAGTGCACAACATTTTACAACCATTAGCAATTCTTATGTGTTTTTAGAAAGAAATATAACTGCAACAATTATCTATTTAAGATCTGATAACAACTGTTATCCATGAGCCAATACAGTTAACCATGAGCCAATACATTTAGGCCTGTAGTCTAAGTTTGTTTGTTTTTCGAAGACCTGAACACAAATCAAAACCTAAAATCAGCGATATCCCAAAAAGTCAAACCAAACATGACCAGTAAAGCTAAGCCAGGATATCAGAAACATCAACAGTTTAGTTGATAATTAGACTGATGTTAAGTGAAATGAAGATTTGTCAAGACACATGATGGAAACAGCCAGTTCACGATGGAGATCATGTACATTATGTTTGTCATGTTCGCATTAAAGGGGCTTAAATGCACTGAGGAGGTTCTGTCTGGCAACTGTCTCAGCTGTCCGATCAACATGACATCAGCCCAGAAGTATGTATTTTACTTTATCTTAAATGGAAACTCAAACCACCGATGCAGTCTTACACAGAGAGGACCTGTTGCAAAGCATCATTTTACAACTCACTGGTCTTAATGTGTCCTCCTTCATTAAAATGGGACATAAAATAGTTGGCAAGACAATCTATTAAAGAGTGGAGCAAGCATGAGACCTGGACATTAGTTAGCATTTCAAAGATTACTGGTTCCCTTGTCTCAACGTTTTTTTTGAGATTTTCATGTTTTCTCTAAAATAACAATATGAAATCAAATATATATAACACAATTATAGGAACAGAGTTTTTAAAATAGCACACAGTGTAGTATAGAAATGTGAAAAAAGTTGTTGTCTCTTGTTTTCATTGCATGAGGTAAACAGTGACACATCGACAAATAAAATATATAATGTCCAAAAGTTAACAATATTTAAAAGAATAGTTTAGAGAGCATTTCGAATCATGACACTTCCTTCATTTACTGTAGACTATGCACATTGGTTGACATTAATAGGATAATGGCGCGATGGTGGAAAAATCCATAGGGACTTGGCTTGGGAACTGGAAGGTCGCCATTTAAATTCCCGGAAAGACCAATTGCTACTGAGGTTTTCCTGAGCAAGGCACTGCACTTCTCCCAGGGTGCCGTACATGTGGCAGCCCACTGCTCCTAACACTAGGATGGGTCAAATTCAGAATGTAAATTTCCCTTCTGTGGGACGCTTAAGGGCATATTCTTTTTTCTATTCTATTCTATAAAACGCTCACCCTACCAGGATAAGTGCTGACTAATCCCACTTTGAAGATTCCCATAAATAAGGGGTGACTGTTCGACCTAAATGTTTTATTACCAGGCTTTTTACTTTGAGGGATTAAACGGATGAGGCACCAATTAGTTACTTCTGAAAATATGAACACTACGCAGTTCAGTGTGATGCAGGGAATGAATGACCTTTGTGCTCTGACTGAAACATCTCCGCATCAAGAGAGGTGTTGCAATGCTTACTCTGTTATTGTGCAAAACATCTGGTTAGAATTATAGAAGCGTCCACAACAGAAATATATCAACATGGCTAGGCGGATAAAACACAAGCGATAAGATCTTGGCAGATGTGCTTTCAAGATGGTGAAGAGTTCAATGTGGTTACTTAACATAGAAACACAACCTCCCTACAAAAAGAGTGCGTTTCAACTCCAGCCTTTCCAGAACACAATGGATTCTGGGAAAGACAAAGTGTAAAGGTGGACACAGGGTGAAAAAGATATAATAGCTGAAACTAGTCATCTAAACCTTGTATGTGGATTAATGTGCAGTCCAGGGTTCCATCCAAAGTAAGCACCATTACCTCATGTTTATATAGCAGATAGCTACAAAACACTATAAACCAGAAACCAGAGTGTGTGACAGAATGTTAAGTAAAGCTAGCATTTTGGCTTTTTTAAATATCCTTCTTCAATCATGTGTCCTCCCATTATCTTTATTATTATTACCTACACATTTGTCTTTGTGTGCATATTTAGGTTATTTGAGGATCTTTAGGTACATTATTTTAGTTATTTTAACAATCAAAAAGTGTACAAGAAAGTGTCCTGCATTTGAAAATGAGATTAAATTGCTATGCATATTTTCTACAGATCTTGCTTAGACTTTGCTTTTTTGTAAATGTTGGATAATTGACCTTGTATGTTGTATCGCAAGTTATTACAATGAAACCATTGAAGACGTTAAAGAGGGAATTTCCCTGTGCAATAGAACTGCTCAAGAATCTGATATTTCTGAAAAAAGAATTATAAATGTATTATTCTATAAGTTTATTACTTTATGTATGATATATTATGTTTTACATTATATTAATCTAAATGCTAAATACAGCTAAATACAAACTCAGAAGTTATTTGTTCTTATTATGTGGTCTGATTTTTTAAAGATGGGTGTTATATATGTTACATTTTTCCAGAAGGTGATGAAGTCTCAAATGGCTTTAATACTTCTATGTATTTGTTGTACTATGTGTTTTTATTTGATCTGTACTGTGAATATATCAACAATTGTTGTTCTATGTGCTGATTTGTTAGCAAATGTATGCATGAGGGATTTGCAACATTTCTGTGATGTCGTTTTATCATGCAATAGTAGTATATAGTAGCAGAAAAATGTATACTTTACACATAGTACAAGCACTTCAAATTGGATTTAGGTACATAAATTGAGAACAGTCTAAGGGAGGAGAAACCATCCTGAATAAACGTGTTACAATAAAAATGATTTTTTTTTTTCCTTCTCACAGTGTCATGACACTCTCTAGGAGCCTTCACTGGAAGAATATATGAATAATACTGAATTGCATCAGAACTGCAACCATAACCCTTTGCAGCAATACAGTCACTGAATCAAATGATGCATCACTACGGGAAATGAAAGATACAGCAGATATTGAATCTGTGGAGCCTTTGTTTGTTCCAGGCCTGAGTGTGATCCCGGGAGGACAGAGGATGTGAACCCTGAGGAACTGAGTGTCACAAGCAGAGTTTTTTCCTTTTTCACTGGGGACCCACACCAGGAGGTTTCCCACGCTTAGAGTGTAATGCGCTGTCGCATTCCCTCCTCCCGGCTGTCTCTTGTTCTCGCCCACTCATCATCTCAATACATTTAGCATGAATCCTCCCTTTCTGTTTGCTCTCCAACTACACCTCCTCTCACATCCTGATTCTTGATTTCTACTCTGTTATGACAATATTAAAATGGAGCAGTTTTTGTGTGCAGCAGGCATGAACAAGGGGGTGGTGAGGGACATATGGGAGATCATGGCCACACTTGCGTCTGAGTCTGGGATATGCACCGCACATGTTCACTCCTGGGGGAGACACTGAGGAATGTGCACATTGGGTCATCTCCTCCAGATCTGCTAACAGACACTAGAGGGGTTCAGAAAACTGTCTGTTCTATTTAAAACTTAGGGTCACAGGATTCCATATCACCATTTGTGATGAAGAAGATGTTGTCTCATGATGACCTTACAGTATGTGCTGAACATCCAGGCTGTAACAGACATTTGAGACATGAGCACATCAACTGTTCATCAACACGTGTTTTTTCGCAAAGGATGAAAAAAAAAAACTTATCAAAGAAACATATCCCCTAAACACAAAGGTTCAACGGTTATTAAACTTATAAACATAAAAAGATACTGAGAAAATAAATAGAAATGACAATACGGTGATATAAAAAAGGGGGCTTGAATATGCCCCTATAATGTCAACACAACACCTCCCCTTTCACATGTGCGTTTCTTCTTTTCACGTACAATTAAAAAAAAAAAAGTTTACTGTAAGTCTACAGTTCAAGATCAGTATCATCTTGTTAAGGATGTTCATTGGGGTAAAAAGTTGGATAAACCGAAGACAAAATGTATCATACAGGCTGTTATCAGGTTTATTTACAGTGTTTCAATGCTGTGAAAGAAACTCATGCAGGCTATCAGTGCTTCTCTATCACCCTGACAAATCTAAATATTATTATATCCAAAAATATTTGTTCTCACACAAATTTAGAACATAATACTAATAATAACTAATAAGAACATTAAATATTTAATTAATTAATTAATTAAAAAGAATAATTTAAAAAAGTAAATCATTCTGTTTAAAGCAGTGGTTAGATACCTTCTTGGCTTAATTGAAAATATCAATTAATTCATTGTTAAACACTCATTTTATTTCGATTTACATTCATAAAAAAGGCATGCATTATCCGTGTTATCTAATTTCTTTTAATTGGTATTATGTTGATGTCATTGTGACACCGCTGTGTCCTCTGTATTTGCCGGTTACCTTATAATGTGATGCAGTATTGGTTATTTGGTCATTTACTGTGTTTAAATGTTTTTTAGCACTTTGAAAATATTTCAAATGTTTAAATAAGATTTACTCTTGACTGCTTATCACATATATATGGCCTTGGTGAGGGCATGAGTTTTGAGCAACGGAGATTATTTCATCATTCTTTATTTGATATACTTTTAAAGGCAAAGCTCTTTTAATTTGTTCTCCTTTTTAAGTTTAATTGTTTTATATTGACCCTTATTTTATAACCACTGACAAGAGTTAATGTTTCCATACTGAATTAATTTATAATTTTCCAGGTCAAATCTAGTGTTTACAACTCAAACCACTAGATGTCAGTGTCGTTTCATGATTATACCAAACAGTACTGGTGTGGGCAGTAAATCCCTTTTGCATTTGTGACCAACAACAACAACACAGAGAGAGAGTAATTACGGGAAAACATATCCGTCCATTGAGCCAGGCTACCTTATGTAATCAAACATGATTTGTTTGAAGACGTGAAGCCTTTTCTTTCTCTAAAATTGTAAATAAAACAGAGTGGAATCTGTAACTGGGTCAGTTATGTATCCTGGGACTAAATGTGTTCTTCCCTGTGAAGTAAAGGTATGCTGGCTTGGAGCATATTGATTTGATAGCACTTCATCTTGAACGTAACTAAAAATGGTACCACTATCCTTTTTGGTTAAAGGCATGTAGGTCAAATTGTAGCAAATGTTTTATGACATCTGATATTGAACATCGGTTTACCTCTGAGATTTATGAAATGTTGAATTCAATCACTGATTACCAGTGTCCTAGATGTCGGTAATTATGTTGTAAATATGAAGCATGCAAAGTAGAAAATGTCATGACGCTGTATAAAAACTAAGAGTCCACATAGGTTGGGATGTATGTTATAATGTGTGGATAAAACAAATACAGAATATTCAACAAGAAGATAAGGGATGTGTGTCCTACTTTAATCCTCGCATAATCAGTTCACAAACTAAAACTACAATCCTCTCATTTCCACAAGGAAGTAGTGTATTGGAGACATGTAGTGTCTTTATTCAGTGGGTCAGCAATCAGAAGGGCTTTAACTTAAAAAACAGCCACACATCAGTGGTGAAAATACTATGCGTTGTCAGTGCAGGGGTATAACCATTACCTCATATTCTGTATATAAAGGCCGAAGTTGACCAACTAACTGCAGTTAGCAATTTCCATAAACACAATCTGTTGATATCTAGCTTTTGTTGGCCAAAATCAAGACATGTTGGCCATAATGACTTGCAGCACTTGAACCTTTCGAACAATACAAGACAGTGCAAAATACTTTTTTACCATCCAGAACAAATCCCATTAATTGGGTATGAAAACAAAGGGACTGTTGCCTTAATTCCTTTGTAGCCAGTAGGGGGCGGGAATACTCAAAGGAGTTACATGTGAGGCAACACCAGAAATCATTCATATCTTGTCTGCTTGATGGATCCAAGCTCAATATCAACTTTAAGCCCTTATGTATTCTTTACTAACTTTCAGAAAAAAAACCAACTATTTAATTGATTTATGTTTTGCTTTACAAAACATGCACCCACAGTTGGATGCTATTTTGTGTAGGAATGCAGCTAACAATATTTCAAATTTTTAATGTATCTATCAATACGTTTCTTGATTTATTACTAACTGTTTTGGATCTGTCAGAAAAAAGTTAACTGTGTCCAAGTTTATGAAATGCAAAGGTGATGTCTAAAATATATGGTTTTGTCGGTCTGATACCTATATGTTTATTGTTTCATATGATATAATGACATAATGACTTCGAAAGTAGGATATCTCCGTAATTGAGACACTGAAAACAACGTTTTCCGCCATATTGGTATGGGAAATAACTAAACGATTAAGGTGTTGTCATATTACATCATAACAGTTGGAAATTCATTTTTGTAAGTGGACTTAATAATACCACTAAAACTGATACCACATCATTTACAATTTGTCAACACTTACAGGTACAAGTAGTACAACCAGTATTACAGATGGCTGTTGTTATGCTTAAATCAAGATACAAATGTCAAAGGGTTACTATGGAGAAGGTGTCAGCATTATGAGATGTTTATATGCATCAGGCCTTTGGACCAGCTGTTGTTCGCCTGAATCTGGCGCCACTCTACCCTGATGACATCTGAATATGCAAAGTAGAGATCGCACTTATGTTGTACCTGCCTACTGGCAAAATTCACTTTGTCAAAGCAATCATAGTGGCTTTACATTTTAATGAGAACAAATTAGATAGTAGCATAACTTCTGTAATGAATGACATTATTACCAGAGGGCTTTTGCATCATCCCTTATGTTTTCCCTACGTGGTTAGCCGACAGTGTAAGTCGTTCTCCAGATAGGTAGTGGTTTTGCTGGCATTTATTACATGAAGTCGTTGAGCGAGTGCAAACAGATGCTAAGGTGATACTAACATTTATTGCTCTTCTTATTACGTTAATGCTGTCGCATAATCTCTTTCTGCTTCCTGTTTGCTAGAGGGCTCTTTCTAATTCACATGACATGGGACAAAAGCACAGAGCAGGCAGGTGCTGCTGTCATTGTCTGTGTTCTTAACGACACAGTGCAGAGTGGTTTCCTTGGTGAATAACAGTTGTGCAAAACATCAACCGCAAAATGCCTTATGAAACAGTGCAAATATAACATTGTTCTTTTTATATCAGCTTAATATTTTAGCTCGCAAGTAGTTGTGTTAATACAGTACAGCACTTGACCTTTAATCTTTAAGTAAGTCAATTCACCAAGTATGTGTGACTCCTAAAGTTCATAATGTCATAATAAATGTGTTGCTACCATATGTGATTCTCAATAAGGACAACCGATTTGAGCATTTTTTCTCAAATAATTTATTCAAGTTGCTTGTATGTAAAAAAAAAACCAACCATATAATAAAATAAATAATATATTATGTAAATTAAATCACAGTATTCCATTCTGTTGGGTAAAAAAGCAAGAAATATATTTCAGGCAAATAAATTAAAATAAATACAAAATCATAAAGGACCTTACAAGTCTGTTCACAAAGTGTGTGTGCAAGACTTTAACTGAGAAACATTGCACACCATAGCCACAGACGGGTGGCAAAGAAACGTGCTTTCTTCCTTTCTTCCTTTCTTCCTTCCTTCCTTCCTTCCTGCTTGATTGACACTCAGTCTGTTATACATTCATTGAATTGTAACGTCCAAACTTCATCTGTGATCACACAACAGTCCACTTAAGGGATCAACCGTTTTGTTTTTCTCTTCAACCTTTGGGCATCTACCGAACACGGCCATTCACGGCCCCTCCTGGGACAATCCGACGTTTCTGCACCAGAGTCAGCTTCATGGTGTAGAACCTACGGTCTTGCTTTGCCTTCTCAACCATTGGGGGTGATCAACTAACTTATCCATTGTTTAATGGAGAGAGTTCACGGCTTCTTGGTTGCCTTAGTGCTGGGTGTGGCTTGGCAAACTAAATCCCTGTAGGCTTGAGAGCGGAGGAAGCGAGGGTAGCAGTCTTTGGCCATCAGCATGTAGATCTTATGCTGGGCCGAGTCGAAGGATTCGGTTGAAGGCTCCAGGATGTTGGCTCTGGTGATGTCACGAGTTTCATGGTCAATGTTAATCTGTAAGAGAGACAAGGAAACATTACGATTAGTTTCTTAGAGGCTACGACAATACATTGGTTTCTTATTTCCCATCATCTATAAGGATTCATATTCTAATCGTTTGAGATGCTTGGTGCTTTCTTACCTCTCGTGGAGCATCACTGCCGATGAATTCATCGTAGATCTTCTGGGCTTTGGCTGACAGTTTGGCAGGAGACTTGGTATTTCTGTAGTCTTCACAGGCAGAGTAGAAGGAAATGTTCTCCTCGCTAAACTCAGACACCAGGAAGGCTGTGAAGGCACACAGTCCATCTGAAGAAAAAGAGAATATTTGATTAGTTTGGCACATCATTTTAGTGCAGGGGCTGTATGTGGCATGAATGTGCTTCTGTTTTTTGTGTGCATATGTATTTATACTTACATTTACTTGACAAGAGTTTTTCAAACGACTCCTTCCACCCAAGGCATTCCTCCAAGGTTGGCCTGAACACAGAAGAAGCAAGATTACAATAAAACCAGAATTTCCTTCCAGCTCACAATACATTTCAAATGAATAGGTACTAATAAACAGTACAGTAAGTGTGGTGCTTACTTGTTTTGCCCCATTTTGCAGCAGGATTTATTCCAATGGGATTTCAGCAAAATGCTTCGCAGTCTTGCTTTTAAGTCCTTAGCCCTGTTAGAATAAAAGATAAAGGTTAGACATATAACACACAATTTTGCATACTGACAAGTCATTATTCTTCAGTAAAAATTCAGCACTGCATTTATCCGCACTCTACAATAAACAAAAGCTCAAACCAGCACTCGTTCTCACACAGATGCACAAAGACAGTGTTTTTCATATCCTGGTAACCAAATCCCTACACATCAACCATGCATGTAGCTTCATGTACCTTTCCAAGCAGCTTGCAGGCAGTGATGATAGTCCTTTGCACATCCTGTAGCAGCAGATTTGAGGTGGTAGCGGCGATATGTTGTGAAGTTAGCTGTTAAATATCCGTTTAGTGAAGCTCAGTAGAGAACGAGGTTGTCTGTGTGTCTGAACAGAGACACAGCAGAGGTTTTATAGTCCTACCTCCCTTGCTTTTTACATATCACAAAGCCTCTAAGCCAATCACAGAGAGGTAGAGAGAAAGAGAGAGACACTGAAGTGAGAAAGTGGGGGAGGATGTGCAAGGACAAGGCTGGGGAATTATTGTGAGATTATACAGTATGCTGTTTTTTCTTGCCTGTCCCTGAAAACACAGCAGTTAAGCTTTAAGTGTTTTCTTTCCACCCTACTCTTTCAAAACAACTTATTTACACACCTGAAAAAAACTAACATTAAGCCGGTGTGTTAATGTGAGAATAACATAGCAACCTTTTATTTATTTTACACAAAAAATGTAATGTTTATCACTTTCTTCCTCCTACAATAAAATAATGACACCAATTGAAAGTGGCTATGATATCACTTATTTGCCATATATGATATTTTATTCTCCTTTTTTTGGAATACATTTTAGCTTGAAAGTCGTTTTTTTTTATCATGAACTGCAACGTTTAGTTTCCCCTGGATGAGTAGAAGTTTCCATCCAGACAATCTGTATGATATATCCTTACAAGAAAATATGCTCAAATTGTTTCCTGTCAGTTTATTTGCGCCTTTGTTCACATTTCCTGGTTCAGTTTTACACAACTAAGACATAATTGAAGAAATGCACAGGCTAATATAAAACCTTTTAGTGGTCACACTCAATAACACCCATCCTCTTTGTGGACTTGATAAAGGTGCTAACTCCAGGGACTGATCGAAAGGAAACGTGTTATTGACTCTTTTTAATTACATTACTGTAATCAAGCTGGATGTAGAGACAACTGCTCAACACAATAAAGCTGAAACACCTCCCAGATGGTGAGCTGTGGTTTTGTTTACATAGGATTTTATCATGATATAATTCTGATTGGAGTGGCACTAGAAACAGTAAAACAACATGTGACAACAGGATGGTAATGACCAACACATTACTTGGAATGCCTTACAATGTGCTCTGTCACATAAGTAGTGAAGTTGAGTTGAATGAAACAGAAAACCTCCGTAATACTGTCTGCTTTTATGAATTTGTTGATGTCTGTCTTCAATGGTAAAACAAGACTTAGATCAGAACATTAAAGGACCCATAACTAATAACAGTAGAAACATTGTATTGAACTTGTTACGCATGAATATTGCCATTGGCACTTCTGGGAATTGAGACCAAATAGTGTGAGAAAAGGACATCTCTAGTAAAAAGCACTTATTGTTAAATGTCAGTGGTTTTACTAAGAGATCTTAGATCAATTACTTCCACTTTAAGCAGCTGTTGTAGTTTCAGGGATTTCATTTTGTTTTTTTCTCTTAAGAGAGAAGGTATAATGCCAAGAAAATGTTTTGGAACAGACTTCCACAGCTCAGAATAATACACACGTGTGGACAGCTCGGTGTCTACAGCAGGAGGGCAGTTATGGGGAATTGGGTGAAGATGCAGTGCACATGTTGTTACCCACAGTCATGGTTTTAATGGTAGCTTGACAGCAGAGCACAGAAGAACAAGCTACAGTATGTTAAGGTTTTGAATACACAGGCCATACTTGCTGAAGTGGGATCCGGATATCATGGGTTTGATCTTTTCATGGAATTTGTTGCTAAAAAAAAACTAGAGTCGGAAATAGAATCAGAATACCTTTAATCGTCGAGGGGAAATTTTCATTACATAGATATTTTCATATAATTTATGGCTCTTGTCATTTGCATCCCATCTCCTTTAGTCATCTTCATCTTTTATGGACTTACAGTTAGGATGTTTAGTTGCCAAAGCTTACAAAGACCTTAACCTTAAGTGACAGATCAGATATTATTCTTTTTTTATGATTGGCACCTACATTAACTCAAGTACTGTGGATGACTAGAGAATTTTCATTTCCTGCTACATTCTACTCCACTACAATTCAGAGACAATTCTTATTTTTACATACATGTATTTGACTGCTTTTATTACTTTGAATATTCAGGTTTTGGATTAATAACCCAATTCATAACCAAGAAATAATTTATTATGTACTATTAAAGGTTAACATACAAATCTATTGGATACTCTACAGTATGAATAAAAGGTTAAAAGCTCATCCTTTATCAACATTAAAATGATAGACACATTATTTTATGAATACACACGCACATTTATATAAATATATATACATATATACATTTTTTTTTTCTCTGAATGGACCAAGGCAGAATGAATACTTTTACTTTTCTTTTACCTTTATGTATATTTATAAAATGTTTTACCAAAATGTTGAATATAGGACTTTTACTTGTGGTTTAACTATTTTTGCTTAAGTAAAAGATCTGAGTATTTTTTCAACTCTGAAAGGAACTGACCAAACAAGGACTTATAAATATTACATTTAAAAATGTCCAACTAAGATAGCACTTGGTTAAAAGGGAGTGTGTGCAGAGGGCATTTTCTGTGTCCCCAAACACACTTAGCTATATCTTACTGTGTATCATGACAAAGTAGCACTGATCAGTTTGAGTCAGCTAATGTAGATTGGACGTCAGTAGCTGTGGAGAAAGATAACTGCACAGGCATTACCTAACCTGTCCAGCTTCATTGTGCTGGGAAAGATTTAATTGCGCCATTTTTATTGCCTCGAAAAAACAACAAAAGGTTAGCCTGAGATGCCGGGGGGGATCCCCGCCACCCACTCACCCACTCATACTGTGATGTCAGCACACTTCCGAGCATTTGTCAGTCCTGTTGATAAAGGACAACCGGAAACGACAAGGGAAAAAAAAGCAAGGAAATGAAAACACATCATATTGTGAGGCGAAGGACTTTTCTGAAAGCTGGGGATTCACTGTCCTTGATGCTAGCTGACACAACAGTACACCACTCTTACACAACATTACCGCTATTTAACACCTTATCTCACTATGTACACCATTACCATTTATATATGCCCATTTAACAGTCTAACCCTTAAATACTCTGCACTGCAAGGAGGATAACATGTTTTGAAAAACGTGAGACTTCTCCATTGAATCGTTTATAGCTTTATTCATTATTACATACTGATGTTATTGGTGAGATAAAGCTCTGAAAGAGGGCTTTAATTTCCTATTCTCAGAAAAAACACTTCTGGTGAAATCCATATCTGAGATCTCAGCAACAGAGAGCTCCATTGTTGGATCTGGCATCGTCTGGTGATGCTGTTTGTTACCACTCGACTATCATGCCTCCATTCAAACTACTTTTAGGTAAATTCCATCAATGACAAACCCTGTCACACTTTTGTCACACAAGTTTTGAGGTGGAAAAATATGGAGGCTTTCTGAAAAAACCCCTTGTGCATCTATGACTAGTTGTATGTATTAGAAAGATTGATTTGGTGTTATCTATGTTTACAACCAAATACAATACTGTTTTATCCTTGACAGATTGATGTGTTAGCTTTGCTTACTAATTTTGTCAATAGAACCAGAGAGTTTTAAGGACACATTTATAACATTTATTGACATGAGAATCTTCATAAACAAACAGCTACTCAATGGTGGATATTAGCGGCATCTTGTGTTTTTCACATTATGAACAAGGTCTTTTTGGGAGGAAACAGCTAGAAATGTTTACCGCTCACATAAATGGGCTCCCACCTGTATGTTAGAAGCGAGAGTTAAATGAGGGACTTGTCGCTACAGAAGTGTCTTTTTTCCTGTATAAGTGGTAGAGGACCAGAAAACTAAATAAAATAACTTTAGAAATGTGTATCTTTTGGTCAAAATGTTGGTTCTTGTTGGATTTTTTATTCTTTTGTAATTTTCTCGAAATTTCACACAATTTATCTTTAGTGTGGTCGTCACAGTAATGGTCCCAAGGAAATGCATCACCAAGCAATCCTTATAAAGAAAAAGTGACATTTACCTGTATGAGTGAGTTTCAAACAAAAGGTCACATCATATTCGTAGCTCGCTAAATGATAGAATCAAGGCCGAGGCCAGTTCAGGACACCTACATCTCATGTCCCCACTTTTACCTCGACTCACAACTCCGGTCATATTATTTACTCGTCCTTTTTACCTCACGCTACCTGAAAATTGAAATCCATTTCCAACCTCTTGTAATCTTGAGTCTTGTTAAGACCTTTCTGTTTCATGTGGGCACAGCTGTGATAGAGGGACATTTCATCTTCAGCTCAGCATGCTCCTTTCACAGTTCACCTCTATCTGGGTCCTGCTGCAGATATGAGAAAGCAGGATTGGGAGCCTTCTCTCCTCAGGGGAGGATGTTATGGCCCCTTCATGGTGTATTGTTGCCATAGAGAAAATGACAAATACATCAGATGATGTCCTTAATACCTCACTTTTATTCCTGTGTTGGAAACAAAACTGCACAAAACATCAACACAAATCCACCAAGAGACCCTAATAGTAGTTTTTGTGTGGAATTCTGTGATACTGTGAAACACCATCTGTTACCCTAACTTAACCCCACCTCTTATCCTAGCTATCATTGGCAATCTTTATTTCCGTGCACAACCCTAACCCTACCCTGTTGATATCCATATGTGTACATCTCACAAATGAATTATAATGCAAATGTGGCTAAAGAAGAGTGCACATTTTATTACTTTTCAAAGGGAAATTGGGTCAGTTGGAAGCCATTATAGCACACAAATCAGAGATCCATTGAATTCATCTTTCAAGTTTGTTGATATACCAATGGAATACTTAGTTGCCAGTTTATTAAGGACAAATTGCTAAAGTTATTTGTTAAGTGTCAGCATGTCTGTGTGTGTCTCCCTCCCTTCCCTGATTGTCCCCCTGTGGGTGCATCTTCTCCCTGAGGTGATCTCCATCCCCTAATCAAAGCCTGCATAAAAGGTATGAGGAGCCCTTTTCGTCTTTCCCTCCATGTGGCCCTGGCTCTGTGTGACCAAGCTTTGGAATTTTCTTTGTCCAATCATAATAAATGCTTTGGTTAATTTACTCTAATCCTGTGTTTGCTCCTCATTGTGTTGCGGCTTTCTAACCAGTCGTAACATATTGCTAAACAATGCATCAATGAGATTCAAAATAAAAGTTGCTTTATAGGTTGCTTGATTAACATCCATTCCATAATTATATGGGTTATTCCTTAACCCATGTTCCAACGTTCCACCAAGTTTCATAAAATTGGGCCGGTATGTAGTCACTCCGTAACCCTGCTGATAAAGTAACAAACCAAATCACTTTCTCCTAGGAGAAAGTAAAGAACATAAAATGGCAATGTTTATATTTAACCTTTATTAGGGAAGTGAAGCAAAGGTATGCACAACCTTCTGTTGATAGACATTAAACTGAATATTTAATCAGAGTTGGAGTCAGCATGAGGTTTACTATTGAACATCTTGCTCCTTTTGTTTCTATTAATGATGACTACTCAGCTAAAACTTACTGAGCTCCGGAGTACAACTCAGTTCTCCACATGCTTCATCAAGGAGGCTGCACTCCTTTATATCCAGATGAAGTATTAACCAGCTGTTAAATTGGCTTTGCTTTGTGATGCCGATCACAAATCTCTTCAACAATACAGAAGTTGCACATTATTCTTCAGAACACACACACGGAGCAGCTGTTCTCATTACACACACACTCAAAGTGATCTGAACAAGTTTTCTTATGTGCGAATTTCTAGAGCACTGCCAGACTGAGCAGCCAATAAAACTCAATGAAGACAAATGTGGACAACATTCTTTGGAGACTTGTAGGACTGTTTTTGCGAGAAAAGTCTAGCAGATGAAAACATATTTAGGTTGTTGCTGGTTTGTGTTAATGGCCTGTATATAATAATAATAATAATAATAATAATAATAATAATAATAATAATAATAATAATAATATTTCAGATCAATGCCACAGGAAGATGTCTGTTATGTTTCCGGGCATTGCATCAGCTTTTTTGTTTGTTTGTTTTTTTCTGAAGGTCCCTCAGAGCGGTGACTCAGTGAAGACTAGATTGGAACAGCTGAAAGCCCATTAAAACTAATCACTGACTGGAAATGTACAAACAGAAAGTTTAATAGCTTGGACATTCTTGCAATGGATCCGCAAAGGATTAGAAATGCCTCAAATGGAGATCCAAAAGAAAAGGATGGATAATTGAATTTATATTGTCCGGATGTTTCTCCAGTATTCATTATTTTCGTTGTCTATAGCCGAATATTTCTCTATTGACAAAGACATTTATTCAAGACTTTGGACATCATTAGTACATAAAGAATTTTGGTCTGGTTTATGAAATTCCATCTCCATTAATTGGAAAGAGATTTTACCAATTTTCATTTGCTCATTGGTTTCATGACTATGGATTTCAATCCTGAGAAAGTAAACATTGGCATTGGGTTTTAACTCTCTTAGATTTTGAAGGGATAAAATACAAATAATCTAATGTGTATATCACCGTTATCATTCTTTTATTTAACTTTCCAAAATAAATGTAATTGAAGAATTTCCCAAAACCAAACTATTAATTTAGAAATGTAAAATAACGCAGATCTATAGACATGCCACCTTATAAAACACAGATGACAGATCACATAATGTAATTACATGCCACTACTGAACACGTGACATGCCAAGATACACCTTTAAATGAGGCCAAATCCTTGATTGCCTGGATTGTTAATGGAGCACACACGTGTTCTCAGCACGTTGCTCCATGAGAGCAAACTGATCACATGGCTGTGTCATTTTGAAGAAAATGTGTTTCTACTCAATTTTTCTTTTTTATGGAACCACCTTGGCTTGAGCTCACAAAGATGTCGTCTCCCTACAGCATGTGAGGAAAAGAGGCCTCATTTTTTTTTAATCAAATCCCAGCCATTTATTTAATACTTTTTCAAGCCAAAAAAATATGTTGGGTTAAAATATCATAAAATATGAAATATGGCACTTTTTTGTTTTTTAAGATCCACTCTGATAAAACCTCATATTCACAATTAAAACAATTGTGTTCCATAGCCTTCCAATATTTGTGAAGTGTTACTCTTTGGTCTCAGAGGGAGTGATTATGGCAGTGTGCACGGAAGAGCCTCAGGTTGCTCATCTGTCTGATAGTCCTCTGGGGAGGAGGGGAGCAGCCTGAGGCGGGCCATGCCAGATGCTCACTGCGGCTGGCTGTTAAACAATAACCACTGGAGTATGTTCCCCCATCAGCAACACTGATCCGTTACTACTCCCAGGAGGCTGTTTAGACAGAGGTCAGCCGAGTCTACATTATGCAAACTCTCCTGAGATTAAATGTGATAATCTGTGATGTGTTTTTCATTACTGTTGTTCATTGATGTGACTACATAACTTTATGATCAAACATCTGGAGTTTTTATTATTTTATTTTGATGTGCTGTTGAAGTTTGCACTCCATTCTGTCTGTTGGGTTATCTAAGATGTGTGTAGTCATCGGGTCAGTACGACTGTGTCTGAACAAAGAAATTAACCTACTGTAAATAATTCATTCAACCTTTTTTTTCCCCTAAATGTTTTTATTGGAACAAATATTACATAAATCAGTCAAAATATCACAAAACACATAAATCACGCTCAAGCAGAACAAAAACACTTTTTTTCCAGCAATATTCTTGACCAACATACAAAACCATTTCGCCAAACAAACACATGGTTTTATAAATGACGGAGGGTTATCTTCAAAAGATAACCCAGTGTTGTAAACCTTCGGGTACCTTGTTTCCTCTTAGCAGTATGCTACTGCCTCATCGGTCTATGGGCGGACTTCTGGGTTATCAACACGTAATTTTTTAACATTATGATTTGGACGTATTCATAATTTCCTGGGTAAATATTTAGATACAGTATTTGGTTGAGCGTTCCACCAACACTGGGACTCAACTTTTTTTTACAAATGCCAATTGGAAAATCATCAGACATTGTATGGTTTTACACGATGATTTAATTAATGGCTATCTACCACAGCAAGCACATGTGCCACAGGTCCATGATGTAGATGCTCTTCAAATCTTTTCGCCAAATGTTAACATACTGTAGGAGGTACAATTGGAGTGAAAAGCATTTACACAAGCACCTTCATTTTTCTTGTTGAACAAATGTTGTATGCTTCAGTTCTCTCACGTTTGCTCTTCTTTTGACCCTTTAAGATTACTGAAGCAATGATTGAAGTGTGTGATGTGAGGTGTGTACTGGAGAGAGGTGTCTGGCAGAGCTGAAACACGTTTCATACTCATGAACAAAACACATCTGCTATATCATCTCCAACAAAACCACCTCCAGCAGGTAAATGTCTGAGATTTGTAGGTGGTCCTTTACAAGTACAACATGCCCTGGATAATTACTGATAATGATTAACTCAATGCTGAATAGGTTTGTTTTGTCTGCTGTACCCAGTGTTGAGGTGCTGCAACGTCAGCCAATGACAACAACAGGACTGATATTTGACTCTTGTCAACATCACACACAAATTAATGTACCTGCTGCCTCGGAGATCATAATAAACAATAAGCAGTGTCAATACCTGAGAGCAGCAAGTACTGTTATTCCCAGAGGTTGTTGTTTGTGACTGAAAATAAGAGGTAACACACTATTAGACAATCAAGTCCTATGAGAATTGAATTATGTAAGGACCTGAGGTTACGTTATAATTACATTTAGCTGATGCTTTTATTGAAATAAATGTACAATAGGGTTAATTAACCATGAAGATATCAAAAAGAGAAGATATCATTTACGAAAGAATCAGGAATAGTGGGTGAATAATCTTTTCTACATGGGGAATAAAACATATTCAGGTATGATTCCTGCAAATTCAAATTCTATCTGCACTTTTTGAAGTGAATAGTGGGTTTGCTGCAGCTGGAGGCAGTTTTGATACGGAGGGCTGAGACTGTAAATGTGCTGTAAAACCAAAACTAGGATCAATGCCAGACTTCACAGAGATGTAACGGACTTCCCTGTGGGTGTATTTTTGCATGTAATCTCATATATTTCACATATTAATTGAATCCATTTTTGTAAACATATTGACTAATGGAGTGTTATTTCACAACACCAAAGTCTTGTGAGACTGGTTTAGCCTCTAATCAAATACATTATGTTTTGTTGTTTTTCCCATCCAGCTTCTGTTGTTTGTCTCAGAGCTGTACACAGCAAGTAATCAACTGCCCTGCACATCCTCCCCCTGATCTATAGTCATAGCAGCGCTGCACCATGGGTATTATGTTTACTATTGATTAAAAAAACAGAGATGAAGAGAGAGCAGAGGAAAAACTGGAGAGCAGTAGGAGAGAAAAAGAAACAAAAGTTAGAATAATGAAGGGATTGGGCGATACCGATGTAATTTATACAGTTTTCATATTAATTGTATGCAATTAAAAAAAAAAGGCAATACGTTGAATTCATGGTTTAAAGCCAGTTGATTGAAGATTGTGTTCCAAAAATGTTCAAACTGCTGTAGTTACTCCAAGACATCATTGCTGTGCATGTGTTTTTTCAAAAAATGGCTCTCTGGTGTCCGATAACATCAGTGCATTTTCACTCTCATAACCACAGATAGGTTGCAACACTTCCACTGTGTTGGCTGAATTTACAGTAGACTGGCCCAGGTAAGCTTTTGTTGTGTCTACCGAGTAGGTTGGTTCCCACATTCAACCAATCCCTGTATTCCCTGAGTTACAGACACATCACCAACAACAGCAAAGTTATTGGATATTTAATCTCATCACTGCCCCACATACGAGAAAAGAGCATTAGTTTTTGTCATGAGTGGTGCTGTAGTACAGAAATGTTAAAATTCTTTCTTTTCTTTGTGAGATTCATCATTGTTAAAAGCAGCTGACACGTCTGTCATAAGATGTGTGGGAAGGTAAAGTTTCAAATGGTTAGCAAAGTCGGTTTGCATAGCATTTATCTTTTTGTTGCAAATCAGCTAGTTTTTAAAATTCTCATTTTATTATTCAGTGTTAATCACTCAAATGTAATAGTACCTAAAAACCAGATATTACAATCCTTAATCTCTTCCCCAAAAATAGAATGGAATGGTTATAAAAATGGCACTGTAATCAAGGTCAATCCGTCGTCTGATCAGGAGATAAATGAATTTTTCATAAATCTCATAGACATTAGGTATTGATAATGAAGTCACACATTGCACACTAACATAGATGCAAATTTGTTTTTAATTGCAAAATATAGGGAGGGCTACATTCATGTGGAACACAGTAACATACCATACAGGGCGATATGTTGTTCAGCCAGTTTTGTTGTATTTCCGACTGTTTTGCCTTTAAAGTACACATGCAATAAAGACAAATATCTCAGCTGAAATCTTTTCAAACTAAGTATTTAAAAAGGAGTGCAAACACTGAGGGAGCACATTTCAAATACATGTTACTGACATACTCTGGACTGCATTTATTTGGCAGTCGTTTTCATAACACACTGTACATGTCAAAGAATATCTAAATAGTATTTCTCAGTATTGCATCATGCTAAAAAATTAAAACTTTGCACAACAAGTTTTTCAACCAGAACACATTTTCTGGGGGTCTGGCTGTTGCTTTTAGTTCAATGCTAGCAGGAGGTCAATGTCAATTGTTCAATTCGATGAGGCGCTGTGTGCTAATTACGATGTACATTTTGCTAATTGGTTATTTGCTGGTTGATACACCACTTTTTTATTAAGATATATTACCAAATATCCTAGCAGGCAAACAAAATAGGTCAATTAAGTAATTCAACTTGAATGAATGTACATTTGAACCTCCTCTATTGCATGAATTGAAAGCAAAAACTATCCCAAATACTTTTATTAAATTTCACATAGAACACCTGCAAGAGTTTACAACACACAGGATTATGCAGCCATATCAATATCTAATGCAATCTAGTTTGGCACAGTTTCAGATATTAGGTGTCTGTTGTAAACACACAAACTACTACTGCAGGTCAAGTCCTGCATACAACGGTATCTATTTCACAAAGAACTGAAGGTAAATGGAGGTAGAGCTGGGCGAAAAAACTATACGAGGGTATTCATCTCAACTTTCTGTTGTGCTAAAGATAGAATTAAATCTTCTCTTGGTCAACTGTGTATTAAAAGCATTAAGTGTGTGGAACCCAATCGAGTCAAACCATTTAATCAAGCTAATGGTACTTTTATGATAAGTATAGTATCAAATCAAATTTGATTTATTCAGTGTAATATCAAAAATTACAAATCTGCTTCAAGAAACAGTTTTATATAAGTAACACCAACATTAAGAACTACCTACAAGAAGTCAAGAATCACATGTTCTTAAACAAAGGGACACTTTTATAAAATTTGGGTTTATCAAATTAACTGGTTATTTGTTTACCGGTAAGTGATATTGTGTTTTCTTCTTGAGCTTGGAAATGGTTTGAGCTTTCAACCGTATTTTACATTCTCCATTCTCAAGCAATTCTTTTAGAAGCTTTAACTCAAAATAAACATTTTACAAGATCAAGAATTGGTTGGCATGTTTCAGTGGCTGCTTGCTCTCTCTTTAGTAGCCACAGTCAGTTTCATTGTAAATGTCAGTTGTACAAGTATATATTTGAATTACATAGTATTTATAACATATCGCCCAGCACTTATTAGAGGTAAAACGATTCACCTATCTTGATCAAATGTCCTGTGTGCAGTGCAGCCAACCAAGACACATCTTTACTAGAGGGATTGCATGCTTGGAGCTGGTGTAGACAAAGGAAACAGTCAAGCATGTCACCACCATCCTTGCAGATTCACAGTATTCAGAGATGACGTCAAAGGGTTTACAATTGATATACAGTGTTGGTCCGATTTTATGTCGTCTGTGGTCTTCATCACATTTGGTCAAACAGATCTTCGCTGGCCATGTGCGTGTGCCCTGTTCACTATATCCTGGTACATCTTGGACCTGAGGAACCTTGGGTAGGAGTCTTTCTCCATGAGACTGTAGACCTTAGCTTGGACTTCATTGAGACTGGTTGGGGATGGATCCTTAAGAGTCTGCTTGGTCTTTTCCCTGGTGCGGTAGTCGATGTTTATCTGCAGGGATAGGGAAAGCAAAAAAAGGATTTGATCTACAGCTATTGAGATCTTTCCATAACTTTTATTTAAGAACGGGAAAACTAAAAGTTAAGTGATTAATCTTGCAAAATGACATAATCCTTTACAGACAAACAATCAAAGACAATAGCTTCACTTTATGGATATAGAAAATACCAGCATTGCTTTTTAGCAGCTAGTAAGATAGTCGGACTTTCTCATTAAATGGTGTTTATGCAATAATATATTCCGTATCTTCGATCATGTATATTGTTATAGCAAGATATCACAATTATAGTTCAATTTCTACAATTATATTGATTATTATTGTCCTTTCTCAAGCATCTTTCAATAAATGGAGAAACACATACGCTCAGTCACAGTCACACACCTCTCTGGGTGCCTGGTTGTCAATGAACTCGTGGAGGATCTTGTTTGCTTTGGACGCAAGCTTGGTTGAGCTTTTGACTTTCTTATATTCCTCGCAGGCCATCCAAAACTCAATATTCTCGTCACTAAACTCTGACTTGAGAAATGTCCGGAAGGCAGCCAGGCCATCTGGAAAAAACAAGTGAATCAGATGATAAGGAGAGGAAGTAAAGACAACAAAAACATGATTAATACTAAAGCGTAACACATATTTCTGTACAGCAGGAAGCTAGATGTTTTGTTTCTTTTTAACGTCTGATTATGTGATAATAACCTTCACTTAATGTTAATGTTTTTCTAGTGCGCACACACTCTTGTTCCCAGGAGCGGGAAACAGCTCTCCTGGTTGGAACACAAACAAATGAGAGAAAAATACTCCCACAGAGATCTTTTTTGTGCTGTCAAGATAAGTGATCAATTAGGCTCCCCATTGATGATAACAAGGGCATGTTTGTCTATGTGCCTGTGTCATGTTGACATGTCATTTCCATCCTTTTCATTTCTGCTGTTTACTTAATAAAGCTGGAAAGAGAGGGGATGGTCCAATTGCATATTCAATAAAATTACTGAAATTACAGAGACGAACACACATTATCATGCACGTAAACACAACAACATGGGCACAGGATTACACGCACACACACACACACACACACACACACACACACACACACACACACACACACACACACACACACACACACACACACACACACGCACACACACACACACACACACACACACACAGACACACACATACACACACACACACACACACACACACACACACACACACACACACACACACACACACACACACACACACACACACACACACACACACACTATGTTGCCTTTAGAAACCTTCAAATAACATTGTTATCACAAAAGGAACACAGACATCAGTCAACAGGCAAAAGCTTTTATAGTGTCCCAAAGTGTAGAAAGGATTCCCACCTTAGTGACACACTTTGTGTAAAGATCCCAGTGAGCTCAAACCTCTGCTGAGAATGCAACATTGTTATAATTTAGCAGACATTCACAGATTACATGTAACATAATCCTAAAAAAGTTTTTTTTTGTTTTTTAAAGACTTAATTTACAAAGTCAATAAGTCGTTTTGTTCAGCCTCATCATGCAACTGGGTAGTAAATGTGTTTATAGGTCCATCTGGCCATAAACTCGCACACAACTTCCAAATCTTCAACCAAGCAACATCTCTTTGTTTTATTGGTTGGGATTTGTCAGATTCAAGTAAGTACAACACCTCAAATATTTGCTTTTGCGATTAATACAATGTTAAGAACTTGTAAATATTTAGTTATTGACGAATACATTCATCAACTTTTATTTGTTTTATTTTATTTTATATTGCAATAATACAACATTTCCATAACAAAACTGTAACAAAAATGTGAAAACTCTTTCATTTCCGCACCAGAGGCTTCCTACAACAAACACAACAAAATGTGCTAATGTTTTCTATATTTGGACTTTACAGGGTTAAGCAAATAATTTTAGAACATCTAAATCAGTGCAGCAAGGGAACTAAATGAACTGTAAGGAGGCAACTGGGAGTATTACCCACAATGCACAGCAGCTGGGAGGCATATGCGTTCTTGTCTGTACTCGTGTGCTCGTGTTCTTGTGAAACGTCAACTCTTGCTGCCCAAGTACTGTCCCAAACCCAAGTTCTCTTTCACCAAGAACGGATAAAGTTCCCGGATGTAATTCCCGGAAATGTTCTCGACACGCCCATTTTATAAAGGATGCATCGGATGCTAACTTGTGTTAACTCGGCAGCGAATATACCCCAGCATTCATTTCGGCATTCAAGGGAGGAGCGGAAAATTACTCGACGCCATTGAACAACGGTACGTTTTTACTATTTTCGTATGCTATTTCATCACTACAAATTCACTTTGAGTAGGGGGGGGGGGATAATCATCAAGTTCAAAATTTCAACACACCCATTTGGGACTTGATTAACACTATCAATACAAGAACTTTGACACCAAAAGTAACTCTGTATCTTGAAAATAACCCCCCACCCCTTGAAAATGAAAAAAAGAACCCCAAAAGTGGCATTTTCTGCACATTCCGCCTGGTATGCATAAGCTGTTCTTACTGTTTGCCTATATACTGTTGAATAAATGCTTTCAAACCCATTTGATATTTAATGAACACTATTAATAGAAGAACTGTTACACCTCAAAGTGACCCTGTATCTTGAAAATAATCCCCCATCCCTCTTTGAAATTAAAAAAAGAACACAAAAAGCGTTTTTTTTTAGCTGTTCTGCCCTTTGTATGCATTCACTATTCTTAGTCTGCCAATACTAAAAGACTAAACTACATTTTTTTATTTCAAATACAAAACAGTTAATTCATTTTTATTCAGTCACATTGACATGGAAAGAACTTGAACTTGTCAGTCTTAAGTAGCACCTCACATTTTTCTTAGCCTTTCAAGACTTTCTTGGAATTTTGCATATTCCAGTGTGGTTCGGTCACTCCTCTTGCCTAGGTACGCCATGAGAGCATCTCCAAACTCCTGTGCTGTTTTCATCCTCCTCTTCCCACTGGGCAGTGTCACCTGGATTCTGAAGATAGGATCGACTTTAGGCAGAAGCGTGGTGCTTCTCTGGCAAACTGAACCTCAAGCTCTCTGCAGCTTGCGTTGTTCTGACTTTCATCCACAAGGAACTTTTCAACTTCCCCACTGTCAGTGAAGGGGCCACCTCTAGATTTCAGTGTGTCCAGCATGTCTAGTCTCTTCCTCTCCTTTCTTTGAGCCATCTCCTGTTTCTCGTCTGCCCCACTCTCGAATTTCGCCTTCATGAGTTTACTCCAGTTGAGTTCAACCTCTCTTTTTGCTTGGGCTGCTGCCTTGAAACCTCTGAAGGACGGAATCTGTCCATCCCTAAGCTCCTGGCTCTTCTGAAAAATTATTGACCTACTGACTGCGTTCAGTGTGCCTAGCTTCTTCAGTCTGTAGTCCACCTTCCCACATTGTCTTTCCATCCCAATGTTGTGCACAGGGGTGCCATCAATGTTACTAGCCTGTTCACTGACAGAGTAGTCCATTGGGAAGGTCTCCTCATCAATCCCATAGTCCCTCCTCTGCCTGGCCAGGACAGTCTTCAGATGGGGCTGCATGAGATCTGTCAGCTTCTTCACTTCATCCAAGTGTTCGTCAGCCACGTCTGACACTGAGTTCAGGACCTCTTCCGTGTAGGTCTTCTTTACGCTACTGAAAAGCTTGTCAGACACTACAGGATACTCAGGTGTTGTGAACGTAGTGTAGTTGTGGCTGATTGGCTGGCCCAAGCCTGTATGCAGTCCCTTGTAGAACTCCCTGAGCTGAGTATGGGTAGCATCTTTCTCTATGGTTCTGGCATAGAAGGGCTCCACCAAGTGCACACCCAGGCAGGCAAACACCAAAAGGGCCACTTTGAGGTAGGGAAGCTCCATCACTTCTCTGACGAGGCAGGCCAGGCGGTTGTTTATGTGAGGGTTCTGGCTCAGGAACTCTGTCAGATGGCCAAAGTGGTATATTAGGACTGCTGCTGCCCTGGAGAGACATCCAAACCTGCTGTCTTTGTAGGAAAACAGCACACTGGATACCTGCCTTTGCTCAAGGAAGAGGAGGAATTCCCTGTAGCGGTTCCAGGGTTTGTGGGAATACTCAGGAGCCACCAACTTGAGGCACATGTCCAGTGCCTGTCCAGCCACACTGGCATTCTTGCTGTCTACATCCAGATCCACCATGAAACTCTGTAGCGCTTGCTCCATCTTCATATCGGCCTCTACCAACCGCATCACGTTATTCATGGCACTGCTGAAGCCCAGTGTAGTGTGGGTGCCACAAAAGATCTGACCTGCTGGTGTTTCCAAGTTGTACATCTCTGCCAACAGCTTTGAAAACCCTTTGTTGTGCTCTGTGCTGTCAGTCATATGTGCATCTACAAGTTTATAAACATCCTCCACACTGACTCCTCTGACCGACGCCAGTATTTCGAACCCCATATCCACTTGCATTGCTATGTCCTCAGTGGTCTCTCGATGAATTGGTAAGATAGGCAGAGGAAATGTGCTATCTTGACCCACGTGCAGCCCTTGTACCATGAACTGGCCTACACCTTTCTTTGTGGTACTGTCCGATGCATGTGTGATCATTTTACCTTTCTCCTTCTCCTCCTCAAGCTTTTCCACAACTAGACACAGACTTTGGGCCTCAATTTGCTGTAGAGCTGTCCTTATGCTTCTAGTACTTGGCACTGTATCCTTGTCAAAGACCTCATCAGATTCCCCAGCACTTTTCCAACTTCGTCCAAACATAGTGTTGCCTACTTCAATCACAGCTGAGCTCGCCTCACTGATAGAAAGTCCCTTTCCTGAGAGATTGGCTATAGTTGTATAGAAGTCATCCCGGACTTTTCTCTCGGACAATCGTATGTGTTGAAACTCTTGTGGTAGTAGATCTTCATCCATGTCTAGTTCAGCAACATCTGTGAAGAGTTTTTTCCTTCCTTTGGGTTCTGGACACTGAACAGGACACTGGTTTGGGGATTTCAACGGTTTGCTTGCAGTCAACCAGCAGCCACAATGTATTATGTAAATGTACTTTATCACATTAGAACATTGCAACATCTGACAGGTGAACCAAAGTGTTCTCTTAAGATTTTATTTTATTTTTAATGATAAAAGGGGGGAAAAGGGGGCAAAAAACATGTCCGATTTAGTTTTTTGGGTGGGGTGGGGGGTTTATTTCATGATAGGTACCAACTTCCAATACAAAATATCTCCCAAATGACCCAATGCACCATCACTGAAGTGGGCGTAATCATTTTCCAATTTTTTTATTTTTAGGCCATTTATCCCCCCCCCTACTTTGAGGCGAGAAATCAAGAACTAAAATATAGCAGTTTTATGAAAATCGATGGCAAATTCAAAATCGCTTAAACGTTTTCGGAGTTGAGAAGCTCCACAATTGCGTATTGCGCAATACCAGCAATTACGCATCGTCTCAAACCGCCAACAGCGCTCTGTGTGCTCGTCAACTTGCAAGTTCATTCTTCCAAGAACAACTCGCAAGAACGTTCTCCCCAAGTACACCAGTCTGTTCTTTGCATTCTTGGTATTGAGAAACGCCAGGCGCAATTCCAAACCGACCCTTACACCCTACCCCTACACAATCCCCCTCCGTTAGCGCGAAGGGTCCGCCATATTACTGTAAGTGCTGTTCCAAACCAACTAGTGTGGAAGGGGAGTGGGTTATCAAGACCTCCAACAGCGAGTCTGCGTCGCACCTGACTTCCCCTGCTGCACTACCTGACCAGACTCAACACTGTGTGTGTCCGTCATGAAACATGCTCTGTACAAACAGTTCCTGCAAACATTTAGACTGGTAAACTGCGTAAAACAAGATACACATTATATCGTCATACTGATATTACCTCGTTTTTTTGTTTTACTGGGGAATATACCCGTGTCTAGAAAACGGTGTGAATTTAATTGTAAAGTTTTGTATATTTACAGAGTAGTGCGAAAACCAAGCAGCTTATAAACATCATATTTGAAAAATAAAAGAAGTTTGCAAATAAAGAAATGCAATTAAAACATTTTGGAGTTTTATTGAAGTTGTTATTACATGTTTTTATTCCAAAAGATGCTGATTTGAAACCGTTGTAAACGAAAGGTTACAGTATTTCCTGTTTCCGCCCGAGAGAGGGGAGTTCGTCCCAAAGTTTGCAGCTGGTTTTAAGGGAGCCTCTTTCAGCAGTATTGAGTAGTGGGAGTGGGTAGGGTGTGGTTTGGAATTGGGCCTCGGATGTAATCTTACTGGGACCCACCATGTTTTTTTTTGTTTTTTTTTAAACGTACATTGTTTCCTAACTTTAAACACTCCTGCTATGCAACAATTTTGAAATGCTGACATTTTTTATTATTTTTCACTCTGCACAACAGGCTTTCGTACAAAATGTAACTAAAATGACACAAGCTTAAAAAGCACAGCCCTCACAGAGTGTTCTTGTTCTAACTAGACACATTACAGATGACAGTGTGCACAGGTCTGGCCCCCAATAACAACATAATCAGCTTTACACACTGAGGAATGACACTATCGAATTGTAATACACAACCCATCCTTATAAATTGAATAAGAACCAAGCTAAATGCAATATCGAAGCAAGGGAACATTCAGTACTGTGTTTTGTTTCCTTTACCATTATTTATAATGTAGGCGTGTTTGTGCATGTACATGTTTTAGTCAGCTGTAAAATGCTTGGTCAATTGAGACAGGATACAAAGGTGAATCACAGTGTCTTCGCCTGGGGAGGGCTGTGTTCTTGGCTAGGTAACAAACCATTTATTTTTTCGCAATATAAGGGTTCCAAAAGTATGTTATGTCACAACCTCGATCTCAACAAAATGAATAATGTTTGCGCAACTGCACACGGTTTCTCAGTGTAGGCTGTCTCTAATCCCTCACACAGTGTTAGATATAATCACTATTATCAATTCCATGACAGGCAATAGTGGAGCCATCGATGTTTTGCAAGCTCGGGCCAAAGCATTAGAACTGAACTGTGCTGGCAACTAGTATGTTTTGTTTTGCCTTTTCTGCGTAATGGGACTAAGAATTATTCAAATAAAAAATATGAATACAACACCCCAGGGCGTCAGAAAAACAAAGACGGTGTGCAGGAAATAAGCATAGTTGTAGTTTTGTCAGTTAAATATTGAATACAGTTGGTATGGATTATTTCAAGTGACATCATGAAACTGCCTACTTAAGAGCATCAATCACTATAGGAATTTGCATTTAAATGCAAAGACAAAAGATGTATGGAGACAACTACACTGGGAAGAAAGGACTTCACAGTTGCATCTTCTGCATCGATGGCTAATACATGGAAAATTCCAACTTGATGAGTAGAAAAATTACACAACTTTTTGATCAAACAATCAAAAGAAAATGGATTTAGATAATTGATTTATCGTTAAAGGCCATTCGTCAAGCAAAGTCAACCAACATCTTCTGGTTCCAGCTCCTTAAAGAGTAACATTTGCTGCTTCTCTCTTATTAATATTAATGTGACTATGAAATATTTACTTTTCTGGCACAAGATTGGGCTCTAGGACATCCTATTACGCTCAAACAATTCTTACAGTTTGCATCGCTGCCTATAGTAGTCTGTTTGCAAAAGAAGCATGTCACGAACCTGCGCCTCATAGGGTGCATAATAATTATGCTTACACTCAAGAGACCAAGACTTGTTCAGTCTCTATTAGTAACTCTAACTCTAAGTAGTCAGCACTTTCTCAGTACACCTATCTGTGAAAGAGTGTATCTGTATTCTTGTATGTAGTGGCTCTTGCCTCTGAAGGAGCATATTTGTAGAAAAAAGATTGGATTTGTTTGTGCAGATGGATGTGTGTGATTGAGTTTTTGCCAGTGTGTGTTTGGTCCATGGAGAAAGTCAAAGACAAGTGTGTGATTCATTACTCGGTAGGGGTCCTCACCGCACAATGAGACCTTGACATAACATGGACTTGGCAAGGGAAAATGGAGTGAACAATTAGAAACTATTGAAGAAAGAGCAGAAGGGTATGTTACCGCTACTTTTAAGTGACTACAATTTTCTTATTGCCGGGTTTTGTGACTTGTGCAGTGGTGAAAAATAGAACATGTCCACTTACATTTGTGCGAGAGGAGGTGATCAAACGATTCTGACCATCGAACAACCTCATCTGTTGAAACTCTGGTGGAAGGAAAGACAAAGGGAACTGCCTGAGAAAGATGCCGACCACACGCTGTTCTTTCATGCATTTTTAACACACGATGGTACTCTATGTATTATTAGGCTGCCGAGTTTGATGTATGATTTCTTTCCTGCTCACAGCAGTTCTTCCGCTCAAGGCAGTCAGGTAATTGTAAAATCTGGTTCTATTTATCGAATGATGGCAGGAGGGTGTAGAGGAGATAGAGGAAAAACAATAGCTGACTTTAGTGCACATGTAAACACTATTTTATGAAACGATGCAAACATGATAGGATAAAACAAATAATATAATTACTTGACCCCCCCCCATCTTTGTATATGAGGCTATTCCTGAAACTAAATTTGACTCTAAATGCCAACATACAGAACACACAATGTTTATGATGTGCTTTTATTTTTAAGCATCCCGGGGCTACTTTGGATATTAAGGCAGAAAAAAAAAGAAAAAAAAGTTTTGAACACCGTGAAGTTTAAATTATTTTATCCATTCACATTTTTAAACAAGGAGGTATTCATTACTCATGACTAGCCTCATTAGGTGCTTGATTTGATTATAGCACGGCACATTACACTTAAACCAATTTAATCACACAGAGATAAATGCTTTTCTTTTGGCATTTGATTTTGATGGCCATTTTAACAGTCCAGTGTGAGATTAAAACAACTCCTGATTTTGAGTATCTTATCTCTGTTAACTGTAAGAGTACAAAAGATAACATTGAACAAACAAAAGAAATACTAAAACTTGAAATAAGACTTAAGAACACGGCTGAAGAGTTAACACACTGAACGTTTCATAACCAATCAAACTTTGAAGGCCAAGTATGGTGTCTACAAAAGTTTTTCCAACACAACAGAAGCTTGAGTTTTAATTTGAACATTTTTGGCAGACTCACTTCAGGCATCTGGCGGTAGTCTCATGGACAGGCGGCAGGAACTCGGAGAAATCACTGTAGGAGTCAGACTTGTGTGACAGGCAGCCTAGTCTAGTCTTCATGGTGCTGATCCTGAGAAGAAAATACACAATTATTTGCAATTGTTTGTGTAGTCTCTGTACATTTTAGGTTTAAAAACCAAGCGCTACTGTACTATATAAAAAGATGTGGAAGCTGCAACCAAAACATACAGTAGCTGTTACAATCATGAAAAACATGTTGGGTTGCTTATGTGGAGTATTAATGTGAACCCAAAGCTCAACCTGAAATCAACAGATAAGTACATTTGTCTGGATAACTGAAATGTATAGAATGTTAAGATCTGAAAACATCTTGTACAAATTGCACCAAAGAGCACAATTACATCGACTTCACAAATTCAACCTTCAAAGGTTTTATTGTCATGACATATACAAGACTACTGTGTAATTATGCAATGTAGGAAACACTTTTAAAATGTTTGTCCGGGACCTGATGAATAAACCGTTTGAATCAAATAAGTTAATACCAATTTGCTGGATATGGCAGGACTGGATGTGGAGACAAGTGTGACTCAAGGGGAAGGGTTAGGTTAACAATTGAAAAAGTTGCTGTTGCTGTTTCAGGCTTTATTTGAACCACAAACCTGAAAGTTTGTCTTATTTGTAGCAATGCTAGATTTAGGTGATGGTTGGCTTTAACACAACCTTTATTCAAGCATCTCAATGAAAATCGCATAGTTAGACAAACAACATTAGACATTCTACATAAAACTTAAAAACACAGGCAGACATAAAATACAATATCAGATCAGTTTGAAGAAAAACCTTCAAGCTAATTCTATTCAGTTCGATTATGAGAATAAAGGGTATTTCAAAAAGTGCAAGAATAATGGTGTACTGTACAATCACCAATATGCTTCTTTTTGATACAAGAAACCTACCTAGATCTTTAGTTTTGGACAACTCTGTAATCCAGTAGTCTTGTGAGTAATCTAATAGACAATGACAAGCTAACATAAAACAACTTGTATCTGTTTTCATCCATCCATCCTTTCTTATAATTTGTCCATTCACCTTAAATATTCCTCTCAGTGCAGTAGCAGTGCTGATTTGTGGATTGTGTTGATGTTTATAGCATCATTTGGGAACATTGCATTAAATATACTGCTCATTAGATACCTTAGCTATTAGTTTGTGTTGATGACTCCACCACATGAATGCCAAGGCTTTTGAACACATCTATTTATGTTCTCCAACTACCTCTAACAGGTTGTTTTAAGTTATCATATATTAATATGAATTAATGGGTGTGTAGTCTTGTTTTGCTACATTGTGAGGACCATAACATTTTTAACCACAGTGAGGACATTTTAGGAAAAGAAGGACATTTTACACATCCCGACTTCTTCCAAGGACTATTTAAGGGGTATTGTTTTACGGTTGGTGTTAGGCATTTAAGTTGTTATGGATAAGGCTAGGAACAGGGATGTGTGTAGACAAATGAAAGATAGCACATGCATTTGTGTTGTGTTTGGACAAATTAGTCTGGTTTCTGATATTGCCTCCGTAAAATTGGAGTTTGGACTGTAGCAAAGTAGCAGAGGGTTGAATTAGTTTTTGCATAATTAACACGAGTTAAAAAAACACATCAATTAAATCTGCCACACTCTCCAATGGGGTTAATTTGTTTTTTTAGTGGAGATAATGTTTTAAATGCTAATTCAGTAGTATTTATTCTAGATAAACAGAAATAAAAAAAAGGTTTGCAGCTTGTTTTGAATGCACTGTGTATGTGAAGCTGTCTGCCCCATATAAACCTGTGTTATGTATCAGATGCTATGTATAAACTGGACTGTTAGGGTAGTTTGCGTGCCATCTCTGTGAGTCATATTCTCAAGGTGCACTTCAATTGTTAATAAAGGGTTATTTTCAAAGTGGATTGAAAAAATTATGAGCAGAGATATTTCGAGTCCAGCAGTCTATGTATAGACTATAATTGTGAAGTTCACCAGCAAGGGACAAGTTTGACGTCAGATTATTTGATATACTTGTGGAAACTTGCAATGAGTATTTTTAGGATGACTTCCTCCCACAATGATGACAGTAATGCCAACACCTAACTCTTACTAGAAACATTGCTGATGATTATACAGCACAAAAGACATAACCAAACACAATTAAAATTGTAATGGGTTCCTCTGACGAGCACAAGATTGCTAATGAAATTGACAAGGGCCTTAATAACCAATGTGTGCAATTGAAAAATTGGTTGGTGTTCAAAAAAAGATCCCTTAAATGAATTAAAGACATCTCCAGGGAAACAAGATTTCTTTCAGCAGATGTTATGGTTTGATGGTGTTTCGTCAGCTATTGTTATTTGTTGGAAAACATTAGTAAACAAAATCAACTCAGCACAGCATCGATGTAGTAAGTGTCATGGTGCTTTTAATCATGTCACACATTCTTCTGTAGATGTTGAAACACTTATTGCAACTGGTTTGTACTGTTAATCAAACTTTTGCGGAAGAAAAATTGCATATATTTCCTCATCGGATGCTAAAAACGTGGCTAACTACATGGCTATATAGTAGATATACCACATTAAAGTCTGTTTGCCACTGCCTTTTAATTAATACATAAATCCGACTTTTCATTCAAATGTTGCATTCAATTTTGCAGTTTGGTGTTTTCTTTATTTTCCATACTTTCATATTATATACATCACTATTATTTGCCTTGTTACTGAACTGTGAAGTTGACAGGCTTAATTTGTGTCAGACTAATTCACTATTCTTTTTAATCACCTCTTGGTTTAATCTGTGTCATTGTGAGGGCAATGTAATTAGATAATTAGACTCATACTGCAAATAGTGCTTGAAATTCAATGTCAACACAAGTGGGATCCCAAATGTTACACAAAGACATGGAAATAGGCAGCAGCTTTCATACTCTAATAGTGTAACTGGAAACCAGTATTACAAAATATTACAGACTTACATAAATTGTATGTGGGTCAGAATGTGCTTTGAAGTGTGCCAGACTGCCAATAACATGACAACCGACCTCTCCCTGCGCCTGTTATGCCCTCTCTCCTCATCTCTCTTGTCAAATCTGTATCTTGCAGTGGGGTGCTGACACGTGCTGCCACTGAGCTATTTATAAAAAACCCTGACAAATCCATGTAGTCAGGAGGAAACAGTGCATGTTCTGTTCAGCCATGCAGCAAGGCCTGCTCCTGGAGGAAAAGTGCTAAAAACAGCAACAGCGCTCAGATATACACATACACACACACACACATTGGACTTAAAAGTACGCCTTACGAATGTAAAAGTACAAACAACATCCGCTAGAACCCCAGATGCCTGTCGGGGTTGTTAAATAGAGGAAGTAAAAATGTACATACTGGAAGTTGAGTGTGTGTGTGCGTGTATGAACATCTTCTTTGATGTTACCTAACTTGGTGCAATGCAGGTTTTCAGATTACCCTCAATGTCCTCATTTCTGGATGCTGACAGAAGAAACCGAGCCGTTCTACAGCATGTGCCTGATTCCAATAGACTGACAGTATTGAAACATAGATATATAATTCAATGCTTTGTCGGACATACAGTATATCTTGACAATGATGTCAAAGTACGATTGTGTTTAGTTCAGATCAAATCCCTGACCCATTCCCGCTAAGGGCAAGTACAAATAGCAACTCGTTAAAATTGATATTCTGAGAACTTCGTAAAACTTCTAATTCATGCACTTAATTAACTCACTCACTCACTCACTGTAAACCCCTCCCCCTTCCATTTTCTTCACACACATTAAAACAGAATTATTTGCTTGTCTCGTCTCTGCAGAACCATACGGCTGTGTCGGGTGATTTGCTTGTATGACACTAATGTGGGGGTCAAAACAAATGAATTAAATAGGCCTAACAGGATCTTCAGTTTCCTCGGGGCTAATAAGAGGCATTTAAAAACATGTTGGCAGTGGTAGAAAAATCACAAAATGTGCAGATACACTTATCTTATGGCATCCACTGCTAAAGTCAATGAAAGATTTCAAGTTAAAGAGAGTATAGAGTATATAAGGAGTCAATGTAGCCAACATGATGTCATGCATTTTCAGACTACGGTTTTGAAACCTTAAGTATTTGGTAGATATGGAGCAAAATATTTTCAAGTGATGAAAACACTGAAAGAGATTCTCTTTTAATTCTTTTGAATAGGTTCTCAAATGTTGGAAGAAGTAATCACATTCAAAATCTAACTTTGACTTCATTCTTTCCAGCACAGTTTTAGCTTGTTGTCAGGCTAGTTAGGATGCGCTGTGACTCAGATGACAAGTTATCAAGGGTGACTGCAGAGCAGTTCAGTCTTGGCAAGTCCAGGCATGTCCCTTTCCTCTCTGCAGCCAAGCTGTCAGATTGGACCTGAGTCATAAGAGCACAAATTTGGTCTTGCACTTGTGTGTTCTTGCATGTGTGTATTTTTGTGCACACTGCCCCGAGATCAGAAGCCCGATAGCCCGCAGAATGTCAGACCATCTGACGTGTTGCCACCTTTAGAAGCAACAGAAGGAGGAATCGTAGCTGATTTGGGGTTTATTTCTGTCCTCTGAGAAGTCTGCTATGGCCGACTCTGCTCAGTTATTTTTCAGAACAGGACTATCACATCACACTCTGCCCCAAAGACCCGCTAACTGCCACACTGATCCAGAAAGGCCTGCAGCTACAAACACTGATGCTTTTCTTTGACTCGTCTCCTTGTGCCTATGTGTTGTTGACCATTCATGGACAAAACATAATAGTGAACAATGGCAAAAAGGAAAATGGTTGACCTTTTCCGACAGATTAACAGAAAGGGATAATGTTGTGTGTCTTTCACTTTGCCAATGGTTAATGCTGTTCACAGTACACAGAGTTCAGTTGTGTCAAGGCCAGAAGATAAAAATGCTCCTGGAAATAAAGTGAAGAGAAAATGCATTTCCCAAACAAAAACTTTTTCAGAACAGTTAGACTTTGAACGGAAATAGCAAATTAGCCCTCTATGGCATTGGTCTCTACTAGATACCTCTCCATAAGCAAATATAATAAAACACTGATATGGAAAAATAGCAGTCTACAGAACAATGTTTTAAATATCAGTGAAATACACATTTACAATGATAATAATAATGACTATGACAGTAACCTGATGCATGATTTTGTGAGGTAGATGTTCTCATTCTTTTATTAACATTTGATACATCATTTTATATCACCACTAAGGAAGGCTAGGTTTTCTGCTCAGCTTGTTTGTCAGTTTGTTTATTTTCTGTCAGCAGGATTATGGTAAAATATTTGATTAGTAAATGAATAAAAGGTGCCCACTTGCCTACTTCAAGCTGAATCACTGATTATCTCTTGCATGCGCAGTACTAATGATCGAGTTGTCACCACCGCACCAATGGCTCACAGGTACTTGTGATGAATAAATGAACAGGTGCCAATTGTAGCCTACAGCTGTGAGTAATAGACACACAGCAGGTCTGACATTGTTATAGAACCCTACAGACGTAGCACAATCAGTAGAATTTCACTCCTCCGCTGTTCATTTTACTGAGAACAAGTGGTGGAACACACAACAGCATTGAAATGTACCCAGGTGATTAAGAGGTTGTCTGGATAAAGACATTTATAAAAAGCAAAATGTCCTTTTGATGCAAATTATGCTCACTGCTGTCTCTGTTGTCTTTTGTTACTGGTGAGTGTCGGACATCTGGCTACTTTTGTCCCTGACAAAAAAACAAAAGAACATGCTGACTGTTCACAATATGTTTTATACTTAGAAACTGATTTTAATGTGTAGAATTTTCCTCAACCAAAAGTAATAGGAATCAGAAATGCTTTATTTATCCTGGTTGAAATTGTTTTTTCCAACAAATAATTGTATACATTAGCATACAAATTAAGATTATGAAACAAAACCACATAACAATACACATTAAACAAATAATAAGTTGTTGTAAAAGCTTGAATGTGTTTGTTGAAGGTGTATGTTCAATGATATCCACCTCAATTAAAAGTAATGGGGAAGAAATATAAGGAGTATATTGGACTTAATACTTTGAACAAGGGAATCATGTTTCCTATTATGCATCATGTCCTATTAAACTCAGATGTCCCTCTCTCCTCTGAGGCCTCCTGTGAGAACACCTGAGCACATTGCTCACTTCAACAGTCTGATAGGTCAATCTGGGATAAAGCTTCCCAGGGGCTTTTCAGCACATAAAACCCTGATACTATTTTCATCAAAACATTTTTTTTCCTCTGCAACCTGATGTATGTTGAAATGAATGTCACTTCCCTGCCGTGCAAGCCCTTCTTTATCTATTTATTTCGTATCAACCTAATCTGCTGCCTGTTTACGAGCTTCACCAGCTTATAATTTAATCTCCAAAAGAATAAAATTGTACTCTGAAAGCCTGGCAGGCACATGGTGCATTATATATCACTGCAGCTTGTTTTGTAACTCTAAAAAGATTGCCAATCCGCTATAAAATCATCACTATGTTCAGAATTGTTCCACTCCTACCAAGGTGCTCTCATGTTCATTCACATGTTCACAACTGACAGACATGTACAAGCCTTATAAAGTTGGAACTCGGTATTGAATTCACTAATTGCGTGATTTTTTTCAGACTTATGCTCCCTTTTTTTTTTTTTAGAACCTTGCTTGCACCAGTCATAAAAGTATCTAGTAAGTATAACTGTCAGTGGTATCCGTAAAAAATATAGACTAGCACAATTGTCTCAAAGAACTCCTCAGCTGCATCATTTTAGAATGGTGTGTTTTCACTGAAAGGTACGGTTATGCTTGACTTGACTCACTTCTACCAGTGCCCTTAGTGTAAGTGGTATGAAAGTTGACTGACACAACATCTTTTTAAACGGGACATGATGAATCCTTTCTGTCAAGTATTGTCTGCACTTTGTCAATTGTACGCTGTAGTCCTGCAGACACAGATAATCTGAGTCGAGTGAATACAAATATTGCGATCACTATTGACGTAAGCTTGGCTATTCACAAATCATGTTAGCAAGGATTGTGTCTTTCAACTCTACCATTGCGTGTAAGCTCTCCTTGCTTAGAACATTCTTGGATGTGGTACCCAAAAAAAAGTAGCATGTTCTATCTACAACCTTTCTATTGTTACATAAATACAAAAGAGGGTTCAAATGTTGCGCTGGGTTTGGGTTTGTCGATATGAGCCAGAAAAGCATCTTTTCAAACCCAATCATATCTTCATGGCTTCAGTCACAACATTGTGTGTCTATTCAAATATTCTGTATAAAAAAACGTTTATGCATATTTGACTTCACCTCAAACAAATCACAAACGACTGCGCTTAAAGCTCATCCAGCACTCAGTAAGTTTTGTGGTAAATGGAGGGCAAGCAATGCTTCCCAATCTTTGGCCAAGCATTTGGTTTAGAGCGTTGTCAGATTATATTCAAGTAAATCTGCCTGGACGTGATTATTAAAGGCACATGTGTGCAGGGGTGAGCACCACTGACTTGCTTTAGCTTAGAACACTATGCTAAAATTAGAGCTTGCCATCCTCTTTGGGCCATATCACAACATAATTGATGTGACTGGCCTCTTGTACGGTCCGGCTGCATATCTTGTTTGGAGCAGTGTTAGAATAAGAAAATGAGAGAGAGAAATTATTCATGTCATTTTGTTTAACCTATGCTTACAAGCTATAACCATCCATTGTAATCAGGAAAATACATAACGTATACAGTATCTTGGTGAGATTTGAAACTGTGTTGTTATACTGTAAGGTTTTTGCTGTTGAACTACAGTCGTGCTTGCTTACACGCACAGCAATGTCACCGGATTGGAATTGATCCATAGTGCCAGAATAATAAACATTTTAATTTAGGTAAATCGAGAAAAAAACCAAATGCACATGATTTGATCATCTACATCATGAGATAGCAGAATTTGCTGCCTTAGCCTTTCAAATGATTTTCTTTGGTTTAGATCACATGCATTTGAAATATTTGGGTTGTGGACTGACAAACACTCTTTTTTAAATTATCACCTTGGATCTTGAGACTATAGGATCAATATGTTACTTTTACTATTTACTTTTAACATTTCGAGGAAATGATTAAACTAGAAACCAATTGACAGATGCATATATAATAAACACATGTTCAGCCTTGTTTATACAGCACTACTTATTTATTTACATGGGTAAAACTTACTTTCTAACATGTTCATGTTCAACAGAAGTTGACTAAGTACAGTACATACTTTTGTTTAACTGTTTTTGGTTACAGATGCTAATCAACAACCTGTTGTACTGTTTCGGTAAATCAAAGCAAATGGTTGAAGAAAAATAACAATACATTTTGGGGAATAAAGCTTATTTGAAAATTGGTGAGAAGATCTATACCACTTGCTAAAAATCGATCGCAAGTAGTCACCTAGCTTTGCAATCAGTAGGATTACTTAGCCTGGCTCTGTCAAAAGGTAAGCCATCCTCCTAACATTGCAAACTATGGCAACAGTGCTGACATGGCAAAGTGATAACCTATGAGAACTAACGGTTGCCCGCTCCGTTTCCGCGGAAATGCTGTGGGTAGGGATAGCGTGATCATTGCTAACTGTAATTGTGCGCAAAACATTGACTAGGCCATACAGGGACCCCTGCATGCATGAGTATTAGCTACGTAAACAAAGCACAGAGAAGCTCAGATCACAACACACAGGGGTAACTTAATTTACTGCTTTGGATGACATAATTCTTCTTAATATCATATAAATTACCAACTCATCGTTGATAACATACAAAAGGTAGGGTAAGTAGGAGTTGGGGGGTTCAAAAGTAAAGCATCTGAATGTTATGGAAGGGTTTGGGTGTACCTCAATCAAGGGGGCACTTGTGTAGGCTTCAAAGCACAGCTCCATCTTTGATTGCTATGATGACTGACATTTGCTGGACTGAAAAGCCCTTGGAGCTTTCAGCATCAAGGCAGAGGATGTGGGAGGGTTTGAACTGATTTCTAACAGTGCTAAGAATAAATGGGACTTAAAGCATGTGAGGAAAACAGATCACTCAGGTGGACATGTGGACATGCAGCCAGTGTACACAAACACCCATAGAATTAGCTTCATTATTGGTGAACAGTCTTGAATGTAGCGTATATTTATCTACTCCAATAGTTTGTTTACAGTTTTCCGTATTAGCCACATAGACGTCATCATTCCATTGACAATGTTTTCATTGATGTAACCATAAGCTCTTTTTAAAACAGCAGATAATAATCAACCCGTGAACCTTTTAGGAAAGACCCACATAATGCATATGAGCTCTGTGTCTCTAGCAGCATTACATAACTCTTTGTCATCCAGCAAATGAATATGGATCCTTTACCTTGAGTCGTGTGTGTGCGAGAGATGCTGGACTCTTGCTCCCCTTCTTATTTATCACAGCCTATCCCCAAGGTGTGTTTTGGCAGAACGCAGCCTCCGTCTAGCCAATGCTGGTGCGTTTTTGTATGTATCTGTGCAGCTCGAAACCGAAGATATTTAGTGTTTCTGATGCCAGCGAGTGGGAGCTACACACAGCATGCTCATTGGTGTGAAATCGCGGGGGGAAGAGAGCAGCGGAGTTGGTTAGAGCGAGAGGCAGAGGGGGTGGAATCAGAGAGAGACAGAGGGGGATGAGAGCTTTGTTTGCACAGGGAAATCTCCAAGGACAACCCTTGCACATCTGTGAAGTGGAGAAGCGGCGCTCAGTGATGTTGTGGTTGAAGAGATGGAAACATGAATGTGTAGTGCAGAAGGACATCAGGGGATGGATGCAGCAGGATGGAAAAAGGTTGAGATCTGGGGACGTATATTATATAAGTAAAACCTCAACAGGGAATTTAAAAGAATTGTATAACACATTTGTTGTTTGCGCTGAAAGACCTAGCGGACACAACTGAATGGCTTACACAGATTTCTTTTTGAGAAATACTCAATGTAAGTTCATTTGTTGGTGTTGTCGACTCATAGAGTACAAAGCCTTTACAATGGTTGCTCAAAATCAGAATTTGAGTGTATTTTTTCAACGTCTACTAATTTAAAGATGATGAGGTATATTTGATTATGTAAGTTTTATACCCAAAAACCAAAGGGAGGAATGAGGAGGGACTCGAAAAATAGTAAATTATTGGGCAAAACGAAGTGGTTTATATTTCATCATACAGTATTAAGTTATGTATTTGCTCTATAAAGCACAGGCAACATTTGATTCACTGCAAATGTGTGCAAAGAGAAGTCTTACGTAACACAACATCCACAGTGGAATCATGCAAACTAGCACACAGAAGGTGACATTAACATATAACAACATTAATATCCTTTTCACAAGCAAGCAAATAGTTTTTTTCCAACGGTAACTCTCATCTGTTAGTGTTAATGAGATCAAATCAAAATTTGAATATACACAAAGCGACGCAAACAGGAAATACAATTGCTCCTTTATTTGCATGTACCCAAAACATGATGAAAGATGATATGTCACAAGCTACAGAATAGCGAGGAATAAACAGGAAATGCAGAACATTAATCTTATTACACTATCTGAAAAAGAAGATATACGATCTGCAAGAAGCTGAGAGTGTGGAGGAGGCGGCCTGGCAGAGGATGGACAATTCTTGCCACTGAACAGACAGTGTGACATAAAAACACACACACACACACACACACACACACACACACACACACACACACACACACACACACACACACACGTACAGAGTTTTATAGGGTGGGCTGGTGGTGGTGCACATTTTTTTGACAGCTTGAGCAATTAACACCATCCCTCTATCAGAACGGATTTCAAAGACTGAATGAATAGTATTAGTATAGTATTATATAATGATTCAATTTTTCCGAGAACCAGTGAAAGTAGAGGGTCGACAAAAGCTATCTTTGGGGAAGTGGTACGTCACCTGTCTGGGGGGCAAGGAGGTAGAGCTTGTGTGGGAGATGGGGTGCTACCAGTTGGATCTGGTGGGGCTCACCTCTACATACAGCGTCAGCTCTGGAACCTTACTCCTTGATAGGGGTTAGACACTATTGTTCTTTGGAGTTTACCCAAGTGGATGAGAGTGTCGCCTTCCTACGCCCGGGCTATGGAGGAGAAAACTTTGACTGGTGGTTATACACCAAACTGCGGTTCAGAGTATTCAGCCTTCTTGGAGACCCTGGACAGAGTCCTGTATGGTGGCTCCTGAAGGGGACTCCTTAGTCTTGCTGGGAGACTTCAACACACATGTGGGCAATGATGGAGACACTTTGTGGGGCATGATTGGGAGGGCCTCCCTGATCTGAACCCGAGCTGTGTTTTGTTACTGGACTTCTGTGCTAGTCATGGGGAGTGGGGCTGCAGGTTGGTGGGCTACATTTGCATCACTGCTTTTCGCAGATAATGTGGTTCTGGTGGCTTCATCGCTCTGCGACATTCAGCACTCACTGAAACTGATGGACTATCCAGTCCGAGTAGGGAATGAGTCCTTACCCCAAGTGATGGAGTTCATGTATCTTGGGGTCCTGTTCTCGAGTGAGGAAACAATGGAGCGTGAAATGGGGCAGAGTATCAGAGCAGCGGGTGCAGTATTGAAGTTGCTTTACCACACCATTGTGACGAAAAAAGAGCTGCTCCAGAAGGCAAAGCTCTCTGTCTACTGGTCAAGCTTCAGTCCTACCCTTACCTATGGTCATGACTGAAAGAACAATCTTGTGGATACAAGTGGCCAAAATTGTTTTGAAAATGAGCCACGCTAAGTTGTGACTCATCTGGCATTAACAAAGGGCTTTTCTAGTCAAGTAGTTGTTTTATTAGCCCAAGGTAATAATTGCATTGGTTCACAGAAAAAATAGTCACTGCCCTCAGTCCTATTTTTTCAAACATAGACACACGAGAGGGCATTGATGAGGCATGGTCATGGCCATGACAGCAGCAACTAAAACATTTTTGAAAAAAAACCATTTAGTTAAGAAAATCTTAAATGTTAAAAATGAATCAATATAATCCAATCAAAAAAAGTTGTTGCATCTTCACTGCAGATAAGAAAACATATTTATAGCAGTTGATGGGCAGTTAATGAAAGCAATCAGCATCTGATGAAAAGATTTGAAAAGAAATACATTTGTTGCATTTTTGATCAGGATTGCACCTGGCCTTCATGCAAAATAATAAAATGCACATTCTTGGTGATGCACTTCAAAACTGAAAGAGCTGAGAGCTTTTGCAATAACGTTGTGCGCAATTATTTTTCTCTGTCTATCCAGCAGTCAGCAGACATTCAAGCTATGCGTAATTCAAAGCCCTTTCAAATGCGAGGAAGCAGGCCACAAAGGGAGAGTGATGAAAAGTGTTCGCCCACATAGTTGCTCAGGGATGTATGACCTTCATGACGCTGCAGCTGCTGTGTATTGCAGGTTTCCCAGTCAGACACCGCTGTTGTCTCTCTGGGTGACTAATCGGAAATCTACCGGAAGGGAACATTTCACACAACATTACTTAATCCACAAATGAGTCTCTCAACTTGTCTGACATGCGAAGTTGTGCGTGTTTGGCATAACACATACAAATGTGACTGGTCAAGGCCTGAAAGCTAGTCATTTGAGAAATGACTAAATATTTGCATCAGCCCTGGCTTTACTCTTTTTTTCCCTTCTTGCTAATAGGCTAATTTCAGCATGCTAGCAAATTATACTAAAAGTGTGAACATAGTAAATACTACACTGGCTAATCATGCTAGCGTCATTGTGGGCATATTATCATGCTGACCTTAGCATCTTTTCACTCTAGCTTGGCACCATCACACACAGAGTACCGTCTGGTGTGCCTGTGTTTCCCCTCTGTTACTTATCAACTTGATTATTATGGCTTACACAATGAAGCTATGGCTTTGAGGAGGCGGCTTATGTAACTGCTCAAATAGGTACAATGATGTAATTATACCGGGAACACTTTTGACGTGGGGCAAGATAATTATGATTGGGGGATATACAGGGAGGGGGGACTCTATTGTTTATTGCATGTGCCAAATAATTGAAACAATTAAACAACAAACATTAACAACTTTGATGAATAAACAACAGATTTAATGATCCCGGGCTAATATGTGAACTCATTTAAATGCACCTTGCTAAATGTTCCGTGTTACACAACAATGCAAGCATAATCATTTTCTGGGAATACAAATTCAAACTAAATGCAAACAAAAGGGAAGACTCAGCCATTTTCCGGGTGAGTTCTTTACCCTGCTATCGTCACCCTTCGGCCACTGGTACACCAGTATAGCTACCCAGGCAACTCATATTTTGTAATGCTAATTTTCCTTTTGAAAAACTGTGCAATACAAGCAAAGACATATGTTGTATTTCCTTGCCACCAACTTAATCACTGTCACGTCAAATAAAAGTGGTGGTTGCAGGAAGATCAGATTTGGCATTATAGGACTTTTTCTCAGTCAATGAAGCACAAACTGAGGAATGTATGGCTTTAATCAACTTCACTTACGATCACATATTGCACATCTGCATTAAAGGTGGCAGATCCATCTGTGTGGTTTTAAAGAATTGTATCAATTGAAAAGGGTACAGATAGTCTTAATAATTACAAAAATATATCTTTAGAGCTTCCGCCTCTCGTTTAGTAAATCTGAAGGTTGTTTTATTCTCTTAGCGGTTGGTGAATGAGGAGTGTATGACCTTTGTGTATCAGCTGCTTATTGCTGAACAGTGTGACTTTAGGATGTTGATTTTTCAACCTGTTTCCTTGTTTATTCTTACAACACTGTCAGTGTTTGAAGAGCTTAATAAACACTACACACCCTTTTGTAGATTTATCTGAAGCCTGAACTCTCATGAATAACCATATATTCTTCGAAACTAGCTGTTTCCTGTAAATAATTATAGGTACACTTGCTAGACTACAAATTCAAGATAAACCAATTCTCGTTCAGACCCCTGTGTGACAGTAGTGACTGAAAAGCTTTTTATACATTTCCCTTTACTAGACTTGTAATCACTTCCAGGATTGTGTTCTCACAGGGAGACACATGATCCCAACAGGCCATTTCCACAGAAGACATTTTGACTTTTCACAGCAAGAGAAGCACAAGTACGAGTAATACAATTACCAATGACTCAATTTCTTTTAGCGATCTTCACTTTTCAGGGTCACACAGTTATGGCGCATTGAGACATTCACAGTGCATACACGAGAACCGTTCTTAAATTTTATCCAAAACAATTACGACCAGAAAAGATTTTGAGTCCAGATATACATGTAGTACACATAAACACGTTCAAAGCTATATACCAGCCAAAACGGATAAAGCAACACTAAAGTATTTCAGAGAAATATCATTTAAATATATTCAATCTTCTAGTGGTTATTTAACCGCTTATACATATTTTCACACATGCACTTATTTCAAAAAATTCTTCAAATAACATCCTTTATAATAATAATAATAATGTTTTAGCAATGTAAGTTTAGTATGTTAGCCTGATGACAATTGCTACTCCCAAAAGCTTTTGCAATATTGAAATTGTAATAAATGCCAACGAAAAAAGGTTATGGAATAACCAAAGTTAGGAAAATAGCTTGACAATGGAAACATAAAGGTCTCTACAAAATGTCAAAGCAATTCAAACGGTGATTTCAAGATAATTTAATGCTGAAAGTCGGGGCAACCTACAGTCCTATAGCCAACCTCCTAGCATTGCACAAAATAAAACCTGTGACATCATAGCTAAATACCATCGACTCTCTTCTACTATTTTATTTATTTATGTGTTTATTTATTCAACACATGGCAGTTATTTTAATTGCACTTAACACACATGTTATAGCACATGGTGGAAAGCAGCAAGGAGAAGAACATCTCATTGTACCTGCCCCTTCTTAAAAACATAACAAAAAAATGAAATAACCATAAAAAAAAGTAGCATATAAAAGCAGTATTCTGTCAGTCACAGTTGCTTACAAATACCCACAGAAACACAACACCAGAACTCTACACACCAGTGACTGATTTTTCCATTCAGTCCCTTCTGAAAATGGAACCTAGCGTCTGCTCAGGTTAGCACAGGGGTGTGAACAGTCTCAACACAATCCTCCAGGACCACCTGTCCGAACTGTGCGGCTCCTTAGGCGACAGGGTGCTGCACTTGCGGTGTCTCACGGAGAGATACTGCAGGTCCTTCCTTCCTGCAGTGGTCAGACTTTACAACCACAATGGCCCCTGGTAGATCCAACACACACACACACACACACACACACACACACACACACACACACACACACACACACACACACACACACACACACACACACACACACACACACACACACACACACACACACACATATATACTGTATACTGTAAATAGTTGTGTCATTTATACTACCACCTTTTAAACTTTCACCTGGCTGCTATATTGCTAACATGTTATTGGTACTGGATGTGAGTCTTGTGTCATTTCTACTTTTGTATCTTCAATGTTTTTTTATCCATGTTTCTTGAGAGATAAAAAGCTTTCTTTGACTCTTTGCTGTAACAATGGTATTTCCCTCTGTGGACCGAAAAAAGGTATTCTGATTCTGATTCTTATATTATCCACAGAATTGAAAAAGTGCATGTTTTGCCTGAAAAAAAATATATATATTGCGTCCGTCAAACACGTGTGCCTATGAATGTAGCAACCTCAACACAAGATCATTTTACTCTAAAACTAATTGACCCTTCTGTCGCACATCTTTTAATTTTCATTTAACGAGCATATGACCCAGCAGAAACACACATTTGTTGTAGTTGACTGATATTAACTGGCTCCAAAACAAACAGGATGAGACTGCTTAATTAACACTTACTGTAGGTTAACCTGATAATGTTGCAAGTATAGTTTACATTTCATGCCAGTTTTGAGTGTCAAAGAAGCTCTTTAGTATTCATTAAATAAGATACCTTATGAAAACACCAGACAGCAGAGTTAATCAGACCTTTTTGAACAAAGCTCTTCTCCTCTCCTCAAAAACAAATGGGGCTGATACCTGGTAAATACATGTTGCTTAACCACAAAAACAAGAAGCAAATATATACTGTAGAACCATGTGGATCAAGCAAATATATATATACATACATACATACATATGCTAACAAAAATGTATAAGTATTTGAAAGAATATAGAGCAAAAACATGTCAGCACTGGGAAAAATGTCTGGAATTCACAGCTGTTAATGACCAAAACCTGGAATAGCTTGCTGACTCGGTCATACTATTTGTATATACCTTGAAAACGTACACATACATGATGAGAATCTCATAATACTTCAGAGTTTAGATTAAACCACCTCAGTCGCATTGTAGTGTTTTTTTATTTTACGTTGTGCAGGTAGTGACCTCTAGTGGCATCATGTAGGGCTTGCAAATCAAATTAATTCACAGCACGTCTGTAGAATGGATTAGTTCATTCCTGTTCATGAGAGACTGATAACAAAATAATTAAAAAAACTCAACCAAAGTCACTTTAAATTGGATTTAATTTCTTAATCTATATAATCATCTCTTAACATGTTTTCCTGCTTTGATAATTGATGACAGTTATGGGAAACCATCCTGATGCTCCTTTTGAGGGTCTTTACAGGCGAGAGGCCTCTGGCAGGTTGGTGTCTCTCTCTGCTTGGATGCTTCTGGCAGGACACTGCATTTGGAGGGCAGTATAAACACCTCTGACTGTGAACAGCAGGGAAATGGCAGCAAAGTACGAGGCGTAGATGAGGAACTGCAAAGACATGAAAACATGACTTGTACATGTTAGTTTATGTAAATCTGTAATTTAGTTAATCCAATTATTGCATTTTGTCTCTGATCTTCTGTCAACCTCTGTATTTTAATTGAATGCCCTTAAAACAGCATCATGTGGTTATTATTATCTACACATACACTGTATCTGCTTCTCATTTCTACAATTTATACTGTTAGTCATCTCTCAAGTAACAATCCAAATTTCAAGTTTTATTTAATTGAATGTTTTCTTTAAAAGTGATAACCAAAACATATGAAGCATATGTAGTCCATGAACCTACACATTTATGAAGTGAATTACCTGCGAGGTGATGGTTAACTGCAGAGACTTTGTGTTGATGACAACGGCGGTAAGGACACTCTGGAGGATTGTGCCTACAAAACTGTTGAGTCCAAATACCAATGCATAGCGCTCCCTTTGTAGCATCTTGGCTATCTGGAAACTTGGAATTACACAAATGAGATGCTTATGAAAGTAACTTATTCTTATATGAAGGAAGACCTACAGTATAGGACAATCAGATATGAAATAAAAGATCATTCACAATCAACAATCCATACCACCTTAATTACCTAGAATATGTTGTGATGCTATAGCCCAACATTGCTTCCAGATGAATGCTTTTGTTAGCATGCTGTAATTCTAAAAATAATAATGTTATCAAACTATTTAGCTTGCCGGTACTATTAACTATAATCACTCTTTGACTTTTAGCGTGCAAACAAATGCTTATTAGCATTAAACGTCTAGCTAATCTCGATTACATTAGTTTTGCAGATATTTTGTCATCGACAATATTTTTACCTGATAACCACTTTTTTTGTTTGTTTCCTGTCAATCATTCGGAAGTAGATGTCATTCTTAAAACCAGGGCAGCTTATGGCACCTAATATGTCCCGCAATATAGCTTTAAAACGGAGTCGTGCAAACCTTTGTGCTGCAAGACGATGAGTCATTACCAAAGTGATAAGGGTTTATCTCCTGGGGACGTGGATATCGGTACCAAATTGAATGGCATCAATCTAATAGTTTTGAACACACTCCTTCCAATCAAAATTAAAAAGGTCAACGTCATGTAGGCACCAAAAGAAAAGTCAGGGATCACTGAAGTCATACAGTAGCTTCCTCTGAAGACCAACACGGCAATTTATCGTATAGTAGATATTTCAGATTGGACGAGTTTTGTGTAACATTGCCATTCCAAACTGAAAGAAATATAGTGAACGTTATTAATGTTTCCGACAGTATTGACAAAATAGTTTGTCGCAGTAAAAATAAAGATAAATATCCAAGAGAATTGAAAAGAGCTGGAATAATTTCCTTAAATATTGATGATTAGTGTAAACATCTTGCATGTAGACATTAAGCATGACTTCTGGCCCAAATAACCCGATTTTGTTTGACACATACATTTTCTTTTTGGCATCATATATTATAATCCAACATAGTACATTTATGCATGTGTCCAACGTTTTTGTAAAGTGTTCAACTGTAGTCCCTTCCTACGACTCGGCTGTTCATTTGAATCCTCTCTTGGGGAACATAAGGCTTTTTTTTAAAAACACAATGCATGCAGTTTATTTCAGTCCTACTGTGAAAAGCACATTCTGGGCTAGTGAAGTAACACCAAGGGGTATCGCCAACACAGCACATCAGTCTAATATATTATATTTACACTTTGGTAGGAACCCTGTCCTTTGCATGTCATTGGGACTTTGTTGTTCTCATTTCAAACCATTCTATTTACTTCAAATAAAAGAGCACTGATTGAAGCAGAACATCTTTTGGTAAAATTATGAATGTAGAATCAGACATTAAGCTGTCAGCAGATGAGGAAAAAATCAGTTAGTGTAGTTTTTAAAATGTCCAATAACCAAACCAGATATGTTGCCAATTTGTTGAAAGAAATAACCTTTTGTCCACAAAAGACATGCTGTAAAGAGTGGAATGAATAATATAATAAAGATAAAATAATATGCTTCTAACATCCTTATTGATTTGAACACATCTAAATATTTAAATAGTTGTTCTTCCTGTTCAGAGAATATGCAAATGATGCTGCTGACATATCCATAATGCATTCTTACGTGCAGATGGTGCTGAGCTGCATGTAAATTGTTTTGAAGAGGAAGAAGCATGTGTAGCTGATCCAGATGTTGTCAGTCCGATCCATAAGGAATAGAGCTCCAGCGATCAGGAACGTGAAACCCCCCAGGACCAGTTCCCCCCACACGGACCACTCCAGAGACATGTGTCCCACGGCAACAGTGGCTGCAGCTCCTACAGGACAGCACAATCATAGTCAGTGCACTACTATGGTGGAACTAAGGAGGTGCAAAACAGGGTAAATGGACACTTCAAAGACTATTGTTAAGCTGTTTGTCTTTTTATTGGCCAGATGTTTTAACTTGATGCACATGGTGGGCAAAACAAACTAATAAAGTAAAGTCAAAACCTCTTTGTGTTCGGTCAACAATACAATACACAAGCTAAAGGTCATGTTTATAACCACAGAACAACCAAATAAGAGCATCAGTAATAAACACATCTAAACAAAGACAAGTGAGTTTTAGATAATGAGGGCTAATCCGACACCATATTGTTTAACATTTTTTAAAAAAATACATATTTTAATCTGCTGGCGTTGCTGTTGAAACAATTTATACCGTGACATTTCATTGTCTGGATATCGCATGGTTCCAAAAGAGACAACTGTAATAGCCTAGAGAAATAGAGAGAGCTGCTGTATTAAAAACAAACACTATATTATTTGATCCAGAACAAATAATATAGGCCTTCACATACCAATCATAATAAATGTATTCGTGATGTGTCTTTGTGTCAATGTTTTGCTGTCTTTTTAAAATCTGCAAACTCAAAGAAGCAATTCTGAAATCAATCAATTTATCCCTTCTAAAAATATATTCAGCAACTGTTTCTTCAGTTAGACCCACATTTAAATAAATATGCAATCAGTAATCACAATACATATATACAAGTATGACCATTTATAGTAGTGAAGCATACTATTATTATAATTCCTCTTTGATATTGTTGTTGAACATGTACATACTGTAGTTTTAATGGCAATTGAAAAACATCTGCAGTTCTTATTTCAGCCACAGGGTAGCACAGTGCAACCATGCCACATCACAAGGCTCCTCTCACCAAATGATAAGGAGTAAAGGGGTTTTAATCCCTGCTAAAGGATGTTAAATTGGGGAATCAAGACTTAACAGCATTGGCTATTTTAAGACCCTTGTCTCCCCTTTTATTCCTCTTTTTAGGCTTCCTTTTTTAATTCTCTCTGGACTTGTCTCCTCACTGTCTTTCTCTTCCTTATAAATTACCTTTACTCCCTCGCTATGTGTTTATCACATTTTCTGAAACTATAACGACCTCTGCCTTCTGAAATCTGTATTATAATTGCTGGAGATTGAATAACTTCTAAACCTGATTAGCATTCATTCAGGTGAGTGTAAATAGTTGAAAGCCTATGTCCCTAGAGACATGGATCCATTCACCCTGAGCTATTTATCTACTCGAATATAGAGAGGCTCGGTATAATTGCTGCACTCATTTAAATGTACATTTCCATCGAGTCCTCGTCCATTCGTGTTCAATCAGTGCTAACCGTCCAACATGGACCCCACCCGAGCCTTGTATTAAAGACATACATAATCAATCCCCCGGCTCTGATTAACAGAGGGGGGTCAAATGGAGCCTGAATAATAAGAGCTCTCTCCACAGTAGTGTCAAACTGTACAGCTTTGTAGAGCGAGGTCAATACCGCAGCTGAGCTCTACAGTTCAGACAGCAGGATGTTGGGCTAAATACCATATTGGTACACATCTCCCAGTTTAATTGGATTTGTTTTTGCCCTTAATTTATAATTTAACCAATTTTATTTGAAATGAAAAGAGGAACTAGACTTTCCAGAACTCATTAGTGTTTGTTCACTGGGAACAATGAATTTCCAAAATTCAATAGCATTTCATGAAATCGATGTAAAGTATTAAAGTCTGAACCAATTAAGTGGATCCACATGGTCATCTATAAAACAAGGAGATCCTAAATGTTAGTCGCTAAGTATCAGCCCCTTTTCATTTACTGCTTTTCACGCTTGGTCAGCCCAAACCCCTAAGCGTTATTTTGTAACACATCGGGTAGCCTTAGGCGTGAAACAATTACCACAGTTGCAGTAAACACTTTGTTAACGTTGCAGATGTAAAACGCTTGGTAATGTTTTGGGAAAAAAACTTCTTTGTAAGGAGAAGATTTTTGGTTTGGGGTTGAAATAAATTACGTCATTTACCTAGTGTTTTGTTTTGGTTGCAAACAGGAACAAATAGCATTGTCCTGAGTTTGATGCCATCATCAGTTTCACTATAATCGCTTTTCTGAAAGGTTCAAACAAAATGGGCGTGCGGATCACACTGCTTATGAACCAATTTATAATATGTGTGGCAAACATGAGGAAATATATGGAACCTCATGCTGTGTTTGGCTTTTCACGCTGATTAGATAACAGCACACTGTATGTGTGTTGCATGTGGGGGAGTACAATCTAAATTTGCAGGTTGAGCTCCAGTTTGTTGCCTGAATCTATACGAAAATATATTCTGCATAAAATTTGACGGCAAATTACATTTAAAACCTTGGACATTCGTGACCTGGGGAAGGGAATGTCCTAAATGAAACTGTCATGAATACATTATCTTTAAAGTTAAATATACGTTTGAAGTGTAAATGATTCATAATAACTGCATGAAACCTTGGATAAACAGCTAGGTCCCCTCTAAAATCCTTCTCTTTGAAAATCATACTTTACAAAACAATAAAACAGAACACAACTCTGTTTTCGGAATGCACATTTTGTTTTATCTTCCTCCTAATGAGCTGTGAAAAATATTGTTTTCAAGCTCAAGGACACATCATTATTAATAAGCTGAATAGGGGGAAAAAGTAAATGATGTTGTTCTTTTCCGGCCATATATTATCATGCAGGTAATCCATATTCATATTTTCCCTATCGGTATCCACCAGGTTTCTTTCCTCAGGGAGGTTTTTCTAGGAGTGGAACAGAGGAGAATACAAGAGGAATCTTTGGGGAAATATCAGGCACCGGGCCCTACAGCTTGACTGCATGTTGTGCAGAAACATTTACAAGTGAAAGGCATACAGCTGGATGTGGTTTACACAGAGTAATTGCCTTTGGCTTCTGGGGGAATACAGGAATGTATCAGTACTATAATCAATAAAAGTGTACTGGCTGGATGGCAGCAGCTGCTATATCCATCTGGGGATGAGAGCAGGCAATTAAATAGTCTAATTAATGTTGCTCCCATTGTCGGCCATACTTTTGGGGTTTGCAAAATACTGATAACAGAAAGGGATTGTGTTTTTCTCTGTGTGTACTTCCTCAATTATTTTTGTAGTGGAATGTGTGAAACAGCTCAAATGAAAAAAAAAACAGAGAGTTATGCGGTAGGCTATATCTTTGAAGGCAGAAGTCTTATCATTGCTGTCAGGTCTCCAGGCAACCAGCATGATATACAAGTGTAATAATGGTGCATTAGTTACCTGACAATGTGCTGATGCCGTCCACGGCTCCATTAAAGGCTGTGAAGTTTTGCGGCTCTACATATACCCAGAGGAGCTGGATGTACCCTGCAACCTGGTAGAAGCCACATTTCATAGTAGATGCCCATATGCAGAAGAAAAGCATAGCCACAGAGGAATAACATTTCTGAAAGTCCAATGTGAGCCTTTTGAACATCCTCCCAACATGCTTTGCAGCTGCCAGGATCTTCACCAACGCGTCTTGGCTTTCGGACTCCTGATTGTCATCACCTGAGCTCTCCTGTTGTGCAGATAACGTACCCTTGAGAAATAAACTAGTCTTAGGCATGGGCAGGAAAAAGGAGGTTATCAGTGATATGGCGACAGAAATAAGAGTTACAATAGCTAAGCAATACAAGGACACCCCACCCAAGGACAGAAGCAGTTGACCCAGCAGAGCGCCCACAGAGTAGCCCAGCAGTATGGCTGCTTTGACATAACTGGTCACTCTCTGATAGTGGCTGGGCTGCACCACGCTGTAAATGTAGGAGAAATAGGCCACGTCTGCTGCCATTGCAATGCTGTAGCTGAAGAAGGCCAACTGAGCACAGCGGACCCCCGAGCCAACTAGTATCAGTGCAAACGTTGTGATGTGGCTGAGCCCCTGGAGGATGATTACAGGCTTGTACCTGAGGAAGTCTGTCACCAAGAGGACTGGGATGAGGAGTACCAGGCTGGAGTAAGTCCACACAGGATACACCTGTCTATTCACCTGGATAGAAAAGGGCAGACAGAGACCTTATTATTTTTTGGGGAAATTATTCATAAGTTGTTCAAACGATGAGAGCAGAACACCAGATACAGTTCCACCTCTATTCATCTTTGCATTTACAGGATCGAACAGGAAGCATTAGGAATGCAGTGAGACATGATGATACATTTTGATATTATGCAAATAAACTAAGTGGCTGCAGCTTGAAAGCCAAATTCCTTTAAGTGAAAATATGACTCTTAAATCGTTTTTCTCAAGGTGTTTTTTTGTGTTTCACTCCTACTTTGACTTAAACAACTTTCAAAGAAGGGTTTTTTGGCAGTGGTGCTCTTTCAGATCCCCATCCTTCACCTACATGTATGGTGTTACTTGAAGTGTTTTAAGATATTTAATTATAAGATTAAGAATTCATAATCCTTTAGATTGTCATTGAGAGCTCATTGAGTGTTGAGTGAACAGTTTGTGAGAATGTATCAGTTTAGTGCTAGTCTTACACGGAAACAACTATAATCTCAAGAACACTTTGTTGGTAAGGTTGAGAAAGGATGTTCAGTTGTGCGATCTGTACTTTGTTCACAAACTTAGTTATAGGATATCTCAAAAGGCACTCAGGAGTTTCAAAAGGTAATTTGCAAAATATACGGTTGAGCAAGAAATGAGTACACCTTGAGTCTACGTTCCATAATTTGTGTGAACAAAGTGGCTCCCATCCACTCTTGTGCATCACAAAGTGATAGTCTTTGGAGAGGTGTGAAGGACCCCTTCTTCTTCCTTTTTAATTCAACTGTTTTAGGTGTTCTCCTCAGTATGGAACAAAAGCTTTGAATTCACTCCTGCAAACAGGATGGCTCTACTGATGTTACACTCGTCAATTCTGGTTGAATCAGTTTGCTATGGCTGTACATTATACTTTCATTTATGGAGAGAAAATAACAGGTTGGTAAATTATGAAAAAGGCAATTAATATTAAAATAAGAATGCTTCCGCTAAGATGAAATGTTGAATTATTAACACAACATGTGATTGACTTGCTTCATACTGTAACATGCTTAATTAATTCACACTTTCACCCTTTGAGTCACAAGAGTAATGGTTGTTTTGTCAGGTAGTCCATCAATGTGTCTTGATAAAAAATATGGATAACAACTGGCAAAACAACTGGCAAGGCTGCTGTGAATATGTTTTTATATCCTTGGCGACATACTTACCAAAGTAACCTTCTAGCCTCTCTTTTTTAGTGCAACCGCCAAATCAAACCGCATTTTCTAAAAGCAAAATCTTGTAATAACAATTATAAAATTCAGTAATAATTGACAATGCAATTTGCTGTATTCATTATCAGATTACAGAGATGATTAACTATCAGTTCCTTATTTTAAACCTGTTAATAATGAGCTTTTTTCCATCTTCTAAAAGCTAATGCACACATGTTCTGAGCACCTTGACAGTTTTGTAAATGTTATACCTAAAGTAATTGTTTAAAACAGCAACGCAACAAAGCATTAAATTAACATTTTGGCAGTAACTGATGTTAGTATTCAAACAAAAACTGAGCAAACCAATGGTTTCACAAATATCTGAATTCATAGCTCAGTACCTCACCTGCTCTGTAGTGAGGTTCTTATAAGGTCCTGTGAGAAACTCTGTCATAAAAGGCTCTATAGGCCTCATCATGGAGCAGAAACCATAGATGCAGAGCGGCACAGTGGGGCCCACCCAACCAGCATGGCATGGCATATAATGGCCTGCCCTGCACAGCCTGTTACTACACTCCCCACTCCCGCAGAGCCCCATCGTTCCTCTACAGCTCCCGGGGGACGTCTCACTGCGTCCAGCGAGAGCACAGTCTAATTTAGGCAGTTTAATCTGTTGAGATATGGGAGCCCCAGATAAGGCCAAGGTGAGACTGACTGTGAACACGGAGTCACCTGCTTTGCCATTGTTGTTCCTCTCCTCTGAAGTTTTCCCGGCTGCAGCGAGACAGGAAAAAAATGGGACCCTGTGAGTGAAGATACATTAAGATGAAATATGAGGTGGTAAGCCCCTGGGGCTCTAGCAGGTTATAATAAATACTGTCTCCTCCTCTGTCTTTATACAAAACACCCTCATTCCTGCAGATATTGAGGAAGGGGTGGAAGTCAAGCAGAGGAATATGCATGAGTGCACCACCATGCTGCCCCACACACACGAGGAAGAAATGTGACTGATGCCTTTAATGTCTTAACATTGCTCTGCAATAAAAAAAAAGATTAGACAATACTTAATGCACATTCTTCAGGCTGCAAAATAAAAACAAGAGTTATGTATGGATTGGACACATCGATAAATATCTCTAAGCTCTAAATTCAATGTACCCAAATTTCAATTTTCCAGAGTAGCTAATCTGATCAGATAGATGAAACGTTCAGCATTTTGTCTCTGCGACTGTCATAAAATAGCAAGTTAATAACTTTAAAGTCAGTTTTTGGAGATCGCAGGCTGGCTTGGCAGTAAATTGTTAATACTAAAGGAAAGAAATAAGCAAGGCAGTCATTTCCGAGATGAGACTTATTATGTAGTCTGTAATTTAAAATATCCGTCGGCAATTTATGACTCACCAGTGGGGTGTCAACAGAAAGCTCTGCCTCAGCTCAAACTGTCAGGGAGTCTACACAACTTAATTCTCAACATCAAGGTCACTATGAAAATATTATTTATATTCATACAGTTGGCATTTCTAGTTTAATGTTGTCGGATTTAAAGTATGTGATGTTTAATGACCATGGCTGTAAGGGAGATATAGAGAAAGACACAGTTTGACCTTTACACTGTCAACGTAAAATGGTTATGCCCCTTACATTTTGTTCTTTTGTTGTTAAATGTTAGAATCACTAATAGAAAAGGTCAGACCATTTTTCTCCACAAGGCACCAGTGAACCTGTGTTTCCATCCATGTGCTTCTGGTTTTGTTCTACCTCTTTAGTTTGACTTGAAGCTAATGACACCAAATGGGGATAGGCAACCATTTAATCATAAATGGTTGAAGAAACACAAGTAATAGCAGCACTACTGTCACTGCATGCTCTTCCTCCTTTCAAGTTTGCCATATTAAAAGAACATTGTAACCAAAATGCCAGACAAAAAAAATACCAACACAAATGCAAAAAGCTTCGCCAGGATCACAGTGTATTACATCCTGCACTACTCTCTGGACTTATTACGCTCTTAATCATCTCTGACCTCGGGTTCCTATTCATTTACAGCAGACAGCGATGGACCTCATTCTCATTTTAACGAGCCAGACTAACTCATTTTCTTTTTTTTCCCCCCTGTAATCTTTTCCAGCCTGTACTGGGACTGAAGTGATGATCAAAGGTATCTATCTTCTATTCCCCCTGCCTTTCCATCTTTAAATGCATGGGTAAAGATAGTGTCAGACAGCTTCATGAAAGCTAGGACAGAGTGGGGGCCCTAGAAGGCAATGGCAGGTAAATGTCTGATATTTCCTGCTGTGCGCAGTAGTGCCAAATATACCCCATCATGGTGAAGGACATCTGCAGCATATTCCTGTGTCAAGAGCATTGGCTCAGGCAAAAAAAAAAAAAGTATTCGGTATTAGAGTTTGGAGTGAATGTGGGCTGAGATTGACACTGTTGCGAAAGCTTGGTGCCCTGGTTGACACTGCTCTGTAAAACAAGGAGTTATTTTGGAGGTTGGCCCAGCCTTTTCCAAAAACCTTAACAGCAAAGCAAAGACAGAAAATAAGAGCTTAATCTACAGGAAATCACCTTTATAAAAGAAACATCTTTTATTTTCTCCATTGCCTTTGGGTTTTTCGATTTCCTGTGCCTGCCCTCGCTTAATATTTCAATTAACCTGTTTATCCTTTGTTCAACATTACTTCTGCATTGCAGGATCCGACATGGTAAGTGTTCAAAGGAAGCCCGGATGCATTGATTCCCGATGCTTCACAGGCCAAACTCATCTTCTACAATCTCCTTTTTTCTCTTTCTCTGTACTGTCAGGAGCCTTAGAAACAGCCAGTGTGTGTTGGGGTGGAGTGGAGAGGGAGTTGGTGTATATTGAGGTGTTTGTGAGGCTCACACTAGCGTATGTATGTAGTAGTATGGTGGCAAAAAATAACTCATTGCGTCAAGCTGAAAAGACCTGGAGGTTCAAGGTTTTTTTTTTTGTTCTCACCCTCCATTGTGGCTGTTAGAGATGTCACTGGAAATTGGGTTGGATTTCTTATTTTAAGGTATCACAAGTACATTCTAAACTATCTGCAATTCACATAATAACCCCTCATTTGTATCAAAAAGACTCAATTATGTCATTTACACATTATTGGCTCAATTAATCAGTTTCAGGGTTTTACTGATGTTGATTCCCCACGACATATTCACCACACTTTTTTAAAGAATCTAATTAATCTAAATGAGTGTTAAAGGAACCGAAAGAAAAAAAAAGAAATGTGTCAAATTAGAGTTATATTATGTTATAATTCAAGACAGGCCTAAACTGATCCATTAGTGTTTTCAAGGGATTGAAATTATGGTTAGGGTTGCAAGTTACTCAACACATTTGCAATTACCAAAATCCAGTGATACATTGTGAATAAAACTGTTAGACACTGAGACACGTTATAGTTGTGCCATAGTAAGTTGCTTTCAAACATCGGCTTCTCAATCAAGTGAGTCTTTATTTAAGAGGGCATTTCACTCCACTAGATGGACTTGGTAAACATCCAAAACTTTACTGCACCGACCGATTTTTCTCAGTGCAGTCTGGTGTTAAGTTTACAAACAGAGTGTTAAAATATCGCACTGTAATCAAGCATCTGAAGTTTTAAAAAGAAGCCTTTCGGCCAGAAGCACTAAAAGCATGTCCATAATGAAAAACACCCTTTAACACTAGATGGAGCTGTTGCTTTATCAAACATTCCCAACATAACACCTCATCTCAGTGATGCAGGGTGCTCATGACACATTCCTGACAATTGTGACAGTCTCAGCCTCAAACTTGTGAGAGCTTCAGCAAGAGCAGCACATGATTGACACACTGATGGACAGACAAACAGTGAAAACCTCAAAACCAGCTGTCCCTGCCGAGCGGCCATCTGCCGCTTCCTGTCTAATTGGATGATGAGTGCTTGGATTGAAACATGTGCTTGATTGCTGAATATCTTCTCTCCACATGTTTTGAACTATATAAAGGCTGACAGCAGCTATGATCTATCGACATGCTTTTGGTGAAGATATAACTTGGTCCACAGAACCATAAAAAGAGCTGCTTTGTTGGCTTACAGCTAAGCCCCTTTGACATTTTGTTCATTCAACCATAGGGTAACATTTCCTGACACTGGAAAATATTGTAAGGATCCAGGATTTCACTGGATGTAGTATTCATGAAAAGTAGAAAAATAACATGCTTTTTCCTTTCAACCCTGACCAGAATGTACAATATGATGAACCCCTGTGGACGTCAGGACATTGCTACTATAATCAAAACCAGAAAACATACAAATTGTACAGTAGAACCAATTTTTCAGAGGGGCAAGATCCTGTTTTTCACTCTAGCTGTCAGTCTTGGGAAAATGAAAAATAAGCTTTTGACAAATACACTGCGGTATAGCTCTGTCTTTGGCAGCTTTGCTAAATAAATGTGAAATATTTTCCTATAACATGCATAAAAAGATGATCTCAGCTCTCAACGCCGCAACTCAAATTACTTACAACGCATAGCCAAACAAATCATGAAATACTGTGTAGCAACATTATGTTGCAATGCCTAGGAATCAACTCAAATAACTAATGTGAAAAAAAAGAAAGAACTTTCTATGATCAAATGTCACAGAATATCAGTATGTCCAAGGCACAGTAAGACAGGGAGCTGTTCTTGATCAATACTTCACATTTAAGCCAAGTGGACTTATGACTGTCAGCAACCCAACGCTGTGACATTTGAAAGGGAAACAAGAAAGATTTTCACTGCCCTATCTCACAAAATGACAGTAATATCTTCAGGTGTGTATGGCAGGGATGACACCATTATCTGGAATGTTGGCTTTTTAGGACTCAACTCTTTTTGTAATACATGCTATTTTGTTTTTACAGCCCACTCAATAAACAGCACAGCGATGTGAACCTTTATTAACTAATCTATTTCAATATTGTAAGTAGTAGAGCTTGTCAGCCACTGCAAATAGATACTGGCAAACGGTATTGTATATGCTATCAGGGTGATCAACACCCCTAAGTGAAATCCCAAATATTCGATCAGAGGATGTTGGGGCTAGGAGGAATTATTGCAATCGCTTCAACAGCAATGTCAAGGTCAAAGTCCTGATGATGATGCTATCACCGTTGTAAACTTGGTGTCATGTTCTCTGGACAATGAATATAGTGAAGGGTAGACGAACCACAATACAGACTGAGCAAAGCATTAGCCAATGTATTTTTTTCCTTCTCAAATGTATGTTGTGTCACGCTTATGTGATTTAACCAAGATAAAACAAGTCCCTGGTACTCGGTACGATTGGACAGCAACTCCAGGAATTCAAAGAAACATAACATCTGTCAGTGAAAAAAAAGTTTGCCTGGAACACCTGAGAAAAACAGGAAGAAAGGGTTCATTGAAAATACAGGCTCACTAAGTTCTGGTTGAAAGTGGTGAGACGGATCGACTCTCTGAAGGAATGAAGAATTCTAGAGGTCTCTAAATAATTACCTTCTGGTCCATAGAGGTCACAGATGACTTAATACCACTTAGACAAGTCCTAAACAGATTAATTAATTGAAAATGACTACTCAATATTTCAATATTCACGCCAGTTAGAACATATCTATTAGAAGGCATGCATTAAAACTCATTAGGGCTTGTTTGGAAATGATGGTAGGTCTTTGGCACCAATCAATCAAGGTCATTTCTAAGATGATACCATGCCATAGCTGGAGGGCTCTTAGACTGATGAGCGTCAGCGGCTTCTGGTGAGTGCTGGAGGGCTAATGTCCCCCTCACTGGGCTCCCCTCCTTCCCCTCCTTGCAGACGAGCCCCGTTCTGACAGAGAGAGCTGCAGGAGGAGGAAGGAAATAACAGCTGACATATCAGCACCCTTTCCACATCTTGTCAGAGTCTTTCTTTTTTGCCTCAATCCAATATCCAGAACCCCTTGTTCTCCTTTTCTTTCCCTCATTCCCCCTTTCTCTCTCTGTGTAGTTTTCATTCCTAATGGGTGCCCAAGCTAGCTGCGAATAGACTGCATTTTTATGAGCTCCCTGTGTGAGGTTGTGCATGAGTGCAAGCATGCGTGAATGTATGTGCATGCACTATTTCACACTCCTTTAATAGTAGGCCTTTCTCTTAACCACCAGTATTCCTGTTTCTGTCTTTCCATGGTCTATTATCATAATCTTTCTCCTTTATTTCCTCTGCATTTTGTTGAAGTTAAAGATCGAGATTTGTGGAAGTAATTGGGGCAGAGGAGGAGGAGGAGGAGGAGGAGGAGGAGGAGGAGAAGGAGGAGGAGGAGGAACAGGAGTAGAAGAAAGTGGAGGAAATCAGCTCAACAGTTATTTGGTGTGAAAGAGTGGGTTTTTTCTGCAGCACTCCATATGTTGTTTGACAGCTCTTATCCAGATTTTTCAGGATGCTTCCATCCGCAATCAAGTAATCATCTTCTGCACAGTGCTTTTTGTTGTGAGACTTTCTGTTTTTCGGCTCACATCCAAACAGGAAACATTTTGTAGTGCACATCACTTGGGCAAAGATCTTGTCATCGTAAAAACTCAGGCATGATTTTAATTCCGATAATTTACATAATTGGTTGAAAAAGCAACCATTGAGGGAAGTCGGACAGAGTGGAGGTGCAGACAATTAGAGGTGGGCGAGGCAATAATTTTGGTGACCTTTTCACATATGTAAATACCAAACAAGTCTTTAACAACGGCTATCTCCAGAAACTGATTGTTCATTTCAACCTCCAGGCAGTGTTCCTAATAAATGTGAAGCTTTGTCTCTTTTTCTATAAATCATTAATGCAATTCGCAGCCTTTCCCATTAAGGCTTATATGTTAATGGGGAACATTAAAAACCAAAGAAGACGAAAGACCATGGAAGATAATCTACTGTGCATTTTAGGCTGCTCACAATAAGTTGCATTCCTCGCTATATTAAGGCATTAATTATTCTAATTAAAGCAGGAAATTCACTTTAAGGTCAAACTGTCATACTGTACGTTAATAACATGTTCATCTGAGAGAGGTGGTGTGCCAAATCCGCCTTACTAAATGACCTTGCCGATTGAACTACCCTCATGTGTTGATGCTCTCTCTTAATGACACTGCCTCATTATAAATTAGTGCTGTACTATTTGCCATCCAAATGTAGCTAACAGTCAATTACTTCTCTGTAAACTGCAGTCAGTTCTCAACATTTCACACAGATAAAGAAATTATGTTGTTGAGTCATGACTCCCCCTTGCTATTTAGGACTACATTAGTAACTTCAAATATGCAAAAACATGATTTAAAACAACTATTATAAAGTCCAGTGCTAGGCCATTAACATGTTGCCCTTTTAGTATTCAATGGCAACACAGTTTCTCTCTGCATTGACAGTGTCCCCTACATTAAAGTTGCCCTGGGTATTTGAGTACAACTAAGTAGTCCGCTGATTGGTGCAATATCTCTTTCAACTAAAACAAAAAAGGCGTAACACCACTTCAATAGAGCTATTATGCAGCTAACCAGCTGGAGAGCCAACATAGTTAGCTGTCTAATACATTGTGTCTTTATTTTCAGCTCAATGTTACTTAAAGGTGCTATAGAAAGCATCTATCTGGTATTTTAAATTGTTCTCTGATATCTGCAAAGAAGATATATAACTTTGGTTGATCCAAAAAATGTCCAGAGGCGGTTTTACAGGCCTATTTACAACCCTATGATTTGGTCCTAGAATGTAACAAGCTGAATTGCCTTATTTGGGCTCATTTAAATAATTATGACGAGCTCTGCTCTGATGGCTGGTTTATAAGGAGTGATCCATGGCTGCCTCAGAGCCCACAGAAGTAAGTGAAGTTCGCAAAACTGTGAGAGATGAACCATGGAGGCTATTTGCATCCAACCTTACATGTTTGAGCCTTTATCGGAGGAGGAAACCGATGAATTTGAAGAACCGCCAGTTGGTCTGAGATTGGAGAGCAACGTTCCGGAGTAGTAAGTGTTAGCGTTAGTGTTTCCAGCAGCTGGTGTATGCAAATGTTGGGGCTGGACTACCGTGTGTGACGTCACATACAGGGATTGTTCTCGTTCGCCCGTTTTACTGCTGTGATATGCATATTCATGATGTGCACGTTAAGGAGGAAACAATGGTGTTTGAGGTTCACAGTATGTCAGTTCAATGTACCAAACTCTCCTTATTCAACTATGCCAAGGTAAATACAGTTTTCTATTCTATGGCACCTTTAAGGATCCTCTTTCTGCAACATGAATGTAGTGAAAAGCAGTGATATACTTAGTGACCAACCGACAATAGTTTCCATGAAGAAAAAAAGCTATCCTCAAGTCCTTTTTCCGCCGGATATGTTGTAACATGCTCGAATGATTTACGCAAGAGAGTAAGACAAGTACCTGGTACTCTGTAGGATTAGACATTTTAGTCCAGGGATTCAGAGAAGCATAAAATTGACTTTTTTCAAAATTGTCACGTCATAACTTCAATGCCATAATGTCATCAGGCTTCAGTCCATTTCAGGGTCAAAAAGCACTTTAGTTAAACATTTCCCTGCCAAACCCGGTGGAAAAAAACAGGTGAGAAAGTTAATTAAAAATAATGATGGCTTTGCTGTGCGCACTGTCACTGGATTGTTCATCACCTATCGCACAAGGTTCAGTCATTAATTCTCTGTGAACTGCACTCACTACTCAACATTTGGCAACGAAAAAAAGATGATGTTGTTCAAAAGAAACACCTATTTGCTATTTGAGACTACATTAATTATTAACAAAAACATGATTTTAACCAACCTTATATGTCCAAGTGTTTGTCTTATGTCACCGTAAATATTCCTTTTGTTAGTTTGGTCATGTGCCATCACCACGACTTGACCCATGTTAAAGGGGAAGTTCATGCTAGCTCCAGATTTCTATATTTTTTCAAACGTAAAAGAAACACAGTATTGAGCAAGTGGGATATCCAATACAATAGGCCCTGAAATGTATGAAAATTGAGACACGTGGGGCATGAAAATCAACATGGCAGGATATAAGGTAACGGCATGCAGTATTCACTAGCACACCACAGCAGTTGACAATACTGTACACCTCCTCGCCTGCTCTCAAATGTCAACTTTACTTCAACTCAGCTGAGTTACTTTCTTTCTTACCACTTAAGGCAAAGAAGAGACACAAAGTTGTCATTTACTATGTGTGAATATACCTTCAGTGCATTAAAGAAACTCAATACTCACTATGAAAATTCACATTATGCCACATATTCGAGACTTCTTGACTTCTGAACATGAGCATCTGCGCTGCTGTCAACACAGATGTGCTCCTTTGGAAAAGCGAAGAAGTAGGTATGAACTTTGTGAACTTGTAAAATGTTGGTTTGAACTTATGCACCACTTTCAGCTGTGCTAAGAGCTCTGAAGCAGAATACTGAGCTATACCCAGTGCACTGCCTCAGCCACCTTTTCCATCTTTTCTAATTAATTCTCTGTGGAGCTTCACACCTGCGGGGTCCGGACCAACTCTGCTCTCTGGTTTCTGGCTTCGGGAGACAGTAATAGATGTTCGCCTATACAAAAGGAAGTGTCCCAGGTCACGGGGAAGGAGGACAGTATAGGAAGCCTGAAGCATACCGTGAGGCCATTTCAACAGTGGATTCGTTTGTGTGCATTCTGGTTTACTTTAACCTTGCTTGTCTGTGTTAAGAATACTTTGCTTTTGTTCTGATCTGGTAGTCTGTTTGGCTCCTTTAGTCAATATAGGGCAGCTGTGTATCACTGTTGCCAACTAAAAAGATTGGCAACTGCTTTGTCAGGTGCACCGTGCACGACGCCCTTTCGCAAACAAAGGTGAAAAATCTGAAGCAAAACTAACTTAACACATAAAACCACAATCCACATAAGGCAGGGTATGTATAAACAATACTTTGTACAAAGCATTGTTTAAACCACAAAGATTTGTGCACACTAATTGGTATATAGTTGTGTGGAAGATGAAAAAGCTGGACTCATATTATTTTCCGTTTTGGAAAGTTAAAGCCAAAGTCTGACCTGAGTTGTGTGATTTCAAAATGTTCTTATATCCATAAAAAATCTAAGAAGAACTCGGAAGAAGATTTACATTTAGATTTAACTGCCAGCGTTAACGGGCCCAAAATGTCATCCCCTTAAACCGATGGATAAGGATGCCACCTTAGCTGCTCTCACTTGGCGCCCAGTTGTTGCTGATTTGAGGCCTTAAAGCTGAGCCAACATCTCTTTGATCTGCCAGGGCTCTGTTCCCTCATTCAGACGGAACCGTGAGAGGCATGACGGCAAAGCCAAAAAGGCATCTATAATTAGTTAGTCAGATAGGCTTCACCTCTACTCAGCCCCACTCTCAGCTGGGCAGGACCCCCAGTATAAACACTTGCAGTCACTCACACCCACTGTGCCCACCCCCACTTTGAGATCCATCTCGTCTCGTGGCTCTGGTTTGTAATTGCCTCACAAGCCTGGTTACTGAGAGACAGCCTATTAGGAGAGCACCGGAGTGGAACATAACATTTTCAGTTTCAATTAGGTCTACGAGGGCATGCATAATGCACGGGGGAGGTTTGGCCCCCTCGGAGTGGTGAACTGATGAACTCAAACGGGGGAGATGACGCAGCAGTGGTCAAAAGAGCTAAACTGAGCTGACTGTTTGCGCTGCATATGGCTGCAAGATTTGTCAGCCTTAAGTGAATTAGTGTGTGCTCATTGGAATGTGGAGATAAGCTTGGACTGAGCATTTGTGAGTGTGTGCATCTGTGTTTGAGAGAAAGGGAGGCAGTAAGCTATAAAAGAGATGAAATTGCACCAGACTGAACTAACAGAATTACATCCATGCTCATGCAGCTGCAATTACCTGATCTGGAATTTTAGCTAACTGCGGTGCAGTGATCCCCAAAATCTGAACTTTTTGTCATGCGATGAGTCCGTCCTATATTATAATCTACTGATCTCAACTTGAATATTACATTTGGATGTAGTTCTCTTTACATCATTACCACCAAATCCCCACGGATACATTTGGGTTGTATGTTTTCTTTAATGCTGCCACACAAGCTACAGAAACAATCATAATGTGTTAGCTGCAACGGTACTGCTTACAGTCTTTATTGTTGCAAACTGAACAACAACAAAAAAAAAAAAAAACTGTTCAAACCAGCAGCAGCCTTCAATGTCCAATATAACTGAAGGAAATCTGAAACACTGTCTCATAGCTGCAATATTTTCATCCATCCTTCAATCATTCACTGATGTGCATTTGAATGGTGTTGAATTAGCTTGGACAGATAGGAAGAGAGATAGGAAAATAGATTGTCAGTGTAAACACATTTTTTCCCAGAACTGCATTGAACTACTTTGCCTAACCTTAACAATTACAAACATTAATGTTATCCTCAAATCATAAGGAAATGGCTAAAACATAATCCAAACTAAGCCATTCTATTATGCATCAGCAGTAGATGAGCCTTCAATTAGGCCCTTTACTTATTTGTGTTGACTGTCTTAAGGTATCCAAGCCCAACCATATATTATCAAGACATTAGTTATTTTGCATTTAATTATTCTATGAATTAATGCGGGCAAAAAAAGAGTATACAAAGCTCTTGGGAACTCATTTCATGTTTTTTCTACCAAGTGCACACTCTTTGGTTCCTGTAGTTATGGCTGCATCCCTGAAATTAGAAGCGCTTGCATAAAGTTTAACAGTCTTGCAAAACAGATGCTCTGATTAAATCAGAGTATCTAACGGCCCCTGGTGCTCAGTAGGTTTCTGCTTTCCCCTTTTGACATTGTGCACCCTCAGGCTCGCAACCTTCGTATCTGTGCCATCTTATCCGTCTGCCAGTTAACTAACTTTGCCGGCTCTGAACTCCCTGGCTTTCCTTCACCCGTCAGTCCCTCGTAGCCAAAAGTCTTGCGAAGCATATCATAGACTGTCTCCCTTACTCTCGCATTCAATCTCCATTCTGTCAAACATGATGTATAGGCCAGCACTAGTGTTGTAAACCAGTACAACACTAGTGCATTAAGGCTGAAGTAAAGCCAGCACCTTTGATTGGTTCATTTGTTTCCTGTATTCAATGTATTTCTTTCATTTATACATAATTCCAGATTTAAATTCAATATGTTTTTCAGTAAGTCTTTAAGGCAATTGGGGAAATGGGCCAGTCATTTGCAATGTAGGGATAAATTGCAAAATATCATGCTTACAATTATGATAATGAATGAATTAATAATAATTATTAGGATAATCAGGTATTAGAACAGTTGCAAAAAGAAATTTGGAAAACAATTTTTAAGTAAAACTGTAATTTGCTTAGGGGCTCATTTAGTGGTTAGCTACTACAGTAGTCTGCAGGGCCGGTTCTGGAGGCGTAGCAACGGGAGCAATTGCACCCGGGCCGGTCTGGAAGGGGGCCCAACAAAATAAAATAAAAATTAAGATTTCTCTCTGATCCTACATTAAGTGTATCGCCCAGTGTGTCTCACTTAACAGCACAAACAGACCCTGTATGTTTGCCTCTGGCAGTTTCCTTATTGGCTGTTAACGATGCGGGGGGTGATGTTGCTCCCGGGCCCAGAATAGCGCAGGACCGGCCCTGGTAGTCGGTATTCAGTCACAGCTTTAAAGGCCACATTTAATACATTCTGAATGCTACTACTTAATATTGAATGTTAGAGCTTATTTTGATGCAAGCAGAGTTTACCTATACAATAAAGTTTTCCTGGAAGTAAAGTGTCCAAATGTTGGCTCAAGTACGTTTGTGTGTCTTCACGTTTTGTGGATAACATTTCTCTTTCTTAAGGTTGATGTTGAACTTTAACTTCTCCTGGAGGGTCTATCTCCCAAAGGTGCAATGAGCTGTTTTTGTTTCTGTCTCCCTGGTACACAAACCATCTCCCACTTAAGGCTGCATTGTGATGTGTGACCATCCACGGGCGGCAATTGACTACCACAGAATGACAAAAGTCTGCGGGCCTACTCCCATGCAACGGCAAACTCTTTGTGTGTGTATTTATGTGATCGGTCAGGCCAGAGAGGCCAAGTGTGGCCGAGTGCCCGCCTCAGCCAGAGCAAACGAGACAGGATAGAACAAGCCATTTTCTTCAACCCCCTCTGGTTAAACTCCCTATTTTCACACCAGGTGCCTTGAATTGCACTGTCTCTCTGTGAGTGACATCCTGATGGCACAGTGGGCAGCAAACTCAGCAAGCCAATAGAAGGAAGCCAGGGGTGAGGCAGCAGCGGGGTGGCGTGTGTGAACAAATTAAATGCGAGGCCACAGAGCAGCAGCTGATAAAATCTCAAACGCTGTGTTTGGGTTTATTTAGTTTAGTTTTGGTTGGCCCGCAAACATACCTCTCCTGGGCAGTGGGGATCATGTTGACATCCATCTTGTTTATGTTCATCTGCTGTTGTTTACTCAAGTCAAACATGGATGGGGCCGGGTCGAACATTGTTGTCTTGTCGACTCTCTGAGGTGTATGTGACCTTCCCCCGACCCATCTCTAAGCCTGACTGGCCACAGGCTGCGTTTTAGCTCGGCAAGTCCAACAGCTCTCATATTCCCCCCAGGTCCTGTTCAGTAGTGGAGGATCACCAGGTCAAAGAACCTGGCTTTATTTCAGTTCAGACTAAATGTCCCCGGGGCTAAATTGTTAAGAACATACTGTCTGGCACATTACGCTGATTGCTGAGGGAGCTGGACAGGTATTACAGCACAGCCAGTGGACTTTCCAGTATTTATTTTCCAAAGATCCTATTGCAGAATTAATTAATCGTTGCTGTATTGTGTCTTGTACTATGTACTGTGTGATGTACCAATCCAATGGGTTTTCATCACGTGTTGGTAATTTGTCTTTTTTATTCGTTTTTAATTTGTATGCTACATTTTGTTCCTACATTTTAAATACATTTCCTCAGGGAATTACAAAATTAATTCATCAATCAGTCATTAAGAGGTGTGTAAACAGTATTACACTAATGTGCTCATTAATTAAATTATTTTCGGACAATTACATTTGTACACAACTACAAATATATATATAACAGTATTGTCTCTAGTAACTAGTCCTAGTTGGCGGATCATCCTGTAAGTATATGCACATCATAGGTAAATAGATGTAGTTTTTTTTATTTCTATAGTTTATTGTTGAAGATCATTTTCTGAAAACATATTTAGTAAGGCTCCTCAGAACTTGGCTCTAGATATGTTCTACCACTCAATTTTATCAATCAATTTTAAAAATGCACTCTCACTGAGGGGGACTCAGAGTTCTCAGGCAGGGCATTCTATCTGGAGACACCCTCTCCGTTACATCCAGATTTCTAGCTGCACTTATAAGGACAAGTGTATTTGTCCTCTGATATCTATGGATCAATGCACTGAGAGGTCATGTTAGGGATTTAGATCGTACGGTGAAAGGGAAAGATACATTTGTGAATCATCTTTTATAATTCATTGTAATTTATTGAGTTTTTCTGCATAACATGTGCTAGTGCTGATAGCATGTAAAGATTAAATAGTAGTGGCCCAAGTATCAAACCTTGTGGAACTCCCCACAACTCACCCACCCTGATATACTGTATGGTGCATATGCTCATCCAGATCTATTACGGTGGTTCTCTGTTACTGGGTACGAAGGCATGATTTGCAGTCAAGGATTTTATGTTATCTATATGAATCGTGCTTTGAAGGGAGCGCTGTGCATTGTCTGGCCTTCCGAGCATTGTTGCCACAAGTACAATATTTTGTACCCAAGTTCAAGTGCCGAAACTAAAAGTACACAACAGTATGTGTATCTTACCACTTGCCAAGTTAGCTTTCCATGTTGCAAGGTAGACAAGACCATCAATACTAAAACGTGACCTGAATTTAGACAAATATCCCCAAACAATCGTATGGTGATATAGACTATGCCGTATTATAGAACAACTGAATGACCTTGTGTTAAATTGTTTTGTAAACTGTTGTGTGAGAGGTCAAAAATGAGCCCTGAGCCTCAGCTTTTATATATAAGTGAAGTCCATAAAGTGAACAACCAGCCAAGACAATAAACAAGCTTTGCGTCAAGGAGCACTGTGGCCAGCATAATATACCCTGGGGAGAGAAAAGGGGAGATATTATTATCATTGTTGTGTCTTTAATTGCAGCCATTATCTGTAATTACCATTTAGGACGTTAACTATTTATTATCTATCCAACATTATCTATGGAAGAGAGAGTTCACATCTGGTATTATAAACCATACAACAGTACATTACAAATTTAGGCAGAAACACCACCAGTGCACTAAAGGGCTTCTATTAATAATTTACGATTCCCATATCCTTTGAAGGAGCACTGTTAAAGTAGAGTACATGTTTGGAAAAGGGTCAGTGGTGCCAATAGCTCCTACAGCTGGTGTGTATATAAGGTGTGTAAAAGGATATCCTTCTACATTTTAAAACTTGAGTCAATAATAGTGACATTATTTTTTTATAGCAGATCCGTTAACATCCACCTATACTATAATCTCGAGTGTAGAGCAAGAAGAAGACAATCCCGGTAAGTTATGGGTTTTTGTTAAACCTATAGAGATAGCCACATTCCCAAATTGTTGTAGTTCTCTGTTTATTGCTCATAAATCCCATCTGTCATTGGAGTACGAAATAGCTTCTTTAAGAGCTGAATCTGCCAACCCTAAAGCTGCAAGTGTTGAATTGAGATCTGATCTGAAGTATTTTTTTTGACTGTCCTATAATTATTATAAGATCAACAAAAGTTGAGCACAATAAACTTCAATTCAGTTGATTTTGTTTATTACTCACTCTATTTTTCATAGCTGGTCAATCAACCTTTACCTTTACCTTTACCTTAACCCCATCATAATCCCAAGAACCCTAATCCTAACCTTTACAATACTGGAATGTTTGGTGTCTTGACGTGCTTTGGGTTCACAATACCTCTAAATCAACTAGGTTTAGCCTATTATCACTAATTCTGATCAATCTGGAGCTGATGACTATCCCGTTTGAGGACGGTAGAGGATAATCCTTGGACGGTATCATAAACATGCAAGGTTAAAATAAAGGGATCCAGGCCAGGATGTTGAAAAAGAAACCTGTTGCTCTATGTATCGTGTGCAGTCTGATCACATGATGGTGGCAGGTTTAGCCTAAGAGTCAGTGGATGTTGCTAGCATTTTTTGAGTGTTGAGAAGGGCCCATTGTTAAAAGGCAATGATGAAACGTATGTCGAGGCTTTGCTGGATGTGGGAGAGCAAAATGATCCTTTGCTCTATCACACCATTGCCTCAAAGGGTTTGCTTAAGGTAAGGCTGAAGACAGATGTCCTTATGAATAGAATCAAGACCCAGTCCTTGGCTGGTGTAGCATTTTTTCAAAAAAATGAACACAACAAATCCAGCTGGATATTGTACTACTATTCATAAATAAAAGCAAAGCATTTCTGCAGACCTACAGGACAACTCAGCCTATAGACACTTCGACCACTCAAAAAGAGCTCCGTGAATGCATGAATGTCAAACTAATGCTGAAAGAGGAACCTAGGGGAAAAGATGCACTTGCCTATAAAGCAACCGAAAAGGTATGGCTGTAATTTTGAGACTGAAAACAAGATTTTTTACAGAATTCTGATATCAGATATTTGAGGTCTGATTTAACCCACCCTTGAAAAGATGCAGATATTAATTGAAGAGAGCCATGGAAGTGCACAGCTTCCCAGAGCTTACAAAAAAGCCGAAACGGCCTCGGAGCAACTCATTCATATCCATGGAAACGGGCCATGTGAGTATACCCAAACCTTTGTGTCGCACTAAGGATGGCAGGAACTCTTCCAGTGATGGTGACAACCCCAAAAACCTCAAACTCATTAAAGCTTACCTCTGGTAGCAATCATTGCCCAGAAAGGCCTGAGTGGAATGCCAAAGATTAGCATAAGTCACCAGATAGACTGCTAGGGCTCACATGATGAGGTTACAAATTACTTTTTGTCTGCGAGGGCAAGGTACTCCTCTTGGTGAAACTTTTCAGAAAAAAATAGACAGACAAATCTTTTGCAAAAGTTTTATCAGCATCATCCCAGAATTTGTCTCCTTAACTTTTCTCAACAACTTGTTTAGCCGTTAATAAAGACAAACTTTTTCAGATGTTTTGATTTAGCAGTAAGTAACTTCAGGCATTCAGCTTAGTATGACGGAGGAGATCATGTTCTAACACACAACAAGCAAAATAAATAAGGCGATTGTTGTTTTCCTCCGGTCTTACTTAAAATAATAATAATAATAATAATATACGTATGTTTTGCTTCTGTACCCAATGTAGTGAGAATGCACAGAATAGCGCAGGGGAGGCCACCCACCAAATTTGTATTATGGCCCTCTTAGGTTTTTGTTTTTTATGACAACCAGGCAGAAACCTTCAAGCTATTTTACAAAATGATATACATCTGTATTGGCATTTCAGTGTAATTATTACCTGGCATTATTACTCTGAGTGAAACCTCTTGTGGTGTTATCACCAGCAAGTGACTACACATACTCATAACAGATACAAAATGTGTAATCTGCTGGACTACCAAGACTAAGAGGCTGCATCCAGTGGATTTAGGAATGCAGGAGCCCTCATAAATAATAGCTGTTGAACCATCATTAGATCTTTATGCAGGCTGACTTGAGAGAGAGATAGTGTTATATCAGCTGCATAGAAGAAGAGGCCGTAAGAAACACTTGATAGTGCATGCATGGCCCTCTTTTGTAAATAATTGAATCAGGCTTCAGTATGGAGCTATAAGATAGTCACGTTACCCCAGGGATTCAAACTGTTTAATCGAGAGATAGCGTGATCCCACTCTCTGAATATTTCAATGTTATATTTTGGTCCTACATGTTAATTGATTTGGGTTGAGACAACAAATGTGATTCCTTCGTTATACACACCGAAACAGAATTCACATCAGTGCTAACATCGGTTTTTGTGTTTGTGCCAACACAGAGCCAACAAAAATCAAGCATGGCATAAAAAAGACACTATGTCCACGCACACTTGATCATAACTGCCTTGAAAAACACCAACAAAAAGTCCATCACTGTGTCTCAGTTTAAAAGTTTCTTCGTTATTGCTTCAACTCTTTGATTCCTTTAATCTGTGTGCTTTTTCACAAACAGAATTGGACACGGAATTACACACATCATATTTAAATCAGAACATCACATTTGGATTTACCGTTCATACCATTTCCACAACGCTTCTTATAGCGTCAAAGCTGCTTAAACCGCCTGATAGAACCTAAATGATTAGCATGATATATACATTCACAATCACGTCTGGCAAGCATGATCACTGAAGGAGCGCAAAGTGTTACCATGGAAACCCATGTGTAGTCATGAACAATGCTTTCCTACTGTATGCAAAGAGCAGACTGTGGTTCGATTATGTGCAATAACACAATGTAATGAATAATTGATTTCTTGCTCTCGGGGTGAAGGAAGCAAGATGTTCCCTCAGACACACACACACACACACACACACACACACACACACACACACACACACACACACACACACACACACACACACACACTGTTAAGATAAAGACTGAAAATTAACAGTCTGTTATTCGCGGAGTAAAGTGATTCCCACTTCCTCTTCAAATCACACTTATGTTGGCAGTTGGTGTTTTATTAATTAGTGTACTTAAAGAAAACTTAATAAGAAACATCTTGAGGAGTTGTTGTGAGAGATTTTTCAGAGATAGTCTAGCAGTGAACATTCGCCTGGTTTAAAACGCATTGAATTGATACAAATGACTGGCCCTGTACAGAGCCCCATTCACATTCTCTCTGATTAAAAAATCCTTCCTCAAAGCTCAAGGTTCCTTTGATGCTTTTTTCAGAGAGAAAAACCCTAGGTGTGGCTAAATTATGCAAAGTTGAGCTGATTCTGCTGTTGTCAGAAAAGAAAACGGATGGGAAAAACAGACTTTAATTCATACAAAAGCAGACAGGGACCCTACACATATCCATGTGTATGCAGGGGGTTGATGATGGCTCAGGCTCTCTTTCTTTCTCTCTGTCTCTATCTTCCTATTGCCTTCTGTTCCTCTGTTCATTAATCACCCCTTTATTAAACAAAAGCGGCTTCCAGCACTGCCTAAAAGGTGCATTGATAATCTTGACACAAAGACAGAGTATTTACCCTCCTTACCCTCTAACTCTGCGCCACATTCTGCGTGGTAATGGAGGGAAAAGGTCTTGCGGAGTGTAAAGAATGATTGAAAATACCCGCCTTTATAAATATTACATACAATTGTGTTTAACGGTCTTTGAGCTATTGTGCCTCGGGGAGCCGAAAGTCTGCCGCAATGTACAATATGCCAATAGAGGTGACAATCACGGAGCGAATGACTGGTGAGGTGAATTATGCTGTGCGGGAGAGAGTCTGTAATTTAATTACTGCCGCTTGACACTGACTTTTTAAGGACATGGGCAATTTCGAGGACCATTGTCTCACCACTTGCAAGAAAAGCGATACAGTTGAGCCAGGCGATCAAACACCCGACAGCAGAGAAAACTGGGCCAGGTTGTGCTTCCTTTGAACAACAGACAATTTAGAAGTTATAGTTTACTAGGCTATGGCAGAGGCAAAGGCACTCGGAGCGGGAAAGAATAATAACGTGTAAAGGTTGGACGCGTATAACACTGACAATAAGGCATCGAAGTGGAAAGGAGCCCTTAATAGGTACCTGCCTGCCCTAGGGACCACACTCGCATCTTATTGGTCATTCATTCGCAGGACAGCGACATTCTCTTCACCGCCAATCAGCCAATTACAGGCTCCATAATAGGAGGCCTTCTGGCAGCAAGACAGTCTTTACAAGCCCTGCATCCTAGGCAGGGAGACGACCCTGTCACAGAATCATAACTATGATGAATATGGCTGTAAGTTTACAGCAACACCACTGTTTCGGGTAATGTGAGGGGGGCGTGTAATGGACATTCATGGGGATCAGACAGTGTGACCCCCTTTGAGGCTTCGATGTAAAATGTTGTAAGATGATGAGAAGGGCAGGGAAAGTAGTGTTTAATCCAGATGTGGTGAACGTTTATTAGTGTTAGAGGGAAGCGGCATCGCTAACGTTGTTTCTCACCAGCTGATAATTAAGCAAGTTGTAAAGGAGACACTAGCTTCGGTTTGAGCAAAAGGTCAGAGAAAGGTGATATTTTGCTATCTCTGCTTTAATATTGGGTCCTTTTATAGAGTTGTGCCGGTCCATTTTATCCTGCAGTTATTATGTGTCTGTTTCAATGAGGTCTAAGCAGATTCTGATCAGCATTAGCTATCTGCCTGTCTGGCGAGAGTCCATGTCCCTTTGATTGCACCGAGCATCAATGAGTCTACAGCACATTATCTACCGTGCCGATCATTTAGTGACTCAATGCATTTCAATGTCTTGAAGTGCATTCCATCCCGACATAACAGCAGCGGTGATAATGACACAACACAAAAGTGTGGTTTCTTATGAAAGCCGGCCTGACTCTTAGAGCTTTAATGGTTGATGTATAATCAATGGTGTTGTGTATATCAGTTAGAAATAACAGATAATGACTTTTGCCTGCAGAACAACCCAAAAGTCCTCATGTGGTGGATTCTCGAAAATGAAAAAAATTGAAAACACTTTCATTATTTTACGATCATCAGATAATTATTTAGAGAGAAACTGCAATTCATTAGGCCTAATGGTGCCATATTATCTTCAGAGCTGTTGAAGTCGAAAAGCAGTCATTATTTATGCACAATAACATAACCAGTTTACAGCCTGCTTTTTATGGATACACCTAATGTATAAAATATCTTGCAACCATCAACACTGTAATTGGGAAAGAATTGGTCCTGGAGAGAGCTGATTTTCTGGTCATGTATATGCATGAACTGATTTCTGTTTGGCTTTTTGCATGTATTCATGTGCCTGACAAAGACTCAGTATAATGATCTCTCGGTTCATCCTGTCACATTGCTGATGCACCCTTATTTTTCCCTGTCTGACGTATCGTTATTTGATATAATTCAATTCAAAGTAAACGTGAAAGTTCAGAGGATAGGATCAAAATGTGAGAACCACCCATCATGACCTATCAAGCAAATCAATTGAATGATGTGGAAAAAAATCTCCGCCTTTGCTAGAGATCTCCGTTACTAAATCTGGTGGAATACAACTAATCTACCAAGCATTTCTGAGCCTCAGCAATTCTCACACAGAGAATAAAAGTAGTGTTCAGATTAACGTCAAAGTAATGAAAAGTAATATAATCAGTTGGTCCAGTCATTTCACACAGGATAATCAGATCATCAGAGCCGAATAAAATGCTTCTGAAATGACATATTAGTTCATACGACTAGGACCATGTATAACAGATTCATCAAAGCTTACCATTCAGCATGTTTCTCAAGAACTGTGCTTTTCTTTCTCCCTCTTGTTTCATATGTTCACCACTATCAAAGTTATTCGAGTGTGGAAGCACCCCACTTGGGAACATGAGTGTTTCGAGCTGAAAGTGTGAGCAAAAAAATCCATTATACATTGTCCATGCATGAATATTGTAGGGAAAACATTGGCAGCAAATGAAACCCAAGGTTACATTGAGAAATTGTACCTGACACACTTAGATTTAGACAGTAAATTACAATGAGGACATTATATAGCATGCAAAAGCCTCCTACAGGAAGCCTTTGATTGCAAAACCATGTTAACTAATCAGAGTCCTGAAAAAACGTGTCCCTTCTTCAGCTCTATGTTCTCATTAGACCCCACGAGTGGGCCTATACCCCCAACAGGGGTCTTATTTCATTAAAGTGCTAGTTAGCTAACCAAGCTCATTTGAAAGTATTAGCCAGATGCCTTGTACTATCTCCATGCCTGCATGTTATCAGTGATGCTGCCTTCCTTCATACATAATTCTGAGCAACACATTAGAGATATGGAACATTTTGATCTTTATTCTGTGCTATGCAAACTTTTCACATATGTGTGCTGCACTGTATATGCATATACACATCTCATATGCATAAGGGTACTAGCAGCGCCTTCCTTGGTTGATATTTTGCTTGAGCAGTTTTTAAAGCAGTTGCTGGATTGTAGAACAGAGCCAGAGAGAGATGAAGGATGAAGATTGTTCCACTATCAGCAAGGAGAGACGATAGCCACTGGCCACTGTGAACCGAGCATAGCAGAGATATACCGGACCTCTGTTGACACAGGTATAGACTTCCAGGGCTTATCTGTCGAAGTCGAATGGAGCAGAAGATAACAGGTATTATGCATATTCTCAAAGACCTCTGTGGACACATTGTTTTATGCATTCATCACAAAACTCTTCCAGACAAAACATACATGAGTAGTTTGTATTGGATGCCACAAAATGTTGTACAAACATAAATGTTTCCATACCTGTGATAATCAGGCTAACATTTCAACCTGCCAAAACTACTGACATTCTAATCTGCCTAATTAGCAAATGTTAGCATGCTAATATGCTACGATGTACAAGGTGGTTTATAATATTTTTATTTTCTATTCTTGGTTATGGTAACAAAATACAACACTATCCATTCAAAACTCCACCATTAATGCACAGTACTTGTTCATGACACTGTTAACACCCGTTTTAAATGAATAAGTACACCCTCAGTTTTACAACAACTCATCTAACCCATATGACTATAAGAGCATTTGTAACTTACTCTGTTTCAAACAGTTGATTGACGTTGTTAAATGGAAGATTTACGGCACCAAACAACTCGGTTAAGCTTATGAAGGATCATGGTTATGGTTGAAAAAAGTAAATCTGTAATATAGCGTGTCGCACAACCTATTTATGCCCATCATTGAACCTTGGGATTTTGTTTTGGAACTGTCAGACTTGAGCTTTTTCTATCTTAAATTCTTTATCTCAAGCCCCTGTTCAATCACACATGTAAGTTAATCAGGCCTGGTTAGAAGCACCTTGTGTTGGGTAAATCTAGGTAGATTTTTTAGTTCTACTCCTACAGTATATGCACTTTTTTTTCAATAGTAAGGGGTTTAAAGTTAGGGCATAGCCTCTATGATGGGGCCCAGAGAAGGCCTGCTGTCCATGTAACTCACTCTGGAGTTTTGTTCTTTTCAACCTTATCAGTGGGTTGAGAGGAATATAAGGACAGCTCAACAGTGGTGAGTACATAATCCTCACCCCAACCTGGGTGTTGACAGATGTCAACAGTCTCTTAACACTAGAGGGGGTCGCCTCATGAAGCAGGCTTGTTGAGTTATCATCCCAAGTGTGCTCTGTAAAATGTCGTAGGGTGCTTTACTCTCTGCAAGCTTATCGATAAGTCCTATAAGACAGGTAGCACATCATTAATTAATACAAAAAAAATAAAAATCTATTTTCTATTCACTTAGAGTAGATCAAAGACACATGACAGCTCAATTGAACTGATAATCAGTCTCATTTATAATGTATACCACCAATGGCAACTGATAAACTATCTGACTTTTTTCTTGGCTTGCTACCTCTTGACCATTTTCCCCATTTCTTTTGTCACCAACTGATGGCGAGTGGCGCATCCATGGCTTCATTTTCGTCATCTCAGTGCGAGATGTGCTTCTCCTTTTGCCATCAGACACCCGCCCAGCTCAAACGAGCCCAAAAGTCCTTTGATGTGTCACTTCACATCTCACCCTCAAAGCTGCAAAATCTCAATTTTCTGATAAGGGCAACCTCAATTTGTCAGGAGATACTATTTATAGATCTGACAAGAGATAGAGCTGCACGAGTTGCAATAATTCTTAACAAGTACTTAGAGGCCACCGCCGCAATTGTGTGAAGTAAGAGCAGTGCTGCCCGAGTAGATTCACTTGATAAAACGAATTGAGGAAGTAGATTTAAAATGGTGCTAGATGGATTTTATATGTTGCCACTATATTAGAAATAGGTCTAGCGTGGCCCAGCTTTCTGTTTGAACTTGTACCTCCTGAGGGTTTTGGCTCTTTTAATATCTCAGTTTAACCCACTTTATGGATCTCAGATAGTAATGCTACCATCCTAGATCTAAAAGGAAAATATCTTAGCTGCCTGTGGTGCTAGGTGCACACACTCAGCAATACATATCAGAAAATCGAATGAACTAAACAGCCTAATTATTCTAACAGGAAATGGATGAGCTACAGAAAAAAATAATGAAAAGAATATTTTTAAGGTGAAACAGAGCAAGAATGGTATCCTCAAATGGTGTCTTTGTCTGGTCCATACATTCTGTGCACTGCACACGGAGAATGCAAAGAATACTGGATGGTTCTCTTGGACTTGTATTCCCTTGAAGCATGCATACCACAAACACTTCTATCAGACGTTAGCACTTTAATTTCATTTTGTGATGTGGGACAGAAGTGGAAGTAAATTAAACTCCAAATAGTATTTTTGAAGAAATGCTGAAGAAATACTATGGAAGAAACACACATTTCTGGCCGTTATAGACACTAAGCTGAGGAAAGATTGGATATGAATAAGCACCCTTGCCTGAATTAAAATGACTAAAGTTGAGTTTCTCTAATCAAGACAATATTTAGATGTTTCACATTCTAGAGACTGTCAAAAGCCTTGCTGATCATTCAAACCCCAACACGGTTTCATTGTGAGTAATATGTTCTCATTAAAAATTAAAGGGATTTACATAAATGAATGTGGTTAATATAACAATTATTATGATTATTTCCTTTCCTTTTCCAGGTAGCCAGATGGTGTTAAATAATTGAATAACATCATACATGGTATGTTGATATTTTCAGTCCTAAGAAGTAGAAATCCTCAGATTTTGATTGACATTTACATCTCTCTCCGTACACATATTATGTTTAAATTAAAATGATGTCAACTTGCATGATCAAAATATGACTTAAATAAAATAGCGTGCCACTCTCAGAATAATTTTTTTTTTTCTTTGTATGTGAAAACACACTTTAATTGCCTGACTGAATTAAGTCATTTTCTTTCTAAGCAAACCAATGTTTGCATGCAGTCTCACAGGGAGAGATGTTAAGATTGACAGCGCTTTTTGAAAACTCCCCCAACTAATTCATTTGAGAGTTTTAGTAATTCAACAAGCATGAATGTTTAATTAATTAAAAGTTTGGAAAGGTAAGTTATGTACCATAAATTGTATCAAACTTGACTGCCTTATCACTGCTTGATTGAAAACAAGTATTTCTAACCACGTGGGACCAGATTAACAAGGCATTTTAGCATTAAGAAAGGTTCAAAATAAACTGCATCAATAAACCAGAGTTGTTATGTGACAAAACACACAAGGTGTAACTGCAAATCTTTATTTGTATGGTTGAAATAATTGTGTTATATTACATTTTATTTAAGTGCAATAAACCTTAAATATACAAACTCAGAAAATAAACCTTTTCATTACATTGCAGAACTACTCAGTAAATGTTAAGTTTTTCAATCATTTTTTCCACATTTTTTATTCCAAACCGTCTGCTACAGTAAACCAATTCACTTTCATTTTTGCTGTGGAGTTACCTACACTACCTGTAACCACGTTCACGTAAAAGTGACTGTAAATCATTTAAACCTTCAAGGCAAAGATGTGATTGCACTGCATATTTTCTATGTTGTATATTTCTAGTAATTTGATATTGGAAAGCAGTAATATGATTCCCATATTTGCAGAGACTACACTTTTACATTCTTTGTACTTTAATCAACCCTTTGCTATGTACAATGAATCAAAGGCCTTTATTCAGAAGGAGCTCACATTCAAAGAAAAGGCTCTACCTTTGTCAGCGCTTTGTGCAACAGAATCAAAACAGGATAGTTGTGAATTAATACGAGTCCTGACAATGACATTATGAGATCCTTATGGCAGAAATGTTGAAAATATGGAATGGGAGATTTGCGACTGTGCATGCATTTTTGTATATGGAAAGTCACGGGCATGACAATAATAATATCCTCTTTAAGGTAAAATTCACATAGTGTGTAAGCCACATGTTGTAGCCATTTCCTTAACACACTATGACATCTCAAGTTTACATTTTTAATGTACATGAACTCATGTCTTATCCAAGCAGCAATGTCCTTGTCTGGAAAGTAAAGCAAAAAGTTGCATCATATTTAATGGCCACCAGGAAGCAACTAAACCAATTGCGACAACAAGTTCTTCTCACCTGATATATAAGAAATGTTCTGACTAATATCTCAATTGCTATTTTTTTAAGACTTCCTTAATACACAATGTTAATTTTGTGTAGGGTAAAATAGACAAAAAAAATGTGCATTCTTTAGAGCGTGGCTCACCTTTTGATTGACATGTCGCTACCAAGGTGTTATCCGGTTGGGGTTTTGTACATTTTTCGGTCTTACAGCTCATTAAATTTAATTTCGTAATGTTGTTGCCTAAAAATGGCTTGTTTAGGGTTTGAGTTGTATTAAGCTCCATCCTCTTGGGTAAGCTGTAGTTTAGAAACCAAGATGGCAAAGGTCAAAAAGCAAGACAAATCCAAACTGCCAAACTTCACATGTCAAAACTGTAGTCTCCAAACTAATGGGTACTAAGACTAGGTCCACTTCTTATACAGTCTTAACTGGGTCTTTCTGTTCATGTTAATGACAATTATAGTTTCCTTGGTCAATGGTTCTTCAATGTCCCACAGTTTTCCCAGCCAAGCATGGGAATGAAAGCCTTATGGTAAAAAAAACACTTGTGTAACCTTTGGGCTTTGCTGGCCCAGTTTGTCTTGAATGATGATGTTCTGTTTTAAAGTTCCCTCTATTGCGGAAAATATAAAGTCTAGTCCTACAAGACCAATATACCAGCCAGCTCACACTACGCTGATGTTATATTACCTACACAGCAGCTCGCTCAATAGAGGTCTCTGTGTTAGATCTGTTTTGACCCACAGAAAAAAGCTTTTACATTACCTGTTTCTTTCCTACCAAGGAAATATTTCAATGGCAATTTGATTACCTGCTGCCGTGGAGACTGAAAGAGCAATTTGAAGACAGATTGACCTTTCCTCTTTTCTCTTTCGACTGCTTGTTCTGCCTTTCCAATATATACCGCATCTCATCTTTTCAGTTTGCACCCAAGTTCCCTGCAAATATCTGTGATACTGGGAGAATTTCTTACCATAAACCCTTCACAGTGTCGACACAACAGGAATAAAATACGCCTGTGTGTATTTGTGTGGCTCATCTGTTATTTCCCTGAATGAATGGGATTTGCAGTGGATACCTTTGACTGTTATGCTTTGAAATGAAGTCTTGCCTGCATTTTCAATAAAGCAAAGAGGATACAGGCTTCACTGTTGTTTGTTTTGTTTATGTGTGTTAAAAAAAGAAGAGAAAGAAATAAGACAAAGAAAAAGAGGGAGATAGGTGACGCTGCCCTGGGGCATCATCATATATTACCTCCACAGTGTGATGCTCAAAGCATTTCTCCCTTATTCCAGCCACGGAACCATGGCGCTATTATGTTGCAAATAGAAACATGCTGTCTTTATGTATCAATTTGCAACTGAACCCGAATAAAAATGCCTCGGCAGCAAGATGTGACCCAGAAATGTCAAATGACTCCAGCGTGGTGTCCTAAGAAGGGATGAAATTATGCAAGGAACAAACCTGCTGGCAGAAGTGATCAACCACAAATTATTCTATTCAGATTCACAAAGCAGCGGCTAATTTGAGGGACTGACACCAATTTCCCACGGGCCAACCTGCATGCCTCTTTTTCTCTGTTTACTATTAAATACCAAAGAGCCCTACATCTAGTGAGCGAGCATGTGAGAGGCTTTAATGAAGGATGGATTCCATTCAGTTTCCGCCACACGCAACCTCTCACACCACCCCCCTCTCATAGTAGTTATAGATTTTTTTTTAAACATCTCCTAGCAACCCTAGCTTTTTACCATTGACCATGTAGCTGTGTAGAAATAATGGCAAAATATAGCAAGACTAAGACCTTAATGCTAAATGCAGCATGCTTACATTCAGACAATGCCATGACATGGAGAATTACAAGGCATGGAATAATGGTGTTTATCAGGTATTATTAAAAAAATTAACTAAACATAAAGAATAATGGCATTCAATGGAAAAACAGCTTTTTAACACATTTCAATTGGAAATGTAATGAACACCAGTGAAGTCACTTTCCTACTTGAATATACTCCCCTTAGTCCGCCTAAATCTGCATTCACATGACAAGAGTTGAAACGGCTCTGCCCTGAATTTGTAGATGTGTTTCTACGGAGAGGTACCGCCCGACAAGGTGGAAACACAACCCTCGGGGTCGGCCACCACTGGAAATGGCTGAGCGATGCAGTCAAAGTTACTTTTTTTTTTTTTAACTTTGACATTGTTGTCCGCTGAACTTTGGGGGGAAAACCAATCAGAAGACAGTTGAAGGAAATGGGACAAGCTAGCTTGGGACTTAACAATAGAAACGAAGATCTGTTGCTACAGCATTGTTTTGTTCATTAAGGAAATCTCCAAACCGGGGAGCAATAAAAACAATGTTTCTGCTTAATTGGGAAGCAGTTGGATATGACAGTGATTCATACAACATACCAAAGAACCAGTGGTCCATGAACACTGACATGTATACAGGAATCAAATGTCCTTCTTTTAGTATGCCAGTTCCTGATGCAAATGCCTGGGAAAGATATTCATCCATTTTGAACATACATTTTGGAAAAACAGGTTCTTTAAAGGAAAGCCTGATTCTTTCTGAATGTAACAACACCCACCACTAACTATGTCCTAAATAGCTTGTTTGTTTTATTTGTAAAGATAGAAATTGCATTATAGCAGAACACTATCAGCCTATCAAACTGAGCAATGAGCTAGAAATTAATCATAAATGCAGGTGAAATTTGAAAGATTTCTCAAATTCAAGGGACCTCCAATGTGTTCACATTTACAATAAGTAAATCTGCCACAGTCTGATGTAAAGTTCAGATGATGAGACATTCAAGCTGTTTTCACGTCTATAAACAACGTCTCATCTATTGTTCCGAACTGGTGTCTCAATCTGTACTGCACATTGCCTCTAGTGGCTCGACTGTTTAGCTTGTGTGTTTTCACGTATCCTCCACATTTTCTTTTTCTCCCTCTAGCTGTCATTTTCACAGTGTCTCTCCTAAAGTATTTCTTGTGAATATAATCCTGAAAGTGTGACAGCACTCCTGGGATCAGTTTACGGCAATTTCACTTCATGTCAGATGTCAGGCTATTTAGAAAAAGTCAGTTGATGCATATTTCCTGTTATAACGATCGAGTGTTGGCAGTACTCTGATCTTTAACTTTGGCAAATTCATAAAAGATAAGTTTCTATAATTGTACTTACTAACTTTGTCAAAAAAATACAAATAAAATTGTCTCCACCTTTAAAAGCTCAAGTTCATAAGGTCAATATTGATGTGGGAAACTGCGATTGAGAAAACAACCTTGTTGCAAGATTCCCTTAGTAGTTGTGATACATGCAATTTTTTTGGCGGGGTGGGCTATTTATTTAAGAACAACAGTGTAGGTTAATTAACATGAGCATTTGAGTCAATCATCTAATACCAGATTTAGACAGAAATATCTATTTTTCATCTGGTTAATGGCATTAATAAAAAAAATTCAAGAGCAAATTGTTTTCCTCAAAGTGTTCAATAACACGTTCCCCAAAAATATATTTATAATATGCAGAATGGTTCCTGTCAAATAACTACTTTTGCCTACATAACATGTTCCTGTATTACTATTTTTAGAATTCAGTCCTGGATTATCCTTCTATGAATTTTTTTTTTCACTGTAGGAAATCGATTGTAGTCATATGCTACAGTTGGACATATTTTGTGTACAATAACAAGGTAAAGAAGGGATTGTAGTGTCTAGATACAGCAAGTGCTGTGGTAGATTCCTGCTGCGTAGCTGTTTGTAGTAAATGATTTGGTAAAACAGGATTAAAAGTGTAACTGGAACTGGAGTGACATTGTGTTTTGAGTGCACCAAGTGAAATGACAAAACAGCAAATGCACAACTCTGTGTGGAAGTAAGGATTTGCGGAACGGACCGGCTTAGCAGGTTACGGCGGGCAAGTTGGAGAGAAGCCGACTTAAATGAGTCCGGGAGCTGCAGTGCCAACTGTGGTCTCCTGCAATGTTGTGATTTGATTGTGGTGTGCTATTACGGCTCTCTTTGCTCATAATGGCACTTCTTTATCAACTGTAATAATATTCAAATGAGAGTCCAATGACACACTCCTCCAGGGTAAAAGAAATCCACCCAGGCTTCAGATTAGTTCAAGTGCCCCATGAGAAATGGGACGGCTAAATGGAGAGCCGTTAAGTTTTTAATTTCTATACTTTCTCAAAGTGTGGGAAGAGAACAGCTACTGCAGCAGAGGAGAGTCTTAATTTAGAAATATAATGACATTTCAGCGAGTTGTGAGCAATGCTTTCTGTCTGTTTCGCTTAAACAAAGATATCAATTTGGAGAGGAATGATTTGCTATGCTAATTTGTGTGTTGTGTGGTCTCAGCCGAGATAGGTTTCTGAATTAGAAACAGCAACAGCAAGTAGGCTTAAACAAATGGAATTTTACTTAAATATATGCACACATACACACACAGCTTTACTTGAAGTTAGCTCAAGTCTGTTAGGAGTGATGTCACCTTCACAGTTTTGCCACCAATGACCGCTTATTACCAATAGGTGGCAATCTGTCCTTGTCACTCAATGTGTTCAAGCTTATCTGCAGAACTTTGATGCATGCCAAATGAAATTTTCTACAGCTATATGTGAGGGAGAGGAGATGAAGAACTGCGGAGGAGAAAGACAGAAAGGGAGAGGAAAGGTTGAGGGGGATGAAGGGTGGACGACAGGGTTGCTGACTGGTCAAAAGGTTTGCTTGCTCCACCTGCTATGCCTTCTGTCCATTTCCAAAAAAAGGACCAAACCCCCTTTGGCATTTTAACACTCCTCATAAGGGAGTACACATCCCAGAATGCCTTGTGTCTTTGTGTCTTCCCCCAGTCACACTCCATGTCATAAGTTCATCTATTCTGCATAAAGGTTAGCGGCAAGGACGCAACGGGTGTAAGTTGTTCGGCGTGTTCCTCATTAAAAGGCTACCATCAAATGAGGGCTCGAGGGGCAGAGATATGGCTGATGATTGCATATTTTACTGAGGTGGCTGCACAGCTGGCTGGCACAACACACCAGGGTCTCAGTCGAAGCCAGTGCAAAACAAACGCCAATCAACCTGGCGCCTCTGGATGCCTCTCTACGGGGAAGGCACTCAAGCACAGGCTGTGTCTAGAAAGTGTTTCCATCACATCTTGGCTCTGTTGCCTCCCATGCTACTGTGTTGACCTGAAAACAGACAGAGGGCAAAGCAATATAGTCTACTAAAGAACAGTCCAGAAACTCTATTTCCAAGCAATTATGCAAAAACCGAGTTTGTGGTTCCCACTTTTAAAATGCAGAGGGAACGGACAATTGATGCACAGCTTGAACATCACACAAATGACAATTGCCATTCCCACATGGGATATTAATAAGACTACTTCCAGCCATGGGCTATAAAATGAGTCCTTATCTAAAGACAACTTAAGGCAAGGGCATTGCAAGTAATTGTCCTCTCCCCCCTTTTTTTTGCAGGAGTGTGTTCCATAATGATTGACCAATATTATTTCTCTTTTCAAGCAGACTTATTTGGTATTGTTGGTACATGTTTCCAATTTGTTTGCATTGGATTGAAATGAGCAGAAGGTTCAAGGATAGATATTCCAAGCTCTGCACAAAGAATATCAGCAATGAAAAAACCTTGTATCTCTTCATATTGTCCTTGGTAGGAAAAACACATGGGCACATAAGAGAAAGGGGGCAAACACACTGGACAAAAGAGAGCTCTCAGAGCCTCTGAATAAACTATGCAAGGTCTAAGTATGGTTCTCTCCCTCTTTGCACGGTTGAGGTCTTGAATTAATATGCATGCTAACATACAGCTGTAGGTTAACCTTAATATTTCACAAGTTAGGATTGTAGGGAGGGTTGTGGTTGTAGATGATGCAGGCATCTTGGCTGCATTGAAATAAATGAATCTTGACAGACACACTTTGGTTCACCGGAGCGTAGGTCCTATAAAAACAACTATATGTTTAGGAGATATATATATGATGGGAAGCTGTTAAATGATTATAGAGAAAATGTGAAGCAACATACTAATCATTAAATAAATTGTCTCTCAAATCTAAAGATTGATATTAAGGGTAAAGAATGTAATTTACAGTCAATCATTGGAGTAACGACTTAATATTTTCATTAACTATCGCACCACACGACAGATATTGCAAAAACATGCTACACTGATTAAGCCATCTGTTATCTTAAGCTGAGCACACCTTTCAATTTTCAACTGACTTTCACTTGTGTTTTGAACAAAAGTAAATTGGATTAAGATCTGGGGAGATTAGAGCGGTTCCGTACTGTATGATACGTTCATCTGATAAATCTGATCTAGAACATCTGTTAATGAAAAAACACAATGTCACAGTATCATCTTGCGACAAAGGTCAGGAACGATTGACAATCAAGTTCCTGATAATATTATAATCGAGGTGAAGCCAGCCAGTACAGATGGCTTAAGACTGATAGCTACCAATATTTTGAAAAGAAAGTGGTGTATTGACTCTTTTCCCTCAGACGTCATTAAAGGACTGACACACTGACCCTTAGATTGGGTCAAAGAAATCACAGTGAATTTTTTTGACTATTCATCAATAAATGTTAGTGAGACAGCAGTCATTATGAATAATAACTATGGACAAATACACATTGAATAAAGAAGAATAAACCTAATTGTGAAGCTCAACCCTAAGCATATTGTTATGGTATTCATGCAGGTGTACAGCTTGGATACAACCTGGTTTACTGTTTAAAATTAAATGTAAAGAGATGCAACGTCCAAAAAGGCTACGTTAAAGGCTGACCCAATTATTTACAGTTTTCAGGGTCATATTTGTATTTTGCGCTTCTACTGACATGTTTAAATAAACAGCAATATAGGTGCCATGGTGAAAATGTTGGGAAAAAACATGCTCACACTAACCAATTTAGTGGCATTTAGTTTGCATAAAGGTATTTGCATGGTGACAAACTAAAGTGTGTAAAAGTAACTTAAATTGGCCGATGATAGTGACCTTCATCAAGGTTATGTTGCAACAGTGTTGGCACTCCACATGCGAAAAAAACACTTGTGCTTTATGGGTTGTCGGTCCCAACGAGGCCCACTGCACAGTAGGCAGCACTCTTTATCATTCTCTCATTAGTCACTCATTGTGAATGTAAAGGTTTTAGGCTGTCATGTATTTATGGCTCTTATGTGAGAGCAGAAATACACCAGAGGATGTTCTTTGTTTCATGATTATCAACACTTCAGTGCTGCTGACAATGCTCAGTCATACCTCAGCATCGAGGGCATGCCCATCATCTTGTAGTGAACTGCCTCTTGGGTGCAATTGCTATTATATAATTTGCTAGGACGTCAGGGTTGGAGCTAAACCACAGTGAAAACACTCACCAATTTGCCCAACCTTTCAGACCTTGTTTTCAAGCCTGGCATTATAACCGTTTCACAGTGTGACACTGTCTGTGTCAGTTTGCCTTTACATGCCTTCGTTGATGGAGCAATTAAGCGAAGAAATGTTTGTTGATTCCGAGCCAACCGGTCAATAAGGCTGTGACAGATTTGAGCGGACAGTATGTTGACACTGATGACTGCGGTGGAGTTATGGCTCGCAGGACAGCAGTGACCCCTAATTCACCGTCATGACCTGAGCTCACATAGACCAAAGGGGGGCTGGAGGACTGTCATGGCCACCCAAGCACCCGCGGTCTCCACATAATGAGCACTGGTGGGTTGCTTGTCTCCAGACTGGTGAATGTTTCTGGCCAGGGCTCAAAAGTCAGTTAGAGTGGTGGCAGGGCTTTGGGGTACTGGAAGAATGCCTGAGCAGCTGTCATGGCATTGACAGTTTTCTCTTTCTTATTTATTTATTGCAAGACAAGAAGAAAACACTAGCAGAACCACAGGAGGTAGGTAAGAAAATACAAGCATTTAAAGTTGACAAGGTCATGTTAGTTGTTAAGCGTACATAATAACAAATAAAGAAATAATTAAAAACATAAAAAATATATAGCATTTGTTATGAAAGAAAGGACATATTGGACATTAAAGCCTTCATTAGAGCATAGCGATCAAGTCTCCTTTAAATAAAAAAGTACACAACTATATAGTATATGCACTTTGTAGGAAAAATGATTGCATGTTTAATAATAAACACCTTATGATGTGTCGATAACAATGACCCTGAGAACATTACTCATTTCTGTCAGAAACATTTTCGGGACAAGTTCTCTTCAAATAGTTGTTTGACCACTTGGAGCCACCATACATCATCATAAAAACAATTTATCAAATCCAAGTTAAAAAATACACTGATGAAACCCCCTAAAATCTGGCTCTCAGTTTTTTCTCAGTAGCATCACAAATTCAAGACAAAGGAAGAAGAAAACATAACAAGTGTTATTTATTAAGATGTTGACACTAAAATAATCTGTTTAATCAGGAATGTGTGTGGGTGGTTTTAAATTTGATTGACAGTGAACTGGCAAACCAAATAAACAACTACCTGCAGTCATCGATTTTTCATTAAAATATTTGTACGATTGATGCAAATAAATAGCTCCCATTACCCTTTTATTCCTGCTTTTTCCAGTGAGAAAAACTAACAAAAATACAGACATCTTTTTTTTAAATTAACAACACTTATTCAGTGCTGATTCAGAAAAGTTTCAGGGCCAAATGTCAAGCTTAATTTTATATTGGACACTTGTGCCAGACAAGATCATTGATATTAGAGGGTTAGGAAAAAATGTGAATGCATTTTTTTTTTTACATTCCAGCAGTAAATAACACTCAATGTATCAGTAATACATTAATACATAAAGAACAAAATGCAAGAGGGAGTAAAAGTGTGAAAAAGGATTTTCTTCCTAAACACAAGACGAGGCATACACTTTTTCACCAATTGAGAAAGGACATATTTGATGACAATAATAATGAAAGAATGACTTTGCATGTAGAAAACTAATTAGTGTTGACTGTAATCCCCTAAGGTAATTTACATAGTAGCTAAGTCCCTGAAGTAAATGTTATTTTTTAGCGATGTGCTTTAATTAAAACTCATTGTTTTATAGTTGAGCTGTCAATACACGATGCTTTAGAGCCATTGACATGGTGCCATTTCAAAATGTGGTCTGCACAAACAATAAATCTGTTAGGGGGTTTGGGGGATGAGGTTTTAACCTTTCAAGGAGAGCCACTTTAACTCAGAAATTGGAACCGCATCCTCAGTAAGCCCTTCACCACCTGTAATGCGAACACCCCAGTGAGTGAGATGGGATGAGTGGAGGAAGTTAGGAATTTGGGTGATGAAAATAGGAATGCTAATATCTAATTGCTATTCGCTTAAATTGGCTGACATGAGCACCCATCTGGTGAGGGCTGAGCAGTGTTGCAAAGTGCTTTCTAATTAAAATACCTGAAAGATAATTTGGGGAATTTGAAATTATTTAATGCCCATTTATGTCATTCCAGTGCATTAGGGAAAACAGGACAAGAGCATGCTCTGGGTTATTAATGGGTGCTTTTGTGCATGTAAGAGTGAAGGTAACAGTGGACGTCTGGGGTTGAAGGCAGGGTTGGTGGAAAACGCACAATATTTATGAAGCACTGTCAGGTTAATGTCATGCAACATTTATTGATGCAGTAATGTTTAATTTAGCATACGCTCCTGTAATAAGCCATTAGGTGTTGTGCTATGATTCAGAGTTTGATGGTGCTGTAATGACAATCAGATGCCCTTGAATATCTCTCTCTAACACCGTGTCTGCAGCATTTAGAAGCAGAAAATAAATATAAATCAAACTTAGAGTATTTTTATGCCGGCTGAAGAGGCTGTGCAGCTGTGCCGGCTATCGATAACATGGGGATATGTCTTTCAATGGCCGGCTGTAAAATATTCAAAATTTCAGACAGGGACATGATTGGATTAGCTTAGATAATGGATGTCATAAAAGCAGGCAGTGCCATTTTAATAAATCTGTCACATTACAAAAGGGCAGAGATTAGAGAAGCACCTCAGACAGCGACAACAGAATCTTTTCAGGCCAGCATGTCATTAAAACACACACCTAGGTACAGACAACACAAAGATGTCTTGGTTGGAACACTCTATATCTATAGTTAGATTTGTGGACCCAAGTTTGCCACCAATCAAAGCCTAACAGAGACAATAAAATGACCAATGTCAGCTCAAGAGGGATGACCTTGGAGAACCAGTCAACTTACCAGCGTTGCTTGAGCTTGTGTGACACTGCGTAAATGACTGTTTGTCCTTTTGTCCTCTGTGATTAATACCCTTAATTTGCTTGTAGCCTACCTGATAGATTGTGTATGTTTCTACTGTGCTACTCCAAAGCATTTCTTTTGACACTTAGAACAGGAGACAGTGATTTACATAAGGATTAAAGAATAGATTATCATACCAGAGGCAGAGACGGATCACTGAAATAACTCAAGGAAAACATAGCTATCAGCTGGATATCACACCACGCTATGCATATGGATGAAGACACTGAAATATGCCTTCTTTTGTCTGCTTTGCAGGGCATGCACAAACGCTTTCTGTTAGAGACAAGGTTGAGCCAAAGCTATTTTGAAAAGGACTTTAAAGTTTGTTTCCATCATTATTTCCAATGGCTCAATCACTGCATAAGGAGGGGACTTCACAGGGTCACATTGTTACCATTGATTTTACTCGCCCACGACATTAAATGGGGAGCCACAGAGACACTAAAAGCAAAATGTTGTTTTTATTTTCCTTTGGTTCTTCCACAGGGCTTATTGTTTCAGTATCTCTGAAAGATCCAGTCCGTTATACATTGCTATGCTGATTGGGCCTCCCTGTAATGAAAATACAGAATGTATCTTTATAATGGATCATTATACATCTGCCACAGTGTTATGGCAGCAAGACAAAAAATACTGTTGCTTGATTTACCTCACTGGCATACACCATTAGATTTTAGTCTGGAAACTTATTACAGAGGAGGAATCAAGAATGTAGAGCAGGCAAAGCTGTGAGATCGGGAACATACGCACTGTAAAATTGCCCCATTATGAGAGTTGCATCAGAGGGACATTATAAACAACCCCTGCCAGGGGATTTATTAGTACTGAGCAAAACCGTAAAAAGGAGTAGCGAGTACAATGTCCCTTTTTCACTTTCCAAAAAGCTATTAGTGCAATGCTCTGACAAGCTGTGAGAAAAGATGGGAATCATGCAGGGATGGAGGAAGGAAAGAATAAGGAAAGAGGCAGACACATGAATGATTGCAAGGGGAATTAAATAAAAAATATTCATATATTTTATTAACTTTGGAAAGGAAATATGATCATTTTCTCTGGTTGTAATTTTTTTTTCAGACCATTTTAAAAATATGTAAAACTGCTGCTTGACACATGATCCAATATCTGGTCTATTTATCCTAATTTTCACTTATAAAGGATACATTAATTCTGTGGTACTATTCCACAAATCCCTTACCTGGTACCAACAGTTGTTACTTCAATCTCAGAAAATAACTGGAAATGACGAACAGTTAGATTGACTGTTAAGCGTCATATGCTGAAAAAAATGAAACGTTAATTAAATGTACTATGTCAACACATTTCACACAACTGGTTTGGTTAGTTGAAAACAATAATATAAAGTTGAACCTAATACTTTTTATTTAGACTTAATATTATTGCTTTCATCTAACCTTATACAGTACTGTGAAATACGTTGAAATAATACATAACATAAAAGTCAACATTTCAGATTTTCAGTGTACAGACAAAAGTCAAATATTTACAACATAAAGTAAGCTAAGGTTACTGTTTTATTGTTACTCATTCTAATAAAAAGTAGATTCATTAGAAATAAAATAAAACTTTGCTTGTTTCAGTACCTTCTGTTGCAGCAACAGTTTTAGTTTGGTATGAAGAATCCTTTATTGCTGAATATTATGTATATGTTTACAAGTTTAAGCATGTCTCAATGGTTAGGAATGAAAGTCTTAATTGTTTTGAAAGTGAAGGAAACTTCTTTTGTGATCCTTTAATTACAACACCATCCATCCATCCATCTTCTCCCGCTTTTTCGTCAGGGTCGCGGAGGTAACAGCTCCAGCAGAGAGCCCCAAACTTTCCTTTCCCTGGCCACATCAACCAGCTCTGCCTGGGGGATTCCAAGGCACTCCCAGGCCAGCGAAGAGATGTAATCCCTCCACCTGGTCCTGGTCTACCCCTCGGTCTCTTCCCAGCTGGACGTGCCTGGAGCACCTCCCTAGGGAAAAAGCAACTGCAGTACCGCTCGCGCTGCTCTGATTCTCCGGCCCATCTCACACTCCATTGTTCCCTCACTCGAGAACAAGACCCCGAGATACTTGAACTCCTTCACTTGGGGTAAGGCTTCATTCCCTACCTGGAGTGGACATTCCATCGGTTTCCTGCTGAGAACCATGGCCTCAGATTGTGAGGTGCTGATCCTCATCCCAACCGCTTCACACTCGGCCGCGAACTGATCCAGTGAGTGCTGAAGGTCACAGACCGATGAAGCCATTAGGACCACATCATCTGCAAAGAGCAGTTGTGCAATCCTTAGCCCACTGAACTGCAGACCCCCTCCCCCACGACTATGCCTCGAAATCCTGTCCATGAATATCACAAACAGGATTGGTGACAAAGCGCAGCCCTGGCGGAGGCCAACCCTCACCGGAAAACGGTCCGACGTGCTGCCGATGACCCGGACACAGCTCTCGCTTTGAGAGTACAGAGATTGGATGGCCCTGAGTAGAGACCCCCTCACCTCATACTCCTGCAGCACCTCCCACAGTATCTCCCTGGGAACCCGGTCATACGCCTTCTCCAAATCCACAAAGCACATGTAGACCGGATGAGCGTACTCCCAGGCCCCCTCCAGGATCCTTGCGAGAGTGAAAAGCTGGTCCGTCGTTCCACGACCAGGACGAAAACCACATTGTTCCTCTTTCAATCTGAGGTTCGACAATCGGCCGGACCCTCCTTTCCAGCACCTTAGAGTAAACTTTCCTGTGGAGGCTGAGTAATGTGATGCCTCTGTAATTGGCACACACCCTCTGATCCCCCTTTTTAAAGAGAGGAACCACCACGCCGGTCTGCCACTCCTTCGGTACTGTTTCCGACTTCCACGCAATGTTGATGAGACGTGTCAACCATGACAGTCCCTCAACACCCAGAGCCTTCAGCATTTCTGGGCGGATCTCATCCACCCCCGGGGCTTTGCCACTGTGGAGCTGTTTAACTACCTCAGTCACTTCCCCCCGTGAGATTGGAAATTGATCCCCCTTCATACTCCAGCTCCGCCTCTAACATAGAGGGCGGAATTGTCGGATTAAGGAGTTCCTCAAAGTGTTCCTTCCACCGCCCTAACACACTATCAGTTGAGGTCAACAGCGTCCCATCCTTACTGTACACAGCTTGGATGGTACCCTGCTTCCCCCTCCTGATGTGTCGGACGGTTTTCCAGAACAACTTTGGTGCCGACCGAAAGTCTTTCTCCATGAGTTCTCCGAACTTCTCCCACACCCGCTGCTTTGCCTCGGCCACGGCTGAGGCTGCTGCCCTTCGGGCCCGTCGATACCTTGCAACTGCGTCAGGAGTACCCAGGGATAACATATCCCGGAAGGCCTCCTTCTTCAGTCGGACGGCTTCCCTGACCACCAGTGTCCACCAGGAGTTTCGAGGGTTACCGCCCCTTGAGGCACCTAAAACCTTGAGACCACAGCTCCTCGCCGCAGCTTCGGCAATGGAGGCTTTGAACACCGCTCACTCTGGTTCAATGTCCCCAGCCTCCACAGGGATGCCTGAAAAGCTCCGCCGGAGGTGTGAGTTGAAGGCCTCCTGGACATGGGACTCCTCCAGACGTTCCCAGTTCACCCGAACTACACGTTTGGGCTTACCAGGTCTGTCCAGAGGCTTCCCCCGCCACTCGACCCAACTCACCACCAGATGGGGATCAGTTGACAACTCCGCCCCTCTTTTCACCCGAGTGTCCAAAACATGCGGCCTCAGGTCCGATGACACGATAACAAAATCGATCATGGACCTTCTGCCTAGGGTGCTCTGGTAGCACGTACACTTATGAGCATCCTTATGTTCGAACATGGTGTTTGTTATGGCCAATCCATGACTAGCACAGAAGTCCAGTAACAAACCACAACTCCGGTTCAGATCAGGGGGGCCGTTCCTCCCAATCACGCCCCTCCAAGTGTCTCCATCATTGCCCACGTGTGCGTTGAAGTCTCCCAGCAAGACTAAGGAGTCCCCTTCAGGAGCCCCATACAGGACTTCTTTCAGGGTCTCCAAGAAGGCTGAATACTCTGAACTGCTGTTTGGTGCATAAGCACACACAACAGTCAGAGTTTTCCCCCCTATGACCCCCAGGCGTAGGGAGGCGACCCTCTCGTCCACTGGGGTAAACTCCAACAAAGCACACTCAACCGGGGGCTTGTGAGTATCCCCACACCCACTCGGCGCCACACACCTTGGCCAGACGCTCGGGGACGAGTCCTCCTTCTGGACCTGGCTCCAGAAGGGGACCCCGGGCTTCCTCCAGGCCGGGTATCCTCGCTTCCAAAACATTTGACATTTTAGTCAAACTGAAATTAAAGTGGGAAGACCTCCCTCAAACCACGGTCCAGAACAAAAGCTGCAAACGCCTGTTTTGTCTGCCATGGAAAAATTGAAAAGCAAAGGTTTACTTTGTTTCTAGTGTGAAAACATTTTTAGGATGTTTCAGACTATTGGGCCAATTGCAGTAATTTCTGACAAGCTATCATAATGTGAAATGTGCTCACAGCAGATAGCTGATGACAGAGGAGCAACACAGGATAAACATTCCCTAAATTGTCAAGTAGTCCTCTGAATGTACAGTCTATAGGTTTCAGTCTGAATAAACATTGCATCTGCTAAAGACCCAAATTACATCCCCAACTTTCTCTACATATATTCATGGTATTATATTCGCATCTATTGCAAATATGGGGAGACACAGCTCATAGGTAATAATGAGAGAATATAGACCTGTCATGTCATTTTTTGGTGCAGTCGCACAATTGCAATGTAAGAGTAAAACAAACTAATCTTATGCTAACAACGTTATGAACATATGGACCTTGTTTCAGACTTTCAAGTGTAAATAAGCCCCAAGCACATCTTGTTTTGTAAAATAACTTTTCACCATATAAATGGAATAAAATTCAACCAGTTTTAGTACTTGAGTGTCCCTTTATACCACGCAATATAAAAAAAAAAAAATCATGTTCACTCCTTGTCCATGTTTTCCATTCTTGCAAGAAACGTTGCATACTATTTCAGTTTGAATTTAAATGAAAGTTTTGGTCTGTCTTGAAGATTGTTGTATTGGTGCCTTACATTTTCATTTAAATCAGAAATGTTAAGCCATGAGTAAGATCATGAAGTTTTTGAAGTGTGTTAAATATAAATGCAGACCTCATGTGTGTAAACACCCATCATGCTAATGTATTTCTAAGGAAAACAAGTGAACCTAATGAGCTAACTAAGGAAGACAAGTGCATCTTAATGAGATAACTAACATGGTTGCCAGGCTCACTGTTTCTTAATGTATGATTCATAATGACCTAAAGTGACTTGGAACCTCGATCTTCTCTGACAGCTAAGGAAGCAGTTGTGGCGTATCCCAGGGAAATACTATAACCCCTGTTACTTCAACACAGATTGGCAGCACACTCTTCCCAAGGTTGTTAGAGCACTAAAGCAACAGTAAAGGTTATTACGTTGCATTTAGCCACTGACTACATTGTGTCTCACACAAGCCCCTTGGCTGCTTTCAACAACCCCATCGTGCTGAATTCTTTTGGAACGCAGTGTGACATTTGTTATATTCTCTTAGAATGTAATACTTTTGCCCTTCTCAGTACACCACGACTGCCTTGTGTAGATTAGAAAGAGCACAGGCTAACAAAACCTAAAAAGTCACTCAAGTGAAGAATGTAAGGGCAAATTCCCCATCACTGCAGACAGTTGGACTGTCACTTTGACAGGCCTTAATACTTATTAAGCTGACAATGCCATGATGACTTGAGCCTCAAAGAGAAAAATGCTTTATAAGGATATGGGCCAGAGCAGTGGCATTGGTCAAAGCAGTCATGGAGATAACGAGAGAGAGAAAGAGCGTTTCCTGACCTTGTGGGTTTATGAGTGGAAGAGGTGATAGTTTTTGTCAGCATAAAGTTATTGTGCTTGCTGCTGTAACAGGATGATGTCCTGACTCTGCACTGTCTGGAATACACACCCTCCACCCGATAAATTTCATCTCTTTATCCCTCAGAGTCACAGCGCAGCAGCCCAGAACGCACTCCCTGCGGGTGAAAGAGAGGAAGGATTAGGAGCTCCCCATGTGCACAGCTGTATGCTCGGAAGATGTTTTCTTATGTTGATAGAGTGAGACAATTTGTCTAGAAGTATGACCTTATCCATTTTGGCACTTGCTTTCCATCAGAGTGGATATCACTGATGGAGCTTTGGATTACAAAATGTGCTTTGTGAGTGTGCCGCCAACTGACACCGAGCAGAAAAAACTAGATGGTTGCAATCAACTGTTCTATCACTCAAAATGCATTTGAAGCTCTCAAATCATGTGGCACTGCACCAAATTGGTTTGACAACCAAAGGAAACTTGCTGCTGAGTTATTAACGGATTAACAAGTGTAAGAATTGTTCTTTTCTTACTGAGTTTGCAAATGCTTGACAAATTGTACGTTTCTTTGCTAAAATCCCATTAAAATATCTGAATTGTTTTGTAAAATATCATATAGAGTTGTTAATGGGGTTTATTTTAACAAGAAAAACCTTGTTTCTAAGACGGACTTGTTCAGTGGACTTGCTGTTCATGTGGCACTACACATGACCTCCAAATTCTCCACACCCACATGCCATACCTTCTTTATTCAAACCATATTATATGTTCATATAAAATTGGACATGATCTCCTGCGGAAAATTAGCATTTACTGACCATCACCATCTAGCTAAGCCCTGTGGCCGTATACAGCCCTCGCAGTGAAGCCATTGGGCTTACACACTCTCCCAACTCTTAACAAAACCCCTTAGGCAAGCTTAACATTGGCGGCAATGGCAATACAGCTAAGAACCCACAATATGCAAATAATAAAAGGGCATATTTTTGCTCTCCTAGTTGAAGCTAGCCCCCAACCTCAACCAATATTGTAACAAAACCTCTTCTCTTGAAAAGACTGCAAAGTATATCCCCAAATTGTCAGCTTTAATAGTGTTATGGAAAAGGAAACTTGAAATAAAAAGCAATCTTTCAAAAAGCCTCCCCTTATAGTACTTCTAAATGAAAAGACATTTAATTTTGAATAATAGTAGTAGCCCATTATCCTGACGTTAACCTCTCCAGATCAATGCAGTACAATAAGCATCTCTTGAAGTTCGTATATTGAGATTAACCATCTACATACAACCCAAAAAAAGGCTCATTGATTTCCTTTTCTTCCAACTCCTTATTGGGAATTGCCTTCTACAATGACTCATCCAACCAACATTAACTGTAGCATGTAGATAGGTAAAGGGAGATAGGTATCGATGTAAATGTCTGTGTTGATAGAATAATGTTAGGAATAAAACTATCATTGCATCACATTACATTTTGAGGGACTAGTTTCTCAGCAGCGGCGGAATTATACTTTGCTCCGGTTAGTTGTGTGGTAACAAAGCTGCGCTGAAAAGTCAACAGAGAAGCGCACTCCAGTCGGGACACCTAGTAGTACAGTGGGATTGAAGCATTGGATTGTAAACATATAACATAACATATGCAGATCTGCATATGTAAAATGACATATGCCATTTGTGACAACACTCAATTTGATCCAACGTTGTCATGCAATCTTTTCCCTTCCCTGCATGGTAGGAAAAATGTGTGTCATCTTCCTCGTGGCAATAAAGTGTCCACACCTCTCTCTGCTCTCTGAACCCCTCTGGACAGGTTTGAAGGTCACATACTACGGGTCACATTCAGCTACACCACTCAAATTCATCGCTCCAGTAGATTGGCCTTCTCGTGTCAACTGCCACAGCCCAAAGCACTGCATGACTCCACATCATACAGTAAATCCCAACCATCACCAGTGAACTACTCTGTAGGGTCCAAAATGAGATGCATGCTTCTAAACTGATCTGCCAAGACTGACATCCAGTGTGCTAAAAAAATTGCGTTTTTTATCTTATGAGCTGGGCTTATCTCGTGCGTGTGCTATGCTCAGTTATGATGTGTCTCTTTTTTTCTTCAGTTACAAATGAGATGGGAAATTCTGACGTCAAAAGCACACTCTCTGAAAGTTCTCACAGCTATCCACCACGGCAGTTGTCAGAATTGAAAAGAACAGCATGAAAAGACGATACATCAAAAAGCGGGAGGTTTGGGTTGTCATAGAATGGTGACATTTTGTGTGGAGCTTCATTATGATAATGAGCATGTGTTCTCTATCACAAGCACCTCGTGGGTACCCTTCCCTTTAATGTACTTTCCAGAAGGTAACAGCAGCTGACAGTCTTATTTATTGCCATGCGTAGCAGGGTTATTTGTGGAAGTCAGAAATAAAACATCCGCTACAGGCAATTTGTGTGAAAATCTATATCAAAGCAGCTTCCCACAATGCATTATCGGGTGCTATGGGAAATAAACTCCATTTTGAAAGTAATAATGTCTACTGATGTCCCCCTGTCTAGGCCTGTTGTTGGCTCTGAATATGCATGATTGCTTTTCGATTGACTGAGCAACGATGAATCTTAAAAATTAAACAAAACCAAAGCACAAAAAGAGATGCAACTGTGCGCGACTTTTTGAAATGAGCTGAACAGCCTGCTTAAATCTAGCATGAAATAAAGTATTCATTCTTTGATTACACATCTCATACGCAGAGTGATCGAGGCACCACTGCACCTTAACAACCCTTTAATGATCCAAAACCACTGCAATCTTATGGCGCTGGTGCATGACAATATTATCATTTAAAAAGCCTGTTGAGCCCCTGTGTGCTCGTCTTATTCAAGAACAAATGATATCTTCTCTGATCTCTGGAGGTATAAGAATTCATGGAATTCACACTCAGAGATTTTTAACAAAAGCGGAAACGCCACAGCCAAGCCCGACGCAATTACAAATTCTTTCAGGGGAAATGATTAGATAACTTTCCATTTGCCACGGTTTTAAAACTTAAGTGTATGCGCAAATCTCCCCTCGTGAGACGGGCTCGGTAAAAGCTTTCCTCTGTTGCTCTGGTTTCCCAAGCTGATCCCTAAACACAATGACACCTGCAGACACACATGCGTGCACACACACTGCATGAACAGTGCACTTACCACCTGTCATTCACATGCTTACACTTGGGCTTCAGTTTGCTATAGTTTCCATAGAAACACCTGCAAAAAGGTAGACATCATTGTGATCAGGGTATTGATCTAGATAGTGCCACAATAATGATTTGTATCCATATGTATATAATTGTATCAGAGTTTTCTTTTTTTATTGAATATAGGAGGGGATCTGTTGCACAAATACAAATGCAGTAAGAAACAGATCATTTACACAGCTCTTCTATTTGGTTGCACAATCTTGAGCCAAACCCACTGGCAGAGAGGAGATTGAGAATGCATGAAAAGAAACAGCTGAGCACCACACCTTATAGCATTTATTCTTCATTTTTGTATTATTTGATTTCTTCAGTTAGGAGCATCAACGCTGTTAAAGTGCAAGTGGGGCTGAAAAATGAGAGACCTGAGAGATGGTGTCAGAGGCTGCACCTGCTCACTGTGACTGAATAATGCACTCAGACCACAAGGGCACCTGCTGTAGCCCTTATATCTGCAGAACACACACATGGGCTTCTATAAAGACACACAAAACATGTATACAGATGCACCTTAAAAGCTGAACAGATGTGCGGAAATTGGCCATGTAAATTCACAAGGACCAACTTGACCAAATAAATGCTCGTAAACCATTAATGGTTTCTGTATCCTGGGGGATACAGTCATTTTACAGGCTGTGTCCATGTCTTAAAGGGGTGTTTTAACAATTACGGTGTAATATGGGTGTTATATTGGTTAGAAAACTATGCAATAAAGGTGTTACAACAGCGCAACATGGGTATTATACATTGTGATACAGGTGTACAACAATTGTGTTATAACAATGGGTGTATTAATGTTTTACTGTGTAAGAAAAGTGTTATATTGGTGTTATAGGGCTAATATAACAGTTTAAATTGGGTGTAATGACAGTGTAATATTGCTGTAACATGGTTGTAATATTGGTGTAGTAACAATTTTAATATGGGTGTAATATTGGGGTAACATGGGTATAAGAAGGATGTTATACGGGTGTTATGAGTTTAATTTAAAAAATAACAATCATATAATATTCAAAAATATCTATATGTGAATGCCCATTTTAAGAAGTTAAACTATGGATAATCTGTTGGAGAGACAACCATATCACTGTTTTTCCTGCTGGATTGTATTGATGCATGAGTTACATCCTTCATTCAGTATTGATAAAGAACCCTCGCTATTCAAAAAACGCCTGCTGTTCTCTTGAGAGGGAGCCGGCATAGGCAGCGAGCAGAGTTTATTTGATCAGACACACCCACGATACTTTGCAGGTGATGCATGTAGTAATACACACTGTCTTATTGTAATGGTGTCAGATAAAAGTGGGACAATAAACAAGTTTATTTTACTCATTGTGCCAATGGAGCTGTAACAACCAAAAAAATCTTGTCATCTCCACTGCAAAAAAACAACATCCCCAAAGTGATCACGGCTTCAATTATTGATAGCTTCCGCTGTTGAGCAGTCATCAGATGTTTGTCAGGCTTAAAGCAAAGGCTGGGAGAGTGTTCTCCGTGCTGACAATTTGAAAGCAATTACAAAAGGGGGAGCTTTGGTGAGAAATTGACTGAAGGGGGATGTGAAAAAGCTGCTTCCTACTATAGGGTTCTTGGGAGGATACTTTCAAGGTTAGAAACAGAAGCAGGGAAAGAAAGAAAAGAGACACATGGTAATATGCTCTGTCCCACTTTTGAATATATCTTCAATTCAGGATTTTCACGTCCTGTGTTGCAGCCCTGCAGAGCCCGACTCATCAATAGTGGATGAGTTATATCCCTCCACAGTGCAGGAGCTGTCAGTCTGAGCTCCAACATGCCTCTACTGCCAACAGACAAGGGACATTCACCTTACTATATCGCTGTTCTGTCATTAACTCTGTATCCCTCAGTCAAATTGAATGTGATGTGTCCTGTGGTGTTGCAGGTGAAAAGGGAACTCTTCTTTTAAAGAACTTTCGTCTATAATTGAATAAGGTCTGCGTTCCGTGGGGATTTCACTACAAACAATTTCACAATTTGATTATAAGCTGCCATTGTGATGATTTGAATGACGAAACAGGCGGGTGAACACAACAACATCAATACAAAATAAAATAAATACAGCATTAATACAGTAGTTAATGCTACTGTCGTAATTGTCTTGTAAATAAAAAGGAACGCCGTACAATTGGCTTAGCATTAGGCCTAAATAGTCAGAATGCTAAGGTAACATTTTCAATGTCAAAGCTTACTAACTGCTAGCATTCATTAGACAATCATTGATCTCTCAGCAAAAAAACTAATAAGGGCATTTTCAAAAACTATTCCTTAGAAGAAAACAAAGCAACAAAAAAAAAGTCATCTCAAATGCCAATTGAATAAATGAACAAAGGTAATCCTCCAAAAGTCCCAACATGCACCTCTGCCCCCAGAGGATGGTGTTGCTGGTTGGCTGAGCCGATGAGTTTCAGTCAATACCCTATTCTCCAACAGGTCAACTGCCCTGGGAAAGCAGGTGCCTTTCTTTCAGTGCGAAGAACACTGTTTCAGCGAGAGAAAAGCATGTGTGTACATAAAAGTGTGGGATTTGTGTACACTTCCAACCCCAGGAGACCCATAGGTACACAATCTGGGATTTTTTGCGACACCTGGAGCCGGGCTACCTCGACCTCATTTGTGGTGCAGCCTCTCTGATTGGTCACACTCCTCAGCATTGTTGGTGTGTCTTTGACAAAGAATACTGGAAAGCTTTTTGTATAGAGCCAACTATCTTTGTTTTTCCAATCTATCCAAGTTATTATAATGATTTTGTTCTTAAAATCGTTTGCATAAGTGTGCACAAAAAAGTACAGAACCAAGGCTAATTTGGACAAGGTTTGAGTAACAGGTGTTTTCAGCAAAATATGGACAGAGTAATCTTTAGATATAAGGATGGGAATGCCAATGAGGAGTGACACAAGAATCCCTTCAGCACCATCCTTCTGTTTTAGCACACAACCGGACATGCTGATGTTTGAGTGAACACCAGCCAAAGCCAACATGGCAACACACAATTAATGTGTTAATAAATTGGGACACAGTTAACAGCACCAGCATGTCAACACGGCCCAGGGTGGGGGCCTCGAGCGACGTACCGGGGATACTGCAGCTACGTGTTGGAAACGGACTAATGGGAAGCGATTTGGGCTTGGCCCAAGATATAATTACCATCCCCTCCTCTCCTGTTCAATGAGGCCTGAGGCCTTTTGGGAAAAGCGTATTTCAGTCAGGTAATGGAGAGCCCATGCCCAAGAGCGCATGATCAAATTGTCTGCAGCAATCTGCTTTTTAGCTCTCATGATTGTCCCCAAAGACATAAAGAGCTGACCCAAGGATTTTTTTCTCCCCCCTCTTATAATAGAGTCAAGCCAGCTTTAGAAGTAAATCCTTATCCCACTGTCACAGTTGTATGGTGATGTTTACAGTGGTGAATGTGTTAATGTGAACTGGAATTTATGTAGGGAACCGCAGCCAGACTTCACTGTGATTTATGTGTTGTGTTGCTAACAGGAGCATAATGAAGTTGTTCCTTGCAAACACATGTTCAGGTTCTAACGGGCCAGTGAGAGAGAAGGGGAGTCCATATGATAACCATCGAATGAATATGGCCATTTGTCTGCTTATGGATTGAACTCAATGACGAGGAATCACTTTATTCACAGCTGAAAACCTTTCTTAGCTTTCATCAGCAGCACATTTAAATACACCACTTAACATAAGTAGCATAGAAACACAGGTGAGTCCAATTAGGATAACGAGCATTGCACCTATAAGATTGGCAGTTACATACTGTAGTATGTATAGTCTCCTGATTTTGTCTCACAGATATCATGTCTGATAATGATTTTGTATGTCCAATCTGATATTGATACATTTTGTTTGTATTACTATTTTTATTCAAAAAAGTGTTGCTCTAATTGCAGTTAAATTATATTATTGTTTTTGAGATCCTCAAGAAAATGGTGCATCTAAGGGGGATTTTCCGACAAAAAACTATACCTAAGAAGAAAGAAGGGACATGAAAAAACTCAAAATAAAGACAATGACATTAATATTTTATATTAATGTTGTCTGTCTACCTCCGAGTTTTCTCACGTTTGACCTTGCTGCGAGATCAAGTTCCCCTCAAGGACAATACAATTAAACTTGTATGAATAAATATAGATAAAAGTGGTATTTAGTGATATAGCATATAAATGACAGCTCTCTTTCACCGCCTGTCCCTCCCTCTCTTCTCTTCCCTTGTCTTCCCTTGTCTTCTCTTGTCTTCTTCTTTCAGTATCAACACATTACCGTTCCGGACCATTAGCTGTCTCTTCCTCTTTCTTTCGCTGTCGGAACTGTATCTTCATCCTGCAGGAGACAGGTTACCTATTGTCTCGTCTCTTCTCTCATTCTGTGTGAATAGTGTGTGAGTATTCTTTCCAGGCCTTTGTAGAAAGAAGGTTGTGTTGTCCAAGTTATTTTTATGGAAGCACCTGAGAGTTGCTGGACATGTCGCTTGATGTTATTGTCTATTGTTGTTCATGAGATTCATTTCCTTTTTCCCCCGGTTAAAGGTATCCTATCCTGCAAATTGGGCACGATAGGTTGGGACATGTCTAGTGGGTGGTCCGTTGCCAAGAGTTCAATTTGTGGCTCACCATAGTTTATGGGCGCTGTACGCAATGTAAGCGGTGTTTCAAACATCGTTAATAGTTTCCAAAAAAAATGGTTCAGGTATTTAAAGGAAATGTAATCTTCTTATTGACAAAACATCAAGCTACTTAATGTCAGTTTATTCTTCAGGGTGTGAAAGATCAAGATTGACAATACAGTATATCTGTTACACACTGATTAGAAGGAGAGAATGAAAACAAGAATGACACTCTTGCCCTCCCACATGTCAGACAAAAAAAAAGATACAGCAGTGTAGATAAGTGCCACACAACTCTCACATTGTTTGCTTTAATTAAACACTGCCATCCCTTGGGGATGGTGTAAGAGACTTCAGTGTGTGAAAACATCTCACATGCTCCCAGCGGGTTGTTTGTATTGCCAGTGATAGTTTATCAATACCCTGGATCTTAATCTTTCTTTCTTTGGCGCTTGGGGTCCCCAAGACTTTCTAGATCGACCTTTAACAGCCGGCATTACAACATGAGTGAATTACTTGTGGTGTAGGGAGATTGTCTTTAAATCCCCATGGAAATTAACCTCCACGCCCATGTTTTGCTTCTGATATCCGCTTTTAATGGCTTTTTAATGAAAGCGTTGAAGGAACCCTTTTAAATTTGTCAATTACCCGTAAAACATTAATGTTCGGACAAAGAGTGATTCAGGATAACTGTTGGCACTATGGTCTAGGAAGTGGCCTTTCACAGGCATGAGCTCACAACCGATTTAAAGCTATGTTGTGATATAAATGTAAAGAGGTTGTGGATGATTCAGATTGTTTTATTTTTGATGGAAACAAGTCCGTTAAAGGTTCATGAGTTTTGTCGAATCTCAAACAACCTCACAGCCTTTTGAGCGCTCAAAATATAATAATGGCAGCCATATTGGAAAAGAGCAGCTGTTTGGAAGCATTTGATCAAAATCATAAATCTTCCTTCCCTTGCAGTAAGCCCCCACTTTTTCACGGGCCTTGACACCAGAGGTTATAGCGAGGTGAGTGTCTCTTAATCTTCAGCGAATAGAAGAATAGACTCCCACGTGTCCCGCTGGCCCTGAAGGATAGGCAGGTTCAGGCATCTATACCTTGAAAATGCTCCCTGTCTAGTGTCCCCTTTCATACATCATTGCCCTTATAATGTCTTGAAGAAATATACTGCTGTAAGTATAATCTTTCATGCTTGTCACAGGGTGAGTCTCCCATTTATTCTGGAGCCATACAGTTGTAATTATTCCGGGAAGCCCCTGGAGGCATAGGAGTCAGACAGTTAAGTTTGTTTAGACCAAAAGACAACAGGGCATTGGGAATTTGTGAAATAGAGGGGCATGGTCAGCGAGCGGAATTTGTGAATTTTGAACTCGGTTTAGTTTCCGATTGGTTAAGAGGATTATAGTGCACTTAATTTGTTTTGCCACATCAAATGTTCTGATTCTAAGTACCAACTCATGTTTTTCCTGATCAAGTTTTAATCTCACAATCCAGCTCAAATGTTCATACAAAATAGAAAAAAAAGCTTCATGCCTGAGATCTGCAATACAAACATAATGATTATGGTAACACTTTATATTAAGGTACACAAATTCACCATCAACTAGTTGTTAATTAAGATGCATATTAGCAGTATATTGGCTCTGTATTTGTCATTATAAAACACTTATTAATGCCTTACTCTACATGACCATATTCTACAAGTAATAGGCCATTAGTTAAGAGTTGTTCCTCAATAACTTTCTGATTAGCGCTTATTTATTGCAAGTAAGGAAGTTGCTGTATATGAGTTTTGGTCTTAATATCCTCTGCTCAATATGGGCCTAATAATGCAGTGGTACCACAAGAACAGTTATTCTCCCATAATAACACCAAACAAATATGGTCTATTCTTATGTAACAAGCCATTCAACTGCACATGTTAATTGTGTCAAAATAACTCAGAATGAGGTATTTCTAACTTAGAATATGTTCCCTGCTCTAAAGTGAAGTTTTGTTTACAACTACTAAGCTACTAGTTTGACTATAATTGACCTGCACAGGTTCCCTATTCTAAAGTTGCCTTCTCTTCACACTTCGTAAATACATTATAGCGCACAACTACTGAAATGAACTTCAACAGTACATGCATAAAGTAGGCACACATTGAAATGTCTCTTTTATTTATGACCCACTAAAGAGATGTTCCAACAAATCCCAAAATTTCTCAAGTTTCCCAAGGCACATGTCTGTACTTTTTAATAGAATACAGATTTCCCACCATGTTTATGTGTTTGTGATCATTCTGTGAGACCTGCTTGTAGGAACTTACACACTAGGTGAAAGGTGATTATTGTGTTTTTGACAAGATTAACATGCTATAACCATGCCATACATTTGAAAATTGTCCATAAAACAACAAGCGTTAGTAACATTAGCATCATCCTGCTAGCTTACAGAGATAGTTGAGAAGAAAAAGAGGGACTTTCAAAGCTCCCGGTTGCTTCTTGTTTTGGTCTCCTTCAATGTATTAGTAGCTTGTAGATACATTAGTTTTAGTTAACTTTGTTAGCTTTTATTGCTCATTCAATGTTTCTGCTCCGATCCTCATCATAAGCGACTCTTGTCTCTTCTCCGTCTGTCACACACTGACGCAAGTGCATCATGACCTGTCAATCAATCGCAGCTAGAGGCGGGACTTAACCGAACCACCTTTTCTGAGTGGCTGACCCCTCTCTATTTGTTTTAAATGAGGCAGAATCATCATTAATCTATATTAATACGTATTGTAACCCTCTTTTTGTCACTGGGTTACATGTACAAAGACCTTTTCACGGCTTAATTGTTCTTTAGCAGTGTTTCTAGCAGACAGAGTTGTCTAGATATATATACCACATGTTGAGTTATTTTGACACAAACACTTGCAGTTTCATGTCTTGTTATAAGAAGAGACCACATTGTTTGGTGTTATTATGGGAGAATGACTATGCTTGTGGTAGTACTGCATTATAGGCCCACATTAAGCAGAGCATATTAATACCACAACTCATGTACAATAACTTCCTTACTTGCTATAAATAAGCACTAATTAGAAGGTTATTGAGGAACAAATCTTAACTAATGGCCTATTACTTGTAGAATATTGTCATGTAGAGTAAGGCATTAATAAGTGTTTTATAATGACTAATAAAGAGCCAATATACTGCTAATATGCATCTTATTTAACAACTAGTGGATAGTGAATTTGTGTACCTTAATATAACGTATTACCATGAGTACTAGTTATTAATAAATAAGATATTGCTCTGTGGTTCTTAAAACCCTTCACTCTTTCATGGTCTACCCCATAAGTGATTTAACAACAGCTTCTTTATTCATTGTGTATGCGTGATTTTGCCTTTTATTTACACTTTCCAAATGAATGCAACTTTTAAATTTGAGTGAATTCAAAATTACTATGACATCCTTAGTACATTAACAATGTACAGTAGTTGTTGTTAAAACTCAAACTTCTTCTTTACGAGCCTAATTAACCAACTGGTGTAATAAAAGCAGCCAGCACGCTGACACTCCTGTTTAGATTAGGGATGTGTTCCCAAGCCAACTGCTCCAACCATCTTAAACGCCCACTACAAAAAACACCAACAGATTCATAGGACAAAACAGTGCAGAGCATAAACAGCTTTCCAATTCCCTTTTCCCAAACATAAGACCAGCACTAGGTTTCCTTGGTCCGTCCAGTAAGCTTGCAACCTCTCACAAAAGCTTCAAAGACACAGTGTGGATTCCTTTTCACCAAAAATGCAAAAGGGAAACAAGGTGGTCCATGTGAGGACAGAGCCTCCGTACAACAAGAATCAGGCAGGTGGATACTGTGGCCAGCTGTTTCTCGTTCACTGATGGCACTCAGCTCCATCCGACCAGAAACCTTCAAAAGGACAAAACACACAGTTTGAGAGGAAGCATCTCACCTAAATCTGCTCAAGAGTTCCTCTCACTTTGGGTAAGACATGTATCAATCTGTACTACACATAGAATGAAACTGACATGTAGGCTAACTGTTTGCCGCGTGCTGTGTCTCAGCTTGACTACTTCTGTACTTACAAGTGCTAGTTTGATTACACCAATGCAAAATATTGCGCAATCCACTGCAATATAATACATGTTCAAGTCTGACTCTGTTTATATGGTACTATATCAACCTTAATTCAAATTGTGTTGTAATTCTTTGCTTTTCCAACAACAAAAACAATGGGAAACCAAGTAATGTTGAATAGAAGATTTGTATTTTACAGAAGGTTTTTTTTTTGTTGGCCCAGATAATTACCGAATTTTCAATTAAGAAAGGATCATGTTGCCACCCAAGTGAAGGCATGAACTTTTACAGTCTACCAGAAATAATTTTCTAATTATTATTCATGGCCATATGACACCACAATGATTATAGGATGTAATTAAATGATATTTTGCTTACACTAAAGTGATACTCAAGATCAAGAAGTTCATGCCCCGTGATGAATCCTTGGAATGGATAATCATCCGGAAGACTAAACCTGTGAAGTCTGATGGTGATATGTACATCATCTGACAAATATGTGCTGTTAGCTTCATCACCACCAGATGCTATCTCAAGTAATAAGTGCCATGCGGGTAGAAGTTGACAAATGTGATAATTAGCACAACATCTTCAAACTGCAGCCTCGGTTGATCCATCAACATGTCATTCAGTTGACACGCCAAAGGTTCTCCAAGAATAGGATCAAATCTCACTTCAGATGTGTCAGATAGTAAATGGGCAACATCCCCCCTCCCGTAAATCTGTTGACATGACATCAGTTTCAGTGAGTTGCTCATCTTAGCAACTCTTAACTAATCTTCTTAATCAGTCTCGTCTGTGCAGTGCATTAGTGTTCACATCTTGCTTTTGTTAATCATTTGCGTGACACAGATCAAACTGATTTAATCTTGATATTTACTTTTTATAAATATGCACATCTGGCATAATTAAATACAAGTTCTACCTGATCAGTGTTTTATGACTAAAAATTGCATTTTTGAGAACAAAGGCTTCCCTTTTTTTTTATCTTTCTGGTAAATCAAAAGCCCTTGGTCCCCCTTTTGGTGTTTTTTTTTTTTGTAACTTTGCTCATATTTTCTGGTCTTTTTAAATCAATTATAAACAAGGTTATTTTTCATGGTCAAACAGTGAACGTTTTATTAAGAGGTGTTTTTTTTTCTGCAGCTTTAAATCTGGAGAAAAAAAATATTAATATTGATAAGAATTATACACCTGAGGTCCAGTGTTTTTTATTGTTAGGCTGTTTTTATCTGTTCTACAATATGCCCTAAGAGGTTGTTATAAGAGCTCTAGCAACTCTAAGAAATAATAGAGATATTTAACATTTTAGAAAATTCAGTTAATATGAAAAATAAGTTTTGTATTTGAAACAACATTTGACATTCTGTTGGTATTTCTATTAAAAAAGGTAATGTTATGCACTATAAACAATAACATTTCAATGTTATATCACATTAAAAAGGTTGGGCTGAGTTAGGGACTTCTGCTGATGTTTACATTTGTTGACATGTTTTGCTTTAAATAATACCTGATACACAAAGAACACCCTGATGTTCTTTGTGTATGGAATGGATACAACAAATTAAGGTTGACTTGATGGGTTTTTCAAAACTCTTGCGTATTTTTTTTTTCTGTAATGTTTACAATTACATCAGCAAAGCTGTAGGCAATGTACTGTTTGTAACTCAATTATACCAAAATACATAAAAGGGGATTTGAGACTCTAAACTGCCAAGAGGTGTGTGTTTTAGTTTGAAAAGAAAATGTTTACCCAGTAATTCCAAGGCAAGCTATAAATTGTGTTCAGCTTCCTGCTTTCAACAAAATATACTGTTTATTCCACTTTTCACGACCTTCAAGTGGAACAAGGTAAACACAATACATTTACTTATTACTGAATATTAATAACTGACAAAAGGGACATGATACTGCAAAACCTTTTCCACAGGTTATTCCAATTCATAACAATGAGATTATTGTTAACCTTTGGATGTCAGGCCGGGTTTCCCACAAGGGAAATTCCATCGACCCACCTGGGGCTAAACACACAGATGTACTGTTTGTCAATTGGTTGTGGTGATGTTATTACTTGCACATTTGTTTGGAAATATATATATAAGTAGTGGTGGGGGCATATGCAATATTGATGAGTTCCTGTCTTGTAGAGAGGAAGGTTTTCAGGTCACTTTAAATTGTGTTTACATGGTTACATGCACCTACCCAAATACATTCGTATTAAATCAAATTAGCACAAAGGTATTCAAACACAGGAAACCCAGGGGCCATTAATATTTAAACACAAGAGTGCTGGTTGGGTTCTGGAGCTGTAGACAAAGCATAATGAAGCCTCCATCTATGCTGTGTGAGTAGTTCTTGATGACTACCCTTAAGGTTGACAAGGTATACACACAATGCAAAGGAAATATTTGGAATATGGTTCAACAAGGGCTGACAGCTTATTGCTCTGGAGCCCAGTGGGTTAAAACAAATATGTAGGGCAGAAAGCAGGAACGTCAATCAAAACAATCTACAAACTCAATCACATGTAGTCCTATAGGGCAGTTTACATTTGTTTAAGGTAAGTGGAGCATGCTGAAGAAAAACATGATTGGAAGAACGTACCTGCTTGTAAGTATGTTCCCGAAAGCTAATGGATTGACATGTTGATTAATTTTCTCTTGGATGAACACAAACATGCCCATTATTTTTTAAACCTAGGACTTATATTACACTGTTGTTTTGTTTGCTACACATTATTGAAAAGTAATTTCTATACTCTTTAGTTTTCCCCAGGTCCCCCACCGAGTAAACGCACAGCAGGTATCGGGCTAGCAGCTGTCCGTTCATTCTTTTTTCCATTACATGTCACTTGTTAGACACTTTTATCCAAAGAAACTATTCAATACTGTGAGCAATTCCCACAGCAGCAATTTGGGGTGAACAACATGCTGACTGCAGGGGTGATGGATTGTTTACAGCTGTATGTTTACATCTCCTGTATAGAAAAATTCAAATAAAACCTAATTAACATCTTCATAATACAATAATATAGTACACATCCTTGGTAAGAGATTTCTATATTTTGTATTCTCTCTGCAGCAAGTCAGCAGTAAGTAAGTATGTTTGTTGCAGTCAGAGTGCATACACCAAGGCCACCTCGTGTCATATGTCAGGAAGCAGAGACAGGTACCTTTGTTGGCTGAACAGAAAATGGCGTCTTTGTATGCCCTCAACTTGCCAAGACCCTTTAAGCTGTTTACATTGGTCATCACATAGCTTTTTTTTTTAATCTGCAATAAGTTATTTTTAGGCCATTTAATGGCAGGGGAAACAAGGTGTAAACTACTTTGAATTTGATATAGCAAACATGTTAGCAAACATTTGCTTACTTACATAGTGAAGTTGCAGGCTCAGCATCTTAACGAGTTGATACAATATATAGCTTCTGTGTGCTCAATAAAATTAGCAACACTTTTCCCATACTCATGCTGAATTCCAATTATTTAGTAGAGCAGCTCCTTAAGTAGAGTCAAGCATGTTGTCATTAGTTGCTAACTTTAATTTCAATACAAACATTCAGGTTCACCTTTACTTTCTTAAGGTCATGGAAAGTTGTCTTTTGAAATTTCCATCTTACCCTTACCTTTTTTGATAGCCTAACTTGGCCTTGTGTTGGTTAAATGTAGCTGCTTATATAACTGACATTGTTTGCACATTAATTCAAAGTACAGCTTATATGTGAAATGGTGCATTTGGCTACTGTATAATGCCATTTTCAAAATGGATCTAGAGGGGGTGCTTACATTACAGGTCAATACAGCAAGACATATTGTCACTAATGGAGTGCATGATTTGCAGGGGACAATGTGTTTGCCTGTGCCTTGTTTATATTTACAAAATAAATAAAATATCCTGTGTTGACATCATTTGATGAATCACCACTTAAAGAACATCAGTCCCTGCTGAGAAATCTTTGGCACACAAACCCTCTGCTAACTTTCTATACTTAGAAAAATATTGATCACACTGTCAAGTAAATCTTTCCTGCAGCTGCAAGCATTAACAAATATTAATGCGAGCTATCTGATTGCTGAGGAGTTTGAACCGTTTCATTCTTTCTCAAATCATAGGGTCCAATAACCTCATTCATTGCTTTGATAAAAATGGATTTCACTTACAATATATCTTTTTTTTTTTCATATTTTCTGCTAATGTTTTCATAAATGATGTTTGCAGTCTGCTAGGTATGTATTGTTACTCACCTGCGTCTGAGTTCTTTTCACCTGATGTAAGCCATTTTAAGAGTGACGGGAACAGCTCTAATTATAAGCCGATACAGCTTCACAGCTGGCACAGACTTAGTGATGTTTTGATGTTCATTGTTCACTCTCATGAACTAATTTGCATGTGCCTGAATAAACCTGGATGTCAGTCAGCTGTCTATCAAATTAAAGATCCCTGATGTGAAAATTATGCTAATGTATTTAGTCTGGTGTCTCTTACCACATTATGCAAATGCAGGATGTATGCATTACTCATAATTTTGTACTGTAATTTATTTAAACATATTCATTTTCCTAGCAAAACATCCACAAATTGCTAAATGTTATACATAAACAGTAATGGGTGAATTCCAAAGGCATCATGTCAACAGTCCAAGCAGTATCAGCCCCCAAGGCTAGAATCACTGATTACATCCTTCTTTATACTTGCACGCTAGAACTACGTGACCGCTCAATCAATGATCAGGATCTTTAAATGTCAAGACATAATGTATTGCAAACAAATAAATACACCATCTGTTTAAAATATGTTTAGTTTAGTCTATATCTGTGTCAGTGTGTACATCTAATTGGTACCTCTTTATGTATTGTTAGTCAGAAATGACCAGGATCCACTTAGATTACATCTCACTTTAGAATCAAAATGAATCATATGTTCAGAATTCTTTTTTATTTTAGTGATGGCATTTATAAAGAAATAGCTGTTCATTTGAAATGTAATCTAAATTACAGGATGTCCTTGTGACCCTATTACTGCCCATGATGCTCTGACCTTTTCTTAATGACTCAGAAGGGGTTGGTCATTACTTTGGATGACTTGGTGAATGAAATACATACAATTCCATCCTTCTTTTAGTAGAACCACCAGCCCATTCCCTGAAGTGTGCAATCCATCATGCTGACACGATCTGGCATGTGCTTGTTACATGTAGCTGACAGCTCAGTGACCATACACGTACAAGCAGAGTCCCTTTTGAAAGCTCTTAAAAGGTCACAGGCTGAAAAATCTATTAGATACTGAAACATATTGAGAATTTTGATGTTGGGTATTTGCTTCACTTAATGACCCTAAGTCAAGATATCCTGGCACTTGATGTTTGTTATGCTATCATTTAGCATATTTCCAATGCAGGCTGTTGATGACCCGTGAACTTATACTTGTGAGACCTTAGGTTCTTCTATTCAATTTATTTTGTAGTTTGCACAACAACATGTTTCAATCGTGGATCCAAGAAGAGCAATGGCCCCAAAACACATTCAAGACATCTCAACTGCAATTGTTTTAAGGTTTGCTCCACTGGGTTGTGTTCTTGAGTTTTCAAACATACTTTGTTTTTATATTTTTATCCCATTCAACATCCTCTGCTGCACCAATTTGTACAGCTGATTTCAGCATCTTTTTAATGCATCATGGCCATACTGTAGAAGAAATAATACATAAGAGTTGTTGGTCTATCAGAGTTACTGTCATTTACCAGTTATCTGCTGAAACACCTTCATTAGACTTAATTTCCCTTCATTAACATAGTGACACAACTATGTAACACTCACTTTTATTTTATTATTATTATTAAATAATTATTCAATATTAATAATATGTTTTTAGCATTCCAACACATTGTATGAAGTATGAGTTTGCATTCATACTTGTACTGTATGCAACACTTTACAGGTCTGCATATAACCTATATAGGTTAAGGGGTGGTATATATAAGCAGACCGGGCTCTGATTTCAGACAGAGAGTGAAACGAGGTGCCGAAGCACAAGCAGTATGAGAAAGCACTTGTCGAACATTAAAGCATGTAAACATGTCACAGTAGAGTCACAAACTACAGATATGAACCTGAAAATAGCATTATATGTGCTTTTTAATAATATTTGCATTTGCATCTCGAGTGCTCGAGGAAACATACTGCATTTTAGTTTCATGCTTCATGCTTTCCTCATTAATACATCCAGTGAGCCCGCAGCAACATTGGTGTGGAGAAACGAACACGGAATGAATGTCTGCACTCACTCATAAATTCCCATGCGTTTTAATGCACCACACAAGACAGGAGCAAACACATTTCAGTGCTTCACCTTTGTCAGCACTTTCTTTTGTTCTTAATGCGTTGAGCCACTCTCATAAAAAAACAAGTTTTAAAGTAAGGTTTGCTTTTGCTTTCTTCTAGCACGCATGCTGACAGGGTTTTTGCATGTGTATCCTCTGGAGACAGATCTCTCTAGCTGGGAAGTGTTTTACAGGCTTTACAACAGTACAGCGCTTCCCTCCGGGGACTTTCAAACAGACACAAATCACTTTGACATGTCTTTCTTCTTCCATTTTTTCCACACAGGATAGAGACATTTGGAGACATGGACAATGCTTCGTATAACATCCTAGATTCCAATAACAAGCATTGACATTGAGAATAAATAGCTACACATAAACATTTTGCTGTCAGTCAAAATAGGATTAAGTTCACAGACTTTTCTGTGACGGAGAATTCTTATTCACTTTCAATTACGTAAAAAGGATATTGCCTGAATATGGAATGTTGCCTTTATACAGTTTAGGTTCCCTTGGGTCAGCATTAGTTCAGTTTTTGTGTCATGCAGAGACTACCACCAATTTTGAAAATCCAGCGCGAAATACTTCTTGATCACATCAGGGCAGAAAGAGCAGATATATGGAAATCCTTGTCATGGTTTGAACTGACAAGAGAGGGATTAATGGAAAGAAAGAAAGCTGTGAGCAGGGCAAACCACCGTTAAGTGGTCTCTACAGCATGCTGAAGTGTTGCTTAGTCAATGGATTTCTTCATGTAACCTCTCTCTTTCTGACTGAGTATTAACTAAGAAATGTACTGTATTGACAAAACAACCTTTTAGAAAATGTAACATTTGCAAATAATTCAAACCTACTACAAAGAACAATCTCTCACTTTCACATTTTTTTCTCAAAATCTCTTTCTCTTGTATTCTCAATGTGGTGTTTTATCCCATTGTTTAGGTGCCACTGTATAAAGCCAGCCTGTGATTTGTGAAACACCTTGGAAGCTTCAGAGGAAATCATGTTATCACAGATATAGTAAATAGAGAAGGCTTTAGGAAGTTTGCACAACACACTACATCTACAGCAAGGTGAAATAAACATTTCGAGTCAAAGCAAAAACGGTGTGCTTAGAGCCAAGTTGTTTTCCAAAAACCATTACAAACTAAAACGGTGAGCAACCCTGTTACATGGTAACTCTAGCTTATTTTTGACTGACTCTAACATACACCAGCCTGCTGCCCTAATTACCCACTGAAGCACCAAATGTGGATTAATCAAGCGTTTAACAAATTGTCACAGACAAAAACACTATTAACCTGTGTTAACACATCGTTAGTGTGTTTCCTTTTCATGAGATTTGTGGACAATACATTCCTGGTTATTGCCACCACCTATCCTTGTATTTGCCTTAGATAGACAAGTTTAAAAGACACAGACATCTACTGAACTCAGTGATTGTGGAAAGTATTAGCAAGGCAGTTAATTAGCTCCAATAGCTTCTGGCATGTGTGGTTACTTTGAACTGGGAAGGTCAGCTATGCTAATAAGCTACCTTCCATGATTTTCATACTTAACCCGGAACATTTCATTTTACAACAGGGCAAAACTAGCATCTTCCTTTTAGTAATTAAAAAGGACAGTTGATTGTTTGATGCTTTTACAGATGTCCAATGCTTAGAGCAACAATATCTGACAGTCTTTTCTTAAAATTACTTTTTTTTAAAAATATTTTGACGCTAGTCATTATAATATGGTGAATGGTGTCTCTGTCAGTGATATTCTGTATCCAAAAGTACAAGTACAGTTTAACGTTTGTAATACTTAATTTATGCCGTAAAATTCAATACGGTAAACCGGACTCATATTTATCGGAGAACATGGATGTCCAGTTTTCTTACTTCTACCTGCATTGCCTGCACACATTGTGATTACCGAAAGCTTTGTTTGATAAAATAACGCTAACGATAGCTCCTGCTAACTGCAGATGCTTTCAGCTAGTTAGCTGCTAGCTCAACTAGCCTTGCTGTCTGGGTGACTAACACAATCATTTCAGGGATTACATATGAAAAATAGCCTCTTGGCTAACTCTGGCACACTTACAGAAATGTTGATTGATGTGCGCTGACCCTGTTAAATGAATGAATAACTAAATCAGGGAATGTTTTCACCACTAGTAATATTAGCTGGCTCGCTGTGTCTAGTTGTGTTGCAATTACTTGATGTTTTGTTGTGTAAGCAAAGTTTTCCATCACTGTTATTGTTCATTTATAGGTAAAGTATTCATATCATATGCACATGTAACTTATGACAACATTGTGAAAGTGTGTTGCATTTAACAGCAATGGTGCGCTCAAACACATTAGCTTACATTAGCTTGTGTTGTTTTAAGAGGTCCAGGCCTATGAAAATGTTTTATTGACTGATAAACTCTACTGCTGTTTTGTTGGCCTTTTGTTTTTAATTCATCCAGAGTGCAGTAGATCAGTGATCTGTGAAAGCATCATGACTCATTTACTGTGAGAAACACTTTTTATTTGCTTGATCTTTAAGAACTACCACCCAGGTTACTTACTATGCAGAGTTGACCCATTCTATACGTCTGTGTAGCATCGCTGATTTGAATTCAATAGGTGGACTCCTACTAACAAAGTTTAAAAACAACTCTCACTCATATGCTTCAACAATGACAATATCCTTTTTTTATTATTATGTGGGTGTTGACATTCTTTTCCTCATTCACTGATAGACTTTAATTGCCATCCATCTAATGTCTACCATTTGCATAGCTTGATTTTGAGTGACTTGTTTCTTCTCAAAAGCTAAAATGTTATTGCCTTCAGATCAATTTAATCAGCCTTGGACTCGATGACCTTGATGAAATATGATGCTTCATCAACTAGAAAAGAAAAACGAATTACTTTTCTCTCAATTTAGGCCCTTTCCAGGATTTTCTTTTTTTTCATCATAAGATGCAATACAACACTGCAAATAAGCTCAGACACGCCGTCACAGCTTTCATTTTCTTGTCATATCCGATCCCCAGCAGGGACGTCAGGAGGAGCTGCAGCAATAAATTACTTTTTTGGTCATTTAGATGAGGACCGAGTTGAATTCATGTTGCTCAGTGAGATGACAAATGTGTCCCCACGTGCCTCAGTTTCTCTAGCCTATTAATTGTTATGTGAAAAAATAAAGTGTAATACAGCAAAGCCCAGCAATATATGTCACAGTCAGTTTAAATTTGGAAGCATTGTGGACGGCTACTTAGAGAGAGTATTGTAGTGGACTCTTTTGGCTCAGAACATTGTATTTGAGTATGATGCATGAATGCTAATTTGAGCTATTTGTCCTTTACCTGAATGTCTCCATTTTGTGCTAATTTATATTTTGACTTTAAAAGAAAAATAAGCTTCCATGTTACAGTTCAAAGGCATAAATTCATCAAACGCTCAACCCCAGAAGACTTTAAATGTGTTTCTGAAAATTGTGTAGCTTTCATTTCAGGACTAAGGTTTGTAATCGCAACCCAGTTTCTAAATAAGATGATTATCAACACTTCCAAATGAATATCTCAAAACCCTTGTGCTCTGTCTGTCCATTATATATGTTCAGACAACTCCAAAATCACTTTCTCACAATAATGGTTACAACTAAATTGGTTGCAAAGAAAGGAGCCATTATTAACACAGTAACTTTCAATACCCTCAAGCTGTTTTATTGACTGTTTGGCTAACTTTGGGGACAAAGAACAAGCTTTGTGACACTGACATATAATGACCTTAACAAGTAGCTAAGCTAGTTAATGAACAGCAATTTATTTACACATTCAACAGGGTTATATCAGCATTCAATTAGAGTTGTGTTTCTGTTCACCTGAAATAGATGAAATTCTAATATTCACTCTCTCTCTAACTTTTGGTTGGGTTTACACCAACTCCTGAGATAAGTATCTCTGAAAAAAAGTAAGGCTGCAGGCCATAAAACCAAAATAAAAAGTTGAAACACACAGACAACCGAAGAAAATAAGAGAATCAGCTATAATTCTCCATAGTGTTTGTTACTGCAAGCAACTGTTTCACATTACAAGTTGTCATTGATCTATTGGACTTTTAAATATTGATTGGTTGCATTTTGAACACAGGGCTTTGACAGACAACAATGTTTTATTCATTGCGTTATTGCTTCTGCTCTCGAAATTTCGGAATGTTTTTTTTAACACTGACTTTTTACTATGAAGACAGTCATATAATACATAATATTTATTTACGGTTGAGCAGATCACTGGCTCAAGCTAACTTGAAGGGATGACGAGGTGCAGGTGTAGCAATTGAAAGAAAAGCCCTGGTGAAGGGAATGATATGATTAGGATGAATAGGAGAAGAGGCATGGAGCTGATTGGCTAGGGAGAATCTCTTGGAGCAAGAAACTAGCTGATTGGCTGAGGGGACACTCCAGGAGCAGAGAAGGACTAACAAGGCTGATTCAGAGCAGGTGTGCAGATGGGCAAAGGCGGGAAAGACCACCCAAGAAACAACACAACAAATACAAAACAAAGTTTCCAACTCAGTGCAGTTCTAACAAGATATCTAAAGGGCAGCTGTACTGAGAAACTCATAAAGAAACTCCATTGCTCAAAGACATCATGATAACTCATATATTCACAGGCTTGGGAGTGTTATCCTATCACTGTCATTGTGCGTTCTCTAGCCAACAAGGACACTAGGGGTTCGATCGAATAGCAAGTTTAGTTTAGGAAGGTTCCTGACGAGCAAAATGACCCAGAAGTACCCAAGTGGCCCCCATGATTAGCTTGTAAGTGCCCGATCCGTTCCCCACCGGCTGCACATGCGCGTAATGACGTTGGCGGAAACTCAACGTTTTCCTTCCCGATTTGTAGCTACCACGCATGTCTACATTTTATGGTGCTTGACGGCAGCCAGTTAGTTTACCTAAGCAGAAACAGCTGGTAGTTCACAGAAACTGTCTGTATATAGAGTTTATTGCTTGATATTGGCTATCGGAAACAGTTTGTTATTGATAATGTGAAAACACATAGGCTTAGTAATATTACATGCAATATTGATCTGATGGGAGTATTTTTGCCAGTTTAAATTAACATGGTAATTAATGCAGAAATGAAAGGAATATGGATCAAGCCCGTTTGTTTTTTCAAGTTTTTTAAAATTTTTATTGGCTACTGCTTGGCAAGCTCAAACGAACGGTGTCTGACTACGGGAAATCAACTTGATTCCGATGATGTTCCACATAATGCGTTGCAACTTGGTGGTCGTAGCGGGTGATGATGCTGTACTCACGCGAAAATAAGCGACGTAAAAAAAAATGCATGCGTGGAAGGGATGGGGTATTGTCGTAAAAGAGGTTAAATTCTACGCATGCGCTGTTTTCGCGCATGTGCAGCCGGGGGGAACGGATACATATAATCATATGTATTGGGATTCATGTGGATTAATATTTGTGGACCGGAGGGTGAGGGTGACAAGTATAAGTTTCACTTTCCTTTTTTGTTTCAATTCCAACCTTGGTCCTGAAGAATATATATCTCACTGTTGTCCTCGTTCATAAAGCATACACAACAACACAATCAGAGAGCACATTGCAGAGTAGATGCGCTTTCAGTAGTCCGCTTTATAGGAAACTGTAGTTTCCCCACAGCAGATGCACATTAATAACGTCCGCTGGCACATCATAAATTTGTGGGCTACTGTAAGTGCAGTCGGATTCTCAAAGCACCGCGGTCTCTTTTCCTAAGACCTTTTGAGTTCTCCTAACCACTATTCCTTAACCCCCTGACGTTTTCCGCAAAGGTCAAGGAATAGTAGATAGGAATAGACGATAGGAGCTGACTTTTTGACTATTCGACCGTACCCTAGTATTGACAGAAGGCTGTCATGAATATTGAAGGGCTAAAAATACACTCTGACTGAAGGAACCAAAAAAAAGTAACTGATAATGATGTTACATGGAGGAAGCTGCCTTCTGTTGGGGTAAGAAACATGAAAACACCAGTCATTGATTGTTAAAATATGTGATTCTTATTCTAAGTCTTACCAAGTTCATATTTTTCTTAAAAATCAAGCCGATGTTTTCTTATGTTTGACACTTTATTAAATGAACCTGGTTATGGTAACTAAATGGAATTTAGAAAAAATGGGAAACATCACTTTACCATTTTTAGTAGTTGTCAAACACAAGATAGACAAGTAAAATAGCTATAATGTGCTTCATAATGTGCTTCCCCCCCCGCTTGATAATACTTCCATTTATCAAGGCACCTTCTCATCTGTCTTCTAAATTATGGTCCTCAGTTTATTTCCAGTCTGAAATGAAAAAAATGTACCTATTGTTGGAAAAACACTTTCTAAAAAGCAATTAAATCTTTTTTTTCCTTGATCTTACTCTGCTGGTTCCTACTCAGTATTAACACATAAACCTTTAAAGGGGAAGATAAAACACACTGGCGATAGAAGTGCTCTCCTCTGCCCCTGTTAAACACAGAAGATCTATAACTCCAGCTCATGCAAACATAAACAAAATAATCAGACAGAGATTCATATGCACTCTTTAAATAATGCAAGAACAGGAATGGTAAATTTGATAATAGAAAAAAATGTTAGACGCCCGCAAAACCAAAACAAAGGTTCAAGGAGAAGAAACATGTTTAAGAACAGTACATTTGGTGCAATAATTAGACCCCACAGGACCAATTCTGGGTGTTCTTAATATTCTCATGTAAGGTAAATCATGATGAAAGTGGTAAACAGTGTTCAGAACCTGCCCTAAAGAGTGGTTAACATGTATTACATTCTGTCTATCGGCCTTCTGTTTCTTTCCATACCTCTGCTTCATTCAGCCTTCTGTTTCTTACTTGGGCTTTATACTTAGAGTGTGGTTTAAAGACATGGGGGTAACAGTTATTCAAGTAATGTGTACATTAATTCCCTCTCCTCCACAATTTTTAAAGTGTGGGTACATCCTTTTTTTTTAAATTAAAATAATGCACACAAAACACGTGTTCGTCAACTGCCCAACAGTATGTCAAGTACTTAAAATGATGTCCATTTTAGCCAAGTAAAACAATTAAATGATGCCGACATAGACTTTTTAAATTGTTTATTTACGGACATTTTGCCCACAATACAGAGGAACTCACTGAGAAAAACAACAGTGCAACAAAAAACACACATTAAAAGTTATGTTTCTATTCTTATAACTCTGTTTTGATCCAAACCAACTCCCGGGGATATTTCCACAGATGTATTAGAAGAACTAGAATGCTACCAGACTTATGGTAATGATGAATAAATTGCACATGAGTGTAACGCACTGTGCACTATTGCAAAACATATCATGAGAATGAAACTAGACATTACATTGTCGGATACATTGTACCTGGTAGAGATACAATGACGGATACAATGAGGGATGACAGATCCCTTGTTCCCTAAAGAATGAAGGTCAACTCCCACTCTATTCCATCCTGTGAAACATGCAGGAACTGGAGGTGAGAAAAAAAAAAACCCTTCATTCAAAACAGTTTGCTTTTCATAAATCATTTACCGAATAAGACGTGTTGCAGGAATTAAGTGACAATGAGACCTTGAGACAACAGGCTACACTTTATTTAGCCTTTTCACAGATTCCATACCAAAGTCAGATACAGTACTTAGGTAAAGGTGGTCGAAAAAAGCACAATTAAATACTAGGTAGGTGTCCCAAATGGACAGAAGTGTGTTCTTTTCCGCAATACATCTCGTTTTTTCTCCCTACTGTATTCTGCAATACCAGAATCTGACTTTGTTATTGCATGCCCTGCTTTCTTCATCTCTCCATTGTCTCTAAATGATCTGGTGCAAACAGAAGATTGTCAGTACTGTGTGGCTATTGATCTATGTAAGGTGACCTTTCTACAAGTCGCCTGTGTTTGCTATTTCTCCAGCTTCTTTCTCTCCTTCTGGATAAATCTCTGTCCACTGTGCGCAGTGGGCACATAGTTACCGAAGATCGGAGGTGCATGACCAACTTGCAGAGCCGACGTGCAAGAAGATATGACCTTATGCGTCCAGCATAAAGTTATCTACAGTGGTGGGAGAGTGTGAGACAGCTCTAGTGATGAGTCACACACCAGAACCACAAGAGCTGAAAAAATCATGAAACCACAGAGTTGGTTGGTAACTCTCTGTGTTCATCAGTCTAAATATTATTTTCGCATTACTCATTTAATCCATCGATTATATACGTAGCAGGACTGTAACATAGTTTTTGACCTTGCCATTTTAAGTTGAGTAAAAATATTTTATGTCTTCCTTCGGACAGAAAGCTTCTAAGCCCTGCAAACGTTTCCAAGCCCTTCTTAACTGAAGATGCAGACAATAAACCCAATGTAAAGAAAATCAAAGCAATTTAACCACATGAAAAATGTAACTTGCATTCCTCATACAGTGTTGGGGGGAAAAAAAATTAGAACATAGCAAGAGCAAATGAGAGTGAGGATCTGAGTAGAATATCTTGGAAATACATTTAAGTGAGAAATATGCTCCAATAATGTGTTTATATTCCTGCGGCAAAGGTGCCACAGCACTGTACTGAACTGTGGGTCTGCATGAATGTGTTAAGAAATACTCACTATGTTTTATTCATACAGCACACCTCTTTTTCTCAATGTAATGCTGTGGAAAAAGTACATACTTAAGACAAAAGAACTTCATAGCCTCAAGCTTGATGATGATACCAGTAATGTTAATTCACTGGCATAAGATCTTCTTGTCTGAGGCGAGAGCAATTTTAATTATTCTAAATCAATGTTTACCTCAGTGGCTGGCCATCATCCAGAAGCATCACTCTGGGAATGAACACCAGATAACAACCCTGTCTCCTATATGCTGCTATTTATTTGTATGAAAAGACATAAATACCTTCTTAGTTTATATTTTCTAGCATGGTTTTTCCAACCTATGACAATCTTTACTTACTAGAGAGAAGTCGAAGAGAGTATGTCAGGGTAAGTGTTGGGGGGGACAAGTAATGGAAATGGAAGCCCATGCTTTCTGTTTTGCAAGAAATGTTGTAAGGTGGAGGCGACATACAGTATTTCCCCAAAAGGATTAGGTGAGAACATTATTTGGTTCAACATATCATACCTACCGTTATACCCAAAGGTTCCCAAAGGATCTGATTTGATTCCTCTTTCATATGACTTAACTTTAGTCAGTGCCCCCCAGCACCATTACCAATGATTCCAACAATGAAGATGTATATAGACAAAGTAAGATGTCCTTATACTGACATAACTGAATTTACTCTGTTATTGTTAGGTGAAGATTATGGTAATGGTCCAATAAAATTTTAAAAAGGCATTATGCAACCAATGGGCCTGTGGTGTCAACTTCTGTTTCCGTCATTCTTAATCCTAACCTTCTCCCTTCGGGCATGTCCAAAAAAATGAAGTATGAAGAAAATGGAAAGCTGTCGGTCGGAGCAAACAGATGCAAATTCGCTCTTGGTGGTTTAGATTGGGGTAAAGATATCTCGGTGCAATTTGAAGATGTTTTAAATGAAAAGATTTGCATGATATCTGAGATTTATAGATTCCCTTCATTGAAATGCATAGATGAATGAAGAAAAGTGAGAAGTAAACTGGAGGAACAAATGAAAAGAACATTGGTCTTACTAAAACCTCTTTAATGCTGTCCTTTTCCTGGGTGAACAGTATCTTGGGTTAACTATTGAAGAACGTCAGCGTATTCAGTCTTCAATGCAAGCCCACATTGAGTTTCTTAAACCTCTTAAACCCTGAGCCTATTTTCCAGGCTTCAGGCTCCAAAATGACATGCCCAGAATGAATGAAGTATATCTTCACAACTAAATGGGATAGGCCCCTATATGAATAATCTTTTTTTTTATCAAAGCAATGATACACCTGTGAGTTGGCTGTAGAAGTGTCAGAATCAATATAGATGTTGCTGTGCCAGAGTAAATTCAGATTGAACATAGTAAAGAAATGTAAATTCTAATCTCCGCCTTAAAAAAACCCAACTATTTATAGTGACAACCACACTAGAATGATGGGATAGTAGCCCAGAACATTTAGGGATCCAAACCTTAATATATCACAAGTACCCTGTGTCAGGATAGATGCTAATTTAATGAAACTTGACATTTTTTAGAGATTTTTAGCACAGGTAGCTCCAGGCGGATTCACCTTTGGGTACATTAGGGTGCCATCAGTGCCATTTAAACTTTCTCAGGTACCAGACTGTAAAACTCATTTAAATTTGCCATGAAATATCGCTATAGGTATTCATTCCATCCAAATACCACTGTTTTTGACCCATTTTGAAAATTCAACGTGACCTTTATACCTTTTTTCGCCACAAAGCGTAATGGTATGCCTGCTGCTAGTCAGACCTGTGCATCACGCAGGCCCGTATCTCTGAAACCCATTTACGTGTTTATAGTTAAGGCTCTGTAAAAGTGAAATTGTTTGTTGGTCTTTCCGGGCTTCCAGTTCAGTGAGCTTTGACAGTGATGAGACTCATACCAATGGAATCTGTGGAATCTCAGCTTTCATATGATATGTCGTTGTGTGCAGATAGCATGATGTAGAAAAATCGCCGTGGCCACTCATGTAATAATGTAGCATTAGGTCGTTTTCGTGTAGTGCTGATTTTGACGGTTGGTGTTGGAATTATGTTTCGTTTTGGTAAAAATGGTTAATATGGTCTGGTAACTAAGTTGCTTCCCATTAAGTGGGTATGCCACAGTAATAGGTTGTTAAATGTTAACATGCCCTGAGACGCTGTTTCTCACAAGTTGCTTCATCTGCCCCCGGGACCGGGGGCAATCGGGTTTAACAGGTTCTAAGTGCTTTGAGTTTCTTAAGATAATCATAAAGCGCTTAATCAAAGCTTTAGTTGCCAGAAATATATAGGGAAAACAATGTTATGTTAATAGTTACTTACAGATATGTTCAACATGACTGTGTCTTTGATATGTTAAAAATAAATGTAATCTCATCACCATTACATTTCCTTTTAAATCTAATTTATATTGCAAATGAGAATATCTGTGTCTTCCTTTATCACAGCGTAATTTCTATATAACACTGCTGGCTGTAATGTGGACTGTCAGTGAAAAATATAAAATTGTTGGAGGCTATTATTTCCAAGTCATTAGTGAAAGGTGGGTGGACTGTGCAGTCTCATGAAATAATCTTGGCTGCTCTTTAAGTCATTCTGCTTGCCTGAGACTGGGTCACTGCAGCACAGTAGTGAGTGATTGCAGTGCTCTGTGCTCTAATGTGAATTAGTACGAACAGGTTAGAGAAGCAGAACTTGTACTGAGCAGAATGAATAGATGGAAAAGCTCTGAAAGAAATTACAGGGGTAACAATATTATGCTCCACTTTCATTTAGTGCTGGAACAAATGTATTTAAGTGTCTCTTAAATAAAGCTAAGGGTAATCTAGCCTGTAACTCCCACTTAACAAAACTATCCCATCACATTGTTGTAAAATAATAATATATAAACCATGTTTGACATCAGATTTCAATTTAATAAGTTAATGTTTCAATGTCTCACAATCTTATTTTAATGTTCAACAAAGCTTATGTGAATTGATACAACCTGTTTATTATGCATGTGATTGTTTATGTCTTTTTTTTTCTGAAAAAAGCCATCGTTTCCAAAATGAATAGTTCCTACCTGAGGAAGAGGAAAATAGGATATTGTTTGTGTGGAGTGTGCTGACAGTTGACCAGCATAATGTTTTTATGTGTCAGTGATAATTACTTAACTTATGTTAAACAACAGAACACGTGATGTTTTCAACTTATCAATGGTCAAGAGAAAATTCAGAAGGAAAGTGGGTCGTGATGTGATGGATAATCTGTTTTATGTTTTAATCCCTCATTCCAGTGATGTCTAGCACATGAGTGAGTTTTTCCCTCACCAATGATGATGTTCAAGGATCCACTGAGTATCAGAGATGTCAAAACCATAACAGGACTAGAGTCATGCAATCAGCCCTGTTAGGCTGCAAGCACATGGAGCTACATGCTAACATCAGCTACTAACATGCTCACAATGACAATGCAAACATGCTGGTGTAGAAGAAATATATATTTACTTAGGTTCAACAATGCAGTTTGACATGTAAGCATGCTATCATTTGCTTTTTATAACAAAACAAAAAGTTCTAACAAACATTTTCATCGAGCGCTCTACAAAAAATACAATTCAAAATAATCTGTTTGAAATCATAGCATGTATACTTCGTCATCTTTATAGCATAGGGAATGTCTACACTTTGGTAATGTCTCTTAAGATGATAAATGATTGCCTTCTTTATCTGTTGAGACAACTTTAACTCTAGAAGCTTTGGGTGTAGAGCAATGTTACTTCCAATGTAATCTTGCTAGCAAAATGCATGATAGTTGATCTTTTAGCTTGGGTGTAGGTATTTCAGTTTTATCGGCTTTTAGTTCAAGAAGTTATTGCGTTTTCAACTTACTGTATAACTGGTATTGTTAATGACAGGCTTGAGCTCAATATACAGCTGTGTATCATCAGCAAGAAAAGTGTAATATCACCAAACATCTCTGTGTAAGGCAGTGTATCTCTGTGATCAACTCCAAGCAGATTTACCTTCTGATACTTGCCAAGTTTATCTTAATGTTATCGATAATAGTTGTGAAGATTTTGTCACAATTTCTATCCTTACAGACCTAGATCTACCCTTATTTGTTGAATCCTGATCCTGTCTGTGTGCTCCACATTTGAAACAGTATTTTTGAGTTGCTGCCAACCTTTGTTATCACCCTGGAGAAAAAAGTGTCTTTGCCTTGGAAAAACACTGATCTTTGCCATTTCAAATATGTTCTATTACACTGGTGTCTGGAATTAACGTCCCAAGCTCAAGACTCAAAGTTCTGGAGTCGGGAAAAATATCTCCCAGAGAAGTGATCAGAAGTTGGCACAGGGCCTAATGTAGATCCTCTTCAGAGACCTTATACTTTGAAATAACTGAAGACCTTCAGATGTTTACGTCATTGTCTAAAAAGTCAATTACAGAGAATTGCAGCAATTGCTGCTTACAAATCTGAGTTTAAAGTCCATCCGTGAGGGTTGTAAACTGAGTTTACCTGTGCTTTGCATGTTCGGCCGAATGTGTGTGTGCCCCACTGGGCAGGTAATGGCCACTGCTCTGCACTGCGCTCATAAGGTGGTTACTAAAAATGCGGCCCTGATGGACCACCTAAGGTTAACACTGTTGAATTTGTGAGCACTGTTTGCTATGTTTGGGCTGTTAGCACCATTATCTGCTAAAAGTGTTAGCTGCTAGCACTGTTAGCTAGTGCAGCCGTTGGTGATTTTCTGTTTGCTTCAGACCCCCATAATGCACAAGAAACACTGTATTTGTTTCTGAAACAGAGCATTTGGTAACATATTTTCTGTCCAGTAGTATGAAAAAAAGGCTGATATTGATCTTGCAGCAAGGGTGGATGATTTTAGGGTTATTTGTGTTTGAGTTGTATGAGCTGGTGGTATTGAGGGATATAATGGTCTATAATGATTCAAATGGGCATTGAATATGTAGGTATAAAGGTATTCTGATTAACCACTGAAAACCAGTTATGGAAAGTGAGTGTAATAAGTAATGTAGCCAGCAAAACATTTGTATGGGAGCTGGTAGATTGAACAGCTGCGTGATTAACTGAAGTCGATGTTGGAATGTCAAGTTCTTGAGATGTTTGTCTTATGACAACTTTGAGTGTTTACTGTCCACTAGGGCTGTCAATGAATATTCTAAATTCGAATATATATCGATTAGTTTTAAAAAACAGACATTCGAAGGTGAAAATTATATTCGAATGTGGAAAAACACACCCGCGGCAGCAGCGGCGCGGCTGTCTGCTTTGCGAGTGGGCGCGCTGCCTGAGGGGTCAGGGACAGGTCACAGGAGTCGCATTGTCTGGCACAGCGTCACTGCTGAAAGTTGACTTGCGTGGAAGATGGCAGAAAGTGCAGAGCCCAACTCGACCGCAGCAGGGAAAGTGATTTTAACCCCAAGAAATCTAAAAAGCTCTGTCTGGAAATACTTCGTATTTTTGTCGGTAGACGGTAAAATTGCCTCGAGATAAAGTACTATGCAAGCTATGTAAGCTACAGTTAGCTTATCATTCGACCAACATGAGGTGACATTTTGATAATGTGTAGGCTACCCAAATGAGCATGGTATAGGCTAGTATGTGGAACTCCAACTAAACAGCCACGTCTCAACACATGTTTTGCACCGCCCGCCACAAGCTCTTTGTCTGCAGCACGACAAGAGGCCTGCACGCAGAAATTAATTTCGGTAAGGACATGAGATCGATCAGTGTCATTGATGAGACTTCAGGGAGTTCTGTCAAGAACTGGAACCGAGGCACCGTACTGCGGGCGAGAGAGAGAGAGAGAGAGAGAGAGAGAGAGAGAGAGAGAGAGAGAGAGCGAGTGAAGTCTGCGGTCTTGGCCATTAGTTCATTTACTGGTTTTTGTGTAGGCAATATGTTGTCAAATATGTTTAAACTTTAATAATCTACCTATACAAGTATTTATGGCTCGTTGTATTAGTTTGTGTTGTTGTTGACGTAATGTGCAAATACAGATATTCAAATTTTTCGAATATATGTATTTTTTTAAGGAGGAATATTCGAACGTCCTTTTTAGAGCAATTTTGACAGCCCTACTGTCCACAAGGCCATTGATATTGGCTTGATTTCAGCAGGAGTGGCAACTGAACCCTGTTCTGTCGGTTGTCCATGGTGTGTGTCAGTAAGTAGCGGGTGTTGCTGGTAATCTGAAGTTGAACACTTGAGATCATGGCTGCCCAAATTGGGGCCCGCGGGCCAAACTTGGCCCGCGACCGATTATATTTGGCCCGTGCCTTCCCGCACTGTCCCACCATAAACGATCAAAAGCTCTCGTTGAAAATTATTTATTGGCGCACTACCAAATATTGCCATAGGATGGCGCTGTTGAGCTCCAGTCAGCTCCTAGCTATCCGATAACGCCCAAGACTAGTGAGTGAGAGGATTCAAGGATGGAGCGTAGTAGGCTGTGGCACACAGACAAACGAAAATTTAAAAAAACTTGGGAACAGGACTATTTTTTTACCGAGGTAGATTCCAATGCAGTGTGTCTGGTATGTAAGCAGAGGGTCGCTGTTTCAAAGGAATACAACATTCGCCGTCACTATCTAACTAAGCATGCGGCTGAGTTCGCAAAGTACACTGGAGAACATCGCAAGGTCAAGTTAGCAGACTTGCTAACAAAGCTAACCACCCAGCAGCGAACTCTACTTCAGCCGTCGACTGCACAAGAAAATGCCACTCGGGCTATGTGGATGCAGTCAGTGAGGAGCTTCAAATGGAACTTATGGAACTTCAGTCTGATTCAGACCTCCATAGCAGGTTCAGAGAGCTTTCCTTACACAGGGGTTTTCAACCGGTGGTCCGCGGACCCCTGGTGGTCCGCGGCGGCATTGCATGTGGTCCGTGACAAGAGCCTATGTTGATCAGTTCACCATTGTTTTTTTTAAATATAAATTCGCTTTGATATTTCAACACATTTCCAGAATACCGTTACATATCGTGAAAAATATGTTTAAAATAATATAAAGGAAATTCAAGCTGACAGAATGTAGCCTTGCGCCTATCCAGTCTATGGTAGCCTGTGATTCGCTAATGGTAATGAGTTGTGTCGCTAACCTCACTTATTATTCATTACGTACAGTCTTGCGAGCAAAGTTGACACACATTTATAAGCATAGCCGACGAGAGTATTTTAAGATAGGTTGTAGTACAGCAAACATTTGTTACATATGTACTAGTCTAGCTATATATCTAGCACCAATGGATCGTTTTGTAGTGAGGAAAGTGCCAGAGGGACAGGCTGCCATGACAGAGGGTCAGGCTGCCACGACAGAGGGACAGGCCGCCACGATAGGGCAAGGACAGGCTTCCGAAGCGTCAACTTCGCAAAAAAGACGAAAAAGAAAATACAATGAGGAATATGTTAAATATGGATTCACAGTGACGACAGACAGAGCAGGAGAGGAGGTACCACTGTGTTTCGTATGTTCAACAATTCTCTGTAATGAAGCTATGAAGCCGTCGAAACTTACGCGGCATATGGAGACGCATCACGTCCACTTGAAGGCCAAACCCGTTGAGTACATGCAACAGATGTTGCGTGATTTCAAAGGACAGCAGGCTACCATGAGGAAGAGTGCAAAAATAAATGAAAACGCACTGAAAGCATCGTATCTGGTCGCTCTCAGGGTTGCAAAAAGTAAGAAGCCCCATACCATTGCAGAGCAGCTTATAGAGCTCCTGCGGTCACGTGACTTTTGGTTGGGAGCCACCATTTTGGCAGTCAACATGACCACCGGTGCCAGTGTTTTCTTACCGAGCGAGTATACTTCTCATTTTAATTCAAGTGAAATTCGGCTTTATAGTACAAAATTAGAGAGATTAAATATAAGCGACCCATATAATTCACCCGGTGTGCTTTTCAAGAGCATAACCTCCTGCTCTGAAGACGATGTACCCGACTTGCGCTACGCAGACATCCACAGCTATCTTGTAAGCTTTCCATCAGTGTACTCAGGAGACTCCCTCAGAGCGTACAAAAGCTTGGAGGCTTACAAATGGTGTCAGTCCGGCTTCGTAAACAACATTCAACTGTGGAGTCTTACATCCAAAAACTTCGGCATCATCACTGCAAGGGTAAGTATTAAATTATTCCAGTTTGATAGGCAGTGTCACGTTAGCATTGTTTGTTTATTAGCTTGGCTAGCTACGGAAGTGTCATCCGGGGACAGGGACATCACAGTGTCCGTTAGCTATAATAACTGGGTGCTACTTCTTAAATTAAACTAATTAAATTTAATTAAACTGACCAGAAACTTTTTGTAGCATTGTACTGTATTCCTTCACCCACCTGATATGAAGTGATCACTGCATAAGCGAAAGCCAACGGCCGGGGGGTCCCATCTTTCAGTCTTTTTCTGAAGGCTCCTGGCTCTTTTAATCGCTCCAATCCACTTCTCCCTCCTCTCCGCGTCTTTAGGAATGCGATAATACGATACACCTTTCTTTTTCCCACGCCTATTTGTGCAACCTGGTGCACAGCAGTTATCCACCATCCTTGACAGTCTGCCAGTGCCTGTCAATTTACTGCCGCGATGACTGCCAAAATGGCTGCCCCTGTCGTATCTCGTCACGTGACCAGCATATATGACATCATCTGCAGGAGCTCTATATTGCCAGCAGCCATAGATATGTGCAGAGCTATGGTAAGCGAAGAATGTGCCAACAAATTAAAAACTATTCCGTTGTCAGACAACACAATCGGAAGACGAATTGGGGAAATGGCAAATGATGTCAAAGACCAGCTGATGGCAAAACTTCAGACAGTTCTGTTTTCCCTTCAAATCGACGAGACGACAGATGTTACTAATGATGCGCAACTGTTAACATTTGTGCGATACGAGGACAGTGGCACTATGTGCGAGGAATTTCTTTTTTGCAAACCACTGCCCGGGCGAACTACCGGTGTAGAAATATTTAAAGCACTGGACGATTTTTTCACGGAGCACAATATCTCGTGGCAGAGGTGCGTTGCATTATGCAGCGATGGGGCCCGAGCCATGAGTGGCAGCAAGACTGGACTGTTTGCGCATGTAAGGAGGGTGGCTCCGGGGGTAATTTGGACACACTGCCTGATTCATAGAGAGGCTCTCGCCTCCAAAGATCTCAGTGTTGAGCTCAGTGGTGTGTTTGATGTCGTTGTCAAGACGGTCAACTTCATAAAACGAAACGCATTGAATACACGCCTGTTTTCATCCCTATGCCATGACTTGGGAAGTGAACACAGCTCTCTCCTTTATCATTCAGAGGTGCGTTGGCTGTCTCGCGGCGCTGTGCTCGCCCGTGTGTTTGAACTACGCGGAGCTATCTACGAGTTCTTGTGCGAGAAGCATTCTGATCTGGCTTCCAATTTCAACGATAGTTACTGGTTAACTAAGCTGGCGTACCTCACAGATGTTTTTGCAGAGCTGAACAAGTTGAACAGCTCCATGCAAGGGAGAGATGCAAACGTCATGCAGCTCTACGAGAAGCTCGACGCATTTGTGAAAAAAATGTCAAAGTGGATCGAACGAGTGGAGAGCAATAACTTGGCGATGTTTCCTTCAGTTGAGGAATACCCTGACAGCACTGACATCAACGACACTATATGTGAGCATTTGAGGAAGCTTGTGCGTCAATTCGCAAAGTACTTCACTGATTCGGAAGAGTGGCGCCGTGACAGCAAGTGGATCCTGCTCCCATTCAGTGACGATGCATCAGTAGGGTCAAGTCTGACGGCTGTGGAAGAGGATAAGCTGATTGAGATGTCCACAGACTCTGTCAGGAGGCATATGTACGACACACAGCCCCTTGTTAAATTCTGGATAAGTTGCCAGACAGAATTTCCACAGCTTGCTGCAAAAGCAATGAGGTGTCTTTTGCCCTTTCCAACCACATACCTGTGTGAGAGTGGTTTTTCTACACTGGCGTACTTAAAGAATAAGTACAGGGCTAGGCTTGATCCAGAGAATGACATGAGACTGTCTCTGTCTACCATTTCGCCACGAATAGACAGGCTGTGTGGACTTCACCACGCCCAGATATCACACTGACAGGTAGGCCTAATTCTCCCATGTTTTCACTGTTACGACCCTGGCGGGTTTAGGCCCCGCCCTGTGTTAATGGTAAGCCTGTTCTCTCTCCCTGCTTTTCTCAATCTCTCTCTGCTTTTCTCAATCTCTCTGTCTCTACAGCAGGTGATTGGTGACAGGTCTGTCCTGGCTGGGTTATAAAAGCCCTGACCAGCCAGCAGTTGAGGCTGCCTTGGTCTTCATTTGTTGGATTTTGGTTCTCCGGTGTTGTTGGATTTTTGTTCTCCGTTGTTGTTTTGTCACACACCTAGACTGACTTTGCATGACATTTTTAGTTACTTTTCCCAATACTGAATTGCACAACACTTTATTATTCTTTATTCTTTCTTTAAAATAATCTTTAATTTAATTTAATTTAATAAATCTACTTTTATTATTATAAAATCTGCGTGGCCTCTCTTTCATGTTTCATGCATTGAGCTATGCATGTAACACCAAATACACACGCGCACGCGCAGGCACATCAGTGGGCCGCGGATTGCTTTCTAGTCCGAATGGTGGTCCCTGGGACAAAACCAGTTGAAAACCCCTGCCTTACAAGATTTTTACAGGTCTATTCCCGCACACAGATATGGCAAGATCCGCAAACATGCCCAGGTTATGTTATCCCTCTTTGGAAGTACTTATGTCTGTGAGCAGGCTTTCAGCCTGATGAATCTTAACAAGTCCAAACTGAGGAATGCTTTATCTGACTCTCACCTACATGACATTCTCACTTTGTCAGTTAGTCAGCTTGAACCTGATATTGAGAGGCTTTTAAAAACCAAGAACAGGCTTCATGTTTCCCACTGATTGGACTACTACAGGCAGAATATGTAGGCCTGCCCTAGGCCCCCATTGTGTCACCTGGGAGTATGGTAGGCCCAAGGACTGGTAATGTTCCACACCTGTCCACAAATATTTCATAGTGCTTCAGTTATTTTTTTAATTTAAAGAAGCCAGATCGATGTTATGAAATGTTATTGACCTAAATGTGAAGCACAATAAACAGTGCAATTCATTTTCAAAATGACTTTGTGATATAGTGTTTATTTTGCACACGTATGCTTAACTTACACACGTAATGTACTGCACTCATATATTTACCGCACACTTAATGTACTGCAAAATTATCATTTTGGCCCTCGGCCCTCCCCTCACGTTCAATTTTGGCCCTCCATCGGGAAGTATTTGGGCACCCCTGCTTGAGATCTTGTGCGACAGTGACCCTGACAGTGTATAAATTGATCTTTTCATTGCATACCCCTAGTCATTGATGCTGAAGGTCCTTGAGCTCATATGATGGTAGACTGTATGAAATGATGATTTCTGAGAGTCAATTAGGCCATCACTGCATACAACATTGAAACGAAAAGGACGCTTTATCACATTTTGTACACAGGACAATATCAAAGCACTTTAGACAATAATGCCAAAACAACAGAATGAATGGCATTAAATCAATTAGGCTCAGTAGAAGTATAAAGGCTGCACAAATTTTATTGAGCACAAAGACACACAAATGGGTTTTTGTTTGACATTTTTTATAGTAAGTGGGTTTTGTGTTTGTAAGACAATTGTTATATATAGTACATATAGTTCTACTTTTTGTTCATCTGGTCAATCTCTTGGTCGATCTTTTGAACCTTTGGTTTAGCATTGTAGCTTTCATTGATTTTTGGGGACATCCAGCAGTGGTGGCTTACATTTTTTGTGTTCCTTTAGTGATAATTAGTTAATTAGATACATATCAAAAGCTATTCTACAACTTAGGTCATGTGTTCAACCTCCTCTAAAGGAAGGTGGGAGGACACAGTTTCAGCCAAAAATGGCAAATAGCCTTGTGTGGTTTACAGATGACACATTTTAGTAATCTCTTATGTAGCATAACACAATACATTCGCTGTTTATGACACTTTCTCTTGTCAAAGTTTGATAACAACTATATGCTCCCTGATGCTTTGAACGCTGTGGTGGTTGATAGAAGGTATTTCTCTTTCATGCCATTTTCTTATTTGTTTGTTTTAGCTGTCTACAACATGTTTCCGTGGCAACTATAATATCAACAACTCAACCATGGTTAAGATTAAAAATGTGTAAGTTGAATTTGTAAAGACATTTGTTGAAGGTGTGTGACATAACAATGGTGTCATCCTTAAGTGTAATACAACCCTGCGCCTACACTGGTTTCTTTCTCTCTTCCTAAAAGGTCATTCTATTTCCTGCACTGGCTTTATACGGTATGTTGGTAATGGACAGCAATTGTGACGTGCCAAATTGTCTAGTATAGATGCAATTAGCAGGATTACTGGTCTGAAGAAGTCTTCAAATGCAATTAGTCAGGGTTCAATGTTAAGTCTGACCTGTCTAAATCCCAAATCTGACATGCTTAACATCTGGACACACATTTTCCTAGCATTCATCTTTTTTTGTTTGCCTTGTGCAGAAACATTCTCTGAATGGTATGCAGATTCAGCAAAGATGTCAGAAAACTATTTTTTCAAGAGAGACACGAGAAAGCAAACAAGTCAATGGACACACATTGCAGTAGCACTAAAAAACTTACAATACAAACTTTTGTGCTTTTTTTGATGTCTCTTGTAGAGTTGTACAGTGTGCTCCATAAAGTTTGAATGGCTCTGTAGGTACAAATGGGGAGGAATCCTAAAGTTTCAGTGTCATCCTGCCCGAACACATGCTCAACAAAACGCTTTATATCACTACAGCCGGATGTAAATTCACCCATCCTCAAAGTATTCATTGAAGACTCATACATTCAGCATTTAGTCAGAAGAAAGCAGCCAACTGATGGATCATGTTGTGCATTGTGGTAGGTGGATGAAGGCTCAACAACGACAGCTTGTCATTGTTTATTACCCTTCTAATTTATGTTTTGCTCACTCGTATGTAGAATAAGTATCTCTTGTATGGCCTTGCTTTTGTTTTCAAGAAGGTGAATTTATGCTGTGAAATAAACTCTATCAATCAATTGACGTTGGCAAAAAGTTGTTCAAAGTTTCTCAATTGGAAAAACACAACAAGTAATTACGAAGTTGCACAATGGCAAAGAACTTCACGGAATAAGTATTTTCACTGAATGCAACCTTGTTCTCTAAAAAACATGAAGCACATGTGGTGTTGACATACAGTATGTCAGTGTGATAATGTGAGCAGGTTTTTATTATTATTATTATTATTATTATTATTATTATTATCAAGGAACAAAAATACTTTAAAGGTGGAGGGGTATGGAGATGGTTGTCCTCAGATCTTCCTGGGCCCCCCTCAGGCAAAACAGAAAAAAACATCTACACAGGCAAAACCGTTGTGTGATCCTCGCTTTAAAAAAATCTCTCATCATTCTGAAGATTAGTCAAGCAGATTTAGAGCTTCTTTGAATATGCTTTAGAGGGAGCGAAGCACAGCGGTGACAGATGCCTTCATGCCTTTTCCCATCAGGCCCTGTTTTAAATTGTTTACAATGAAAAGTGCCAAAGGTTGATTTCAGGGTGTTTATGTGGTTATGGATTCACGCTTCAATGAGGTTTATGTGAACCCGATTTCTGCATGTGACGCGCAAACAGAAGCGGATTTAGGCTCGAGGCTTGATTTCCTTTTGTCATCTCTCATCTCTGATCCCTGAACTCTGCTTCTTTACAGCCTCCACCTTCTGCGTTTCTCCGCCAGGCTTTTCCAGCAACAGCAACAACACATGCGAAAGATTAAAAAACATAATTGCAGCTTTTAAGATATTTGAAGTAAAACCCAGAGAGAACTCCATGCAAAACTAATTGAAATAAGTAGATTCCAAAGGCGCACACTTAGAGCAGCTCTTTTCTTTGCTTCCTTAGAGAGTGAAGGTGAGGGTGGGGAAATATTCTTCAAACACTGTTGCTGAATGTGTCAGTATTTGAGAGTCAGCACAGCAGTACTCGCTTGGAGAGGAAAATAATTGGCTGCACTGAGCAAAGGCATACATGTCAGTCTTCCTCGGTGTTGCTATGGATGGGATAACGTCTATGAGTTGTGCATCTTTCAACACTGCCTCTCTTTAGATGTGTGTTTATTTACAATAAAATAAAATAAAAACACTTTAAATGAAGGTCCACAAGCAAAATAAACTTTTCAACTTGTTCACGCTGCAACTCAACAACTTTTCCTTTTGATCAATGCCTATCCTTGTTTATGTGTGCCTACTAATGGTTGCTCATTGTTGTGATTTGCACTTCTGCCATTAACCCTTATAATGTATGATTCAATGCCTCAGAGAAGACTTCAAAATAACAATACCAGAAAGGAACTTGAGTGGCAAAATGACAGATTGCAGTATTTTATTCCCTCTTGGTGAAGAGTTTTCCTTACTTGCTTCATTTGAGGTTGTTTCATGTGGTTCTAACTTGAGAGAGAAAAAAAGATGTTTAATAAAATCAGAACAGGAAGTCTGTGAGTGAATGTGTACATTCTGTATAAGCTCTAGGCTCTCATTTTGCTCTAATACAGACAAAAGACAAATGCAGTGAAGGGCGAATTAGTTTTCTAAAATATTACTTTTTCTGTTATTACAGCAACTTAAATTATGAATTTATCAGCTTTCTCCTTTTTGCTGGTTTGTTTTCAGGTTATACCGTATTTATCTACCTATAACATATTAATACAAAGTATGATAACAAGGGATTTTGAAGCATAACTAAATATATGCCCCCATTAGCCTCACTAAGTGCAGAATTTATTATTTTTAAACTTACTTCTCATCGCTCCTCAGTGACAGTTCCTCTTCTTATAATGCCCAGTGGCTTTCCACAGCTTGTCAGATTGTCATATATAGAATGTACCCACAGCAGCAGCAGCAGGACAGGAAGACACTAATAAGGTGACAAAATACAGCGCTAAGCATTTTCTAGGGGTAGAATGCTGCCACCATGATTTCATATGGAAAAGAAAATTAATGTGGTGCTCTGCTGCAATCCTGAATCTTATCTGTCCTCTCAGAATTGTTCAATAGTTATTGCCTCCAAAAATGTGCAGATTTCTCCAGGCCCTTTTAGAAGGAAAAATAACTTGTGTGATATGCTCTCTATTCGCAGCTAATGCATAATGATTCAGAAAAATGCTGGCACAGTCATTTTCATCTTTTCATGACCAATGGCTTTTTGCATTGGTTTATTTCAGGAAAGTGATGGAAAATTAGCATCCTCAGCTATACAGAACACACATAGACTGCTCATGAATTGTATACATTCACAAATAACCAGGAAAATAGATCCATATGGTGACTTAAACATGCAAACATATCATAAGAAACATGTGAAAGTAACTTTAAAGTCAGAATTCTCCTGGCCAATGTTAAAGCTGAAGTTATAAATGGACATTTGTAATTGCTGCATCTTGATACTAAATGTCAATTAAGACACCCCGGGAGACACAGTTGTTTTGAAACGTGTTCACCAGAACAGAAATGACGCGTCTGGGCCAACGCATAGAAGTAGCAGATTATTGTTATTTATTTTTAACGCTCCATTGTGCTAATGAACCTGTTTTCACTCTCAGCTCCGTATCCACGGGAGAATCATTTCTAAAACTGCACTCGCTCATCAGCGCTTCATGGACTTCAACCCCGCAGCTGTCAGTTTGATTCACAACATTCTCCAGCCTAGCATTGGAAACATAAACACAACGCAGTTTAATAGGCACGGTAATAACAAGCACCCTAGGATTAACTTACAGAGGACAGTGAACCAAACTGTGCTAGGCCTTCTGAACCACCTTATATTCTAACAGGCTTTTGGTTTAAGGTACTCATCTTACAGAGCCTATTGAACTGAATCAAATGTAGGTTGGTATGTTGTTCCAAAGTGTGAAGATATCTGCTCTTTTCTTTATACAACAATGGTGGAGCAATCTCAGAGTACCCCTGGTCTCCAACATGTGGAATGGATATGTAATACCCAGAATCAAGAGTAGATGAAACCAGTCTTGGGGTATCTGGCTGAATCCTAAGCCTGTCATCGATAAGAAACCATTTCTTTGGAAGGTCTGGTTGCATCTTTTCTCGAGGAATTTCTTATGTAAATTCATTAAGCTCAAAACATCAATTTAATCTTCGAATGAGTTGTTCTTCAATTAAGACATTTTCCTCAAATTCTTCAAACTTTGCTTCAAAGTATTGAATGTACAGCCAGTGTGATGTTATATATGTTTCCTTTTATTTATCTTGTTTATGAGGTTTAGGATTTGTTACTAATATTTTTAATTATTGTATTGACTAAAATAAAAATGTCAAACTCTTGTCTATTTCATACATGGTTGCTATAAGAATTGTCCTGCTTGAAATGCAAGTAACAACATGCTTTTGGCTTCCCATAAATGTATGATGCGGTGGAGCATGATACCAATTGATGTGCTATGCATGAATTCTTAAGGGAAAACGTGGCTAAAGGCTATCTGAAACACCTGCACAGCCTACTGCACCATCCATTACATACAAGAAAGTCTCAGGTGGGCTATTCTCGATTGGTCGAGATCATTAGTTTAGCTTGAGCCCCTATCACTACATAGACTTAACCGTTATCTCACAAGGGACTCCCACCTGCAGTCCTGTGCATCGCTTCTCCCACTGTGTGCCTTCCAATCATCTTTTACCTTACTGCCGCTGCCTTTCTATTCATCTCTATTCCATCTCATCAGCTTTGTTTTGTTATATTTTTATCCTCAATTCTCCACCAACTCTCCCTTCCTTTTCTCCGCCTCTCAACCCGCATTCACTCTGACCATTTGTTCTCCTCTCTATCATCTCTGCCTCCCCTGTATTCCCCCTCCTCCTTGCTTCTTTTCTAACCCATCTACTATTTTCTCCTGTCCTCTCCGCCTTAACAGAGCCCCACATTATCCCCCTCCTGCTTCTATTAGGGCTACCCTGTCAGCCGCAAGCCTTAGTTAATCACTCAGGCAGCCAGGCAGCTCGCTGCCAGCTCCCTGGACACTAATAGCAAGACAAGCAGAGAGCCAAAGAGGGGGGGCGGGCGGACTCATTAGGAATACAGGTATTTAAGGAAATGGTCCATTTCAAATCAAAAGATCATTTGTCTCCCGCTCAAATAAAGGCTTTTGTGAGACAAAAACTTACATTAGGTCAGCTGCACATGTGAAGTGGTTGCCGCTGGCTACGCCTTGGCTGTTGACATTATCAATTTGATGCCTGATAAATACTTCAAGTGTACAATTGGCCGATCTTATCCCCAAAAGAGAGGTTTGGTTTGCTATCCGAAGGGATTTCTTTATGCTGACTCAATGGGCTACCATGCTGATGGGGCAAGACTGGATACAGTTGAAATATGACCTCCATTTGCCCAATGACATTAATTCAAATTAAGGAAAGGTTGCTGTCAAGCCTCTGAGGTAATCAATGTCTTTCAACTAATACCTTGATGGCCATATTGTGTTTGCATGGCTAAATCAAGAGTCAAAGCTAACAGGTAAAAAGGTGAATGACAAAACTTTTGGTCAAATAAGACTTTATTGTCTTAATGTTTTCATACAAAACCATAAATTGAATACTAACAGCTGAACTTCAATACATTGGACATGTGTAAAGTGAGAACATTACCACTTAGCAGGTTGAACGAAGAAGAAACAAAACACAGCTCCTCCACTAGAAACTAGTGATCAAAGATTAAAAAATGTAAAAACATCAATCACATTAATAATCTTCACAAGTTTGAAATACTCGCACTCATATTTTGGGGGAGATAAAACAGATACATGTGTTTCTTTATAACAAAGTAGTGCACTCCTAATTTGAAAGGGAAATCTTAGTTTTTCTGTTTTAGGTTTTACTGTTTCATAACAGGATTTCTGAATTATTGTCCATCAATTTTCCAACACTAAGCATCTATAAAGCCCCTGTCAGGGAGAGCTGCTGCAATTCCCCTCTGTATAATGTGCCAATTTTAGCAAATATGAGATAGTGTTGTGTAACTGATACTGGGCCAGAATTAAAATATAAAATGCAAACACAATCTAAAAGTCAATCCAATTAGGTCCAATAAAAAGGAAAAATAGCCGTATCAGTATATTAATTGAGGGCCATGTGGGCAATAAGCTGAACGATTCTCATGTTCAGGCTATATGGGATGAAAAGCATTGATGCCTGAAGAACATTTTCAGCAAAGGGGCCGGGCGAGCAACTTAGTCCCCTCTGACAGTCAGGTAGCCTAATGAAATCCTTACAGAAGCTGACTAAAGAGAAACTAGGGAGTTAAAGGGAATGACATGTGGCATTATTCTGTCAGTCACTTGTGGCGCTGCTCATCAAAAGTAACTACACGAGGTCTCGCTGCATACTGTACAGTAAAGGTGATGACATACAGAGAGAAAAAAGAGCAACTTTTCACAAAAATAACCCAAGATTTGAACACTGTCACTTCTGACACATGTTCAGTTTGGGTGTTATTATGGAGAGAAGAGGTTATTGTATCCACCCCATGCATTCTAAAAATGTGTCCATTATCAATTAACCGAAGGAGTAAGACTTGCTGAACAGTGGGTACAGAGGAGGTGGACCTGTCACCATGCTGACATCCCTGTTATTAGAGGAACATGCTCAGGTGCAGTGGCTGGCAGTCTCCAGTGTTTACCGAGTAGCATCATTAGCCAGGCGTCTCACAGCCTTAAAATGTCATATATCCACAGTAATGAACTGTGAGAGCACGTACTATTCCCAAACTTCCCCACTGCAGCGCCCACATTAATCCAAATGTTCAAACTCTGCAACTCGAGTCCCTCCACTCATTAACAGTGGCAGATATCAAGATAGGAATAATGAGAAAGTGCCCGCAAGTCAGGACATATATTAAAGAAATAGAAAGAGCAAGTGAGAGAGAGAGTGAGAGAATAAATCCTGTCATAAATGGAAAAATACCCCGGAGGAATGGCCTCGGCATGGATGACAAACAGCATGGATTCATTTTGTTTGGAGACGATGACAGATTCTTCTTCTTGTGCTGGGAACATAATCATAGGAATGTACTACTCGTGTCACAGAACAAAATGATGCTGCCCATAATAAAGAATATTTTCATACACAGTTAGTTTATAAAGAAAGTCCGAAATATTCAGCTATAGATGCTTCAAGATGAAATGCGGTTGTTTCTAAAAAATAAGAATAAAAGGTTGTATACGACCCTATATCCATGTCCTGGAACAATAATAAAGTGAGTGCTTTGTATGAATATCAAGTTCTACTGAATAATGAAAGCAACATTTTATTTTATGCCACATGTCATTCCAAGTGGAAGCACATTGTGCTACTCTGAGCCTAAGGTACCGCAAAAGTTGTAGCTGCTAGCCGAAAAAGGCTGGTGTAAGACATTTTTTTGAGACATAACAGATGTAAACAGAAATAAAATGCACATATAGATGCAATGAAATTAAAACCATAAAGAAAGAGCAATACAATTAAACCAAATGATATCAGTAACTCATCACGAAAGTAGAGTAATAATCAATGAAAAAGTCTTAATAAACTTGAATAATTGAATATACACCAACAGCTCACCAACAGCTAATAGGATAAAGAAATGAAAACCAATAAAAAAGGTTAATAAAATAACAATTAAGTCCAGCTAACCACACCAAGCGAAAGGCACAGCTTAAAGGAATGTTAGTACTTTAGTTTTAAGAGACCCTTAGTGTTCCATGTGCTCCATCGTGTCGGAGCACTCTTAACATGATTGGGTTGGATGTTCCAGCAGCTTGAAGCATAAAAAGCTAAGGGCAGTTTCACCAATTATAGTTGGGACCCAGGGAATAACCAGATGGCCTGTTCCAGTTGACCTGAGGGGTCTAGCCGGTTCAGAGCTGACAAGCATGTCAGAGAGATATAGCTGGACCATGTAGGGTCTAAAAACACAACATTTTAAAATCAATTCAAAAATGTTCTGGAAGCAAGTGTGAAAACCTCAGCAAAGGTGTTGTATTCTGTTTTTGTAGGAATAACATATCAGTGATTCAGAGGAACTGCAGAACATTGTGATTTGTTTTGCTCAATCCGCAGCATGTTTGAGTAGTCTGTCTAAATGAAATTACAATTTGATTATTTATTTTGCACTTTTCTGACTTACAAAAAAATAATAGACCCCTCTCTCACACACACACACACACACACACAAACACACGCACACGCACACACACAGCACTCTTTCTCAGATGGTAGGAGGTTAATTATTATACACACATTTCTATCTTTTGCTCACCAAACGGAGAGATTGTTTATTCGTAGGTTAACATGATATATACACTAATTTGGAACATGCAAATGATCGAGGTCATCATAGATCATCAGGAAGAGATCGTATTGACTTGAAATCTTTCCCATTACTATGCAGAAATTGAATAAATATGGTTTTATTTCAGAGCATAAGACTGTCAAGATAAATGCCACACTGCACATCTCTTTTAGAAATGTCTTTTAAAAAAAGTACGACATCGAAAGCTCACATTCATGTCACATTGAGACATTTTGAATTGAATAAAGAGTAAATATATATATATATATATATAATGTCACAAACGCTATTATATTCATCTGACAGATATCATAAAATACACAGGAATAACAAAACAAACGGACATCTGATGCGATTGTGCCACACGTCATATCATATTTTAACTTGACGGCTCCGAGGAAAGGAATCTTATTTATAATGCCTCATACCTCAGCTCCCCTTAAAGAGTCCTTTTTCACCCCCTATGTTTACATCTCCTGTGTGTCGGTCTGTAACCCAAGAAATTAATGAATCAAGGATGTACAAAGTGCAATATTGGAAAGTTTTTTTCAGTGTCTGTGTTCAGATCAGCTGCTGAATTATCTCAGAACTAACTAGGAATATGATGGTAACAAGGAGCTTATTACCATCATATCAATCTCCTCTTTCGGCTAGTCGTTTATGCTTCTGTAGTTTATACATGTTGCCCCAGGTTACTCTGATTGGTGTTGTTTGCTGGTTATAAGAAATGGTTCCCACTAAAATATTGTATTAGTTCAGGAACATCCTGCATTTACTCAGGCACACGTTTCACATCCATGATGAAAATACCCAACGTTCATGCTGATGCTAACTGACACTTCACAGGAGGTGAAGTGTCAGTTAGCTTTGACTGCAGGACTACGGACAATTTAATGAGCCCCAGCTTTACTTACAGTATGTTAAGTCCAGTTCATGCGATGCATGAATTCCACGTAGGTTGGAAAGTGTAATTGGAAATGTGTTTCCTTAATAAAAATGAATATTTAAACTTTATGATCTCAGGAAAGGCTGCCACTCTCAACATTTCTGTTCTATGTGAAAGCATGATTAGAAAACCACTCGCACTTTTTTAAAGCTGTATTATTGTTTAATATTTGAATCTCCTGGACAAAATAAAATGCTGATGTAAATTATGCCTTACTTATCAAGAACAGTGGTCCCCCATGAAGGGCCTCTTTCAAGGATACATGGTAAAACTCTTGCATTTCGTAAAAAGAATGTGATGAGAAAACTGGAGTGTATACAAACAAAGTATGTTTGGATTTTGCTGTCCAACTGATTGGAAACGACAGCAACTACTTATGCAGACCATTTTTTTCATCCAATCTAGACTCCAATCAGTCTATCGCCTCACACTGACAACTTGTTCCTCTTATCTCCTCAACACTCAATCTCCTGTGTCTCAGGAGGCTGGGAAAAAAGACCTAGACTAATTTACATCCAGGACAGCGCTCAATCAGTTGCCTTGTTTTGATCAGCTTGCTGAATTATTGTGATTTGCAAATGCAACGCATCCCTGGAAGTGGCTTCAAGAGAAAGTGAAACATAAAGAGTATTTGGGCTTTAGCAACATTTTTGAGTTTTTTGATATACACCAACACTAAATGATGCCTTTATTTGTTGCCAAGACACTCAATCTGGTTGGGTAAATGAGCAAGTGTTCTGTGATTTTACCTTGAGATGACATGTTTTGGAAAGTCACACTGGCTGGGCTCTCTCTTGCTCTCAAATCACTCCATCACACGGACAGATGCCCAATAATGCGTTTGCCAGTCCGACAGCATCCACCACATTACTCACTCCATTTGCTGCAATAACACTGTACACACGGAAGTTTCAAAATATTATCTACAGAAGTGTTTAGCAGCAATGCATGATTGAGATGATTAAGGACAGTGTGGAGGCCGGGAGGAAGCAGGAAATTGGGATTTTGAAATAGGGTTGATTACTGATTTGGGTTAGCTGGGAGTGAACATTGCAACACAATTTCATTTACTACAAACATTATTTTCCAAGCCAAAAGTGTACTTGAATATAAATCTGGCAGTTTAGGACAAATCTAAGGTAGAAGGAAACACACATATGTTAAAGAGGACTAGGTCTATCAATAAATAATTGTGGACTAGATATAGAGTCAGATTGTTTCCCCTAAAGATGTATCTTTTTCTTTTAGGTCTGTCATTTTATTAATTTTTTTTAATCGATGTTTTGAGTCTTTGATGCATGATTTGTCACTGCAGGAAAAACACTTGAACTATTGTCATTAAATGCCACCACAGCTCCGTTAGCCTGTCAGAGTTGGGCTGTAGTGGGCCATCAGCTTTGATTGCTCCCTGGCCTGCGGTGGAGCTGCAGACTTGTATTTGGCGGCAGTGGGCAGGTGCAGGAAAAGGCCTTGATAATTGGCTGGCTAGTGTGGCTCGGGCCTCCGGTGGGGCTGGGCTTTGACTCCTGAGGAAGACACACAAAATGAGCTACTGCATCAAAAATTGAGGTTGGCAACCTCCTTGCACGTCTGGGCAATTTTTCAAATGAGCATTTCTCTGGCCCCAGAGGAGACCATGGTGCTCCTGCTATCATAAGCAATTGGAATAGAAATGGACACCAAATACTTTTTTGCTGGCATGCATAATTAGGTCGGGCAAGAGGGCAAGCTATGATGTTGAGAAGGGCGGCTGATAAAAGAGCGGGATGTGTTTTATTTCCTAAAGGAATGAGGTTAGTATATTTTTATTACTGTAGTTTTTCCTTTTGAGCCTCACATTTCTATTTTCTGGTTCTTTAAAGAATAAAAAGAGATCAGAGAAATGGTATTCAAATTCTAAAAAGAACAGTAAGGGCTTTGTTATGCATCCTGCTCCCAGTGACAGAGCTTTCAAAGCCTTGAGCAGAAATAGCTCCATTTTCACATCAGAGCTTTAAAACCTCTTTCAAAAGTGTGATGGTATACTAGACATCTGAGCGTCAGCTTTCTTTAATCAAAAAACAAATATAATGACACATGTTCCATATTGAAAGACAGAGTGAAGTGCCGGATCTACGTTTCCATTGCAAAGTCAAGCATGTTACTAGGATTTTAAATGGGATTTATCAATGATTGAGAAATGTGATCGCTGGAAAGTGGGTGTGATACTAAGCATGGAGTATTTGACTCTTTCTCTCACACCTGGCTCACCAGCACTGGGAAAGGAGGTGGACAAAAAGAAAGAAAGGATGACACAATTAGATGTGAAATAAAGAAATGTATGCCTACAGATACTTAATATCCATGATACAACTTTAATACAATTACAGGTACTAGCTAATGGGATGGGTTTGCTGGAGGATATGTCATTTGATTTATAATCACATTATAACTCTGCCTAATAACTCTTAATTGTGTCTTTCTGTAGTTAGTTCTTCATAGCTCAATTGTCCACAACACATCTGCACTACATTACACAAGCATTATCAGAGTTTTTGATTAGCTTGAGTTTATGCTGTTTACGGACAAAAACACTCAAATGCCAGACTGAAATCAAACAGTTGGTTAAAAAGAAATATTATAACCTCAGTGTTTCTGACCAAATGATGGATTTAAACCCACCATGTACTGTCATTTTTTTAATTCCTAAAAAACTGTTGGGATCTTTAGCAGCTACCTGTTTGACTATTTTCACCAGCTAGTTGCTAATCTGATTCTGCAATGATGCAATGCAATGGGAGAAGATCTATCCGAAAACTTTGGTTTGAGCAGGTTTTGGTTTTATGAATGTAAACGATCCCTTTTAGAAACGCTAATTATGTATATTGCATTTGGAGGATTGCAGTTTTGGAAACCATTAGCTTTTGTCTGATGATGATTCAGCCTAAAATTGACTTCTAAACTTGTAAAAAGAAATGTGGTTTTAAAAATTGTGTCTCAATTACAACTCCAGCCCTGCACCTGAAGTATTTCATTGGACTATAAACATTTGCCCGGCACAGTCTTGCCCCGGAAAACTAGAGATATCGCCACATGCTCCAAAAGCTCATCTTCTTTAGACAGTTGACATTGAGCTCTAAGATGGGCCAGTTGCTTTACTTTGTCTGTCTAACAATTGTTGCTAAGCATTTATGGTTTATCAGAACTTGCTAGCTAAAAAGTGCTTTTAGTGACTGGAAATTAAGCTGCTGAGAGAAGTTCTTGACAGAAGAAAAACCAAAAAGATGTGCTAAAAAGTAACGTTTAGGGTTCTTCATACTCCTTGGAGTTAATTAAAATTTGATGTGGGTCCATAACATGACTTTCTCGTCGGTACAGCTCTAAAGGCAACCAAGGAGGAACACAGCATTGCTGTAACTATAGGGAAGTTTGCAGTTGGAAATCCTCGAAGCTGTGCTTATCTTTCTACTCCATTATCTCAAATATTTTATTCACTTGAGGGCTTTTCTGAAATCTGATGATGTGAGGATAAAATACTTGCCCCTGATCCAGTTTTTAGCCTTCATCACGCTTGAACAGAATTTGGCAGTTGATTGAGGGACAAATTTGCATTTGGCCGAGCAAATCACTATTTTTATAGACCCCCTTTTGCAATTACATATTCTCTATGTTAATGTTACTTTCAGATAGAATTAGTTCTTTATGTGCTCCGATGCTCGCAGTCCATTAATTTAGTTTTATTGCCGCTAAATTAGATTCACTTACCCCCTCTAGCAAAGAAGCACATTGTGCATAAAAATAACTTATAACCCTAAACATTTGTTCTCTAAATATTCAGTTCAAGTACACTGTAGGTGGGCCACTTGAATGTCAATAACCTTCACGACTCCTTCATGTTTCAGACATTTATTGTTATATGAAGCAAATTACTCTGGCTCTCTTTTTAGATTGCAGTTCTTAAAGTCACAGGAGAGGACATTGTGTCTCTGCTTGCTTTGTTTCCGAGGGAATGTTTTCTCTGAGGATCTGGCATAGAGATGATGATAATATTATCACCTTCACCCACCGCATTCTCTACAAATGACACTCTTTCACTTTCATCCTTTCACACTATGTTTTAGTGCTACTATTAAGGCATTATGAGCATGCATGAGTGTTTTCTTTCTGTTGGAGAAAAAGGCTACGACGCTCTGGGTCACTTTGGGAATTGTGTCTGATTGCAGCTTGTGTGCTGAACTATGAAGTACATTTTCAAAGAGCCATGCAGATTGCTCTGTGGGGAACTGCGGCTAGGACTAGGCTGAGGAGAAACAACACAATGCTGAACAATAAAAGCAAAGCAGCACATGCTGATTGCGGAAGTATTTTGACTCTCAAATCGCAGAACATCTGTCTCTTGAGGAGGCAAATGGTTCTACTTCCAGCCCATCATGCAAACAAAAAATGTACCCACTGTTGTGTTGAACTAAGATCTAGACATAAACATTTGTATAGGAGCTAGAAAGGATTCATTATAAAAACAGAAAATATTACAATTTCAACATTTTTATTTAAATTTAAGAAGTGGATGCTGTCACCGTTATGTCAAATTGTTGGTCAATGGTTATTAAGCCTTGAGTCTGGCAATTTGGCAGAATTGACACACATGTTTAGCCTTTACACTGTATTGCAGAATTACTCAAAGGTTCCATTTAACTTTCATGAACTGAAAACACACTGTGAAAGCATTAATGTTGTCAGACAAATACACAGAGTGCACCCAAACCGGACGTGCGCATCACAATTTAGCCATTAGCTGTTTGCTCATTTACTCTAAATAAAAAATAAACAACATGCTGTGCGATTCAGACAATGAACTTGTCAGTAACACGTTTGCCGAAGTATAACATTTTGGAAAAGTAAGGTCACTTTCTCATAGATTTCTATACACTCGTACTTCATTATGCCACCAGAAAAGTTGCCCCCTGCTGGCTAATAGAGGCACTTCCAGTCTGGAATATGTTTTCAACCTAGAGCAAGCCTTATGTGTGTCATGGTTATATTTTCTGAGAAAACATGCACTTGAATGAATCACATTTGTTTTAGCCTTGCAGGAAATAAAATCTTGAACAGTTATTAAATGGAAAATCTGTTCACATATTGACACTACCTTGATCAGCATTTGCTTTGAATACAATTTCTGTTAATTGGAACGAACAAAATTAATGTTTTGGCTGGAGAGCTAAATGATTCTGTTTTGTGTTTTCATCAAGGCATTATTGCCGTCTTATCGTGTGATAGGGATCACTCTGGGCGATTTGAGTCTTTGAACCTGCATTTCCACAGTCTCCGCTTTCATCCTCTGAAATGGTTAAAGATCAAGGGGAGAAAGAGAATGGCTTTGTGAGGAGCAGCTGCATACTAGACGTGTACAGCACAGAGCAATTTATGGTCACAGGAAGTGATGGTTTATTTTTATGGCTTATGGAGTAAGACATAAACCCCAGCAAATTACAACAGACTGCTACAAACCAGTTAAAGAACCACCTGAGATAACGGGCTTTGATGCAGTATCCACCCCACCCCCCACCTGCAGCAGCCATCCATCCGCACAAATCCAAAATATAATCTTAGGCACTGAAATCCTATTCCTGTTACCACAAGCATCATATGCATTGCTGAATATCTTGATAATCTGCCAAATGTGGTAGTCTGTAGCTTTAATCTAAAAACAATACAAATATATAGTATCACATGCTCTGTAAAGAGCTATCACACCACGAAAAAGAACACTTTTTATCCTGCCTCATATACTGAATTGATGTCCAAAGGAATGAATTACACTTTAATGATAAAGAAAGGCTGACATATTATTTTTCTGTAAATCTGTTTTGCATAGATTACCTGACCTCTTAAAGCAGGAAAAGAAAATTACAGCTAATTTTCACTCAAGAAGAAAAGTTTGACTGTTGAATATTACTACAGGAAGGTATATAAAAGGGAGCTCTTAACGGAATGGCTCCCCATTATATTCACTTTCCACTTTTTTTTGTTGCAGTATGAGAAGAATCTTAAATGTTGCTGTCTCAATTGTGGCTATTTTTCTTAATCTCTCTGATGTGAAACATCTCTTTTTCTGATTGAACAAGTTCTTTGAATATTATATTACTCTTTGTATACATTTAAATGTGCCATAGAATGGAAACCTGTATTTACCTTGGCATAGTTGAATAAGGAGAGTTCGGTACATTGAACTGACATACTGTGAATCTCAGACACAATTGTTCTCCTTCACGTGCACATCATGAATATGCATATCACAGCAGTAAAACGGGCGAATTACAACAGTCCCTGTGTGTGACGTCACACACGGTAGTCCAGCCCCAACATTTGCATACACCAGCTGCTGGAAACACTAACGCTAACACTTACCACTCCGTAACGTTGCTCTCCAATCTCCGACCAACTGGCGGTTCTTCAAATTCATCGGTTTCCTCCTCCGATAAAGGCTCAAACATGTAAGGTTGGATGCAAATAGCCTCCATGGTTCATCTCTCACAGTTTCGCAAACTTCACTTACTTCTGCGGGCTCTGAGGCAGCCATGGATCACTCCTTATAAACCAGCCATCAGAGCAGAGCTCATCAAAATTATTTAAATGAGCCCCAAATAAGGCAATTCAGCTTGTTTCATTCTAGGACCAAATCATAGAGTTGTAAATGGGCCTGTAAAACCGCATCTGGACATTTTTTGGATCAACTAAAGTTATATACCTTCTTTGCAGATATCAGAGAACAATTTAAAATACCAGATAGATGCTTTCTATGGCCGCTTTAAACAACAAAATATAATATGCTTAAGTATAACATGTGAACTCCTCATCTGGCTGGATTAACAGCCACCTCCTAGATATTGAATTCATTGTATCCTCCCAGAATTGGAAGAGACTTCTGAGCATTTCTGTTATAGGTTTTAGGACGGATCAGGGAATATTTCCCTGGAAAATGTAAGCCTGAGACAGAGGGCCAAAAAATGGTTTGTTGTGAGTTCTTGACAATTCAAGTTACAAGTGTGCTAAATTTGAATAAATTCACTCAAGGAGCTCATGAGATAGAAATACCAGTAGACATCAACATCAAAAATATAATTCCTATAAAAAGCAGATGATAAAAAAAAAACAATCCTCTCACACTTTAATCTGCTTATGTTGCACACTACAGATGTGTGTAAGACACATTAATAACAGCTGGCCTCTACGGTACGAGCATTTTAACTGAATTTGAATTGTCATAGTAGCAAGAGCACAGGTGATATCGATATAATTAACAATGACACAGTCCATAAAGTGACACAGTAAGCTATTCAAGTAAACCAGCATGCACAACACCAGGGCCTCCCCTAAGTGTAATGTAGCTCATTAAGGTTGTTAAATACTGTGCTTCTCCCACCATGAGTTGTCAAAATCGTTGCTGTGAAAAAAGTCCATTACAGGTGGTTGATCAATACACAGCACATTGAGACCCATTTTTTTCCAATTGTGAAACCACCCAATACTCTATTGTGACAACGGGTTAGGGTTAGGGTTATGGCTTTCTAAGATCACATCATGGACATTAGTGTTAAGATGCTTAACTCAGTACTTATTTGGCAGCGGTTTCATCCCTGATGCTTTGCACAACTTGATTTGGGGATTTTCTGCCGTTCCTCTCCGCACTTGTATGTTCGATTGGTTTCAGAGTATGGCTGGGGCTCAAGGACAATAGTAGAGTTGTCCCGAAGCCACCCTTGCTGCCTTAGCTGTTTATTCAGTACTTTTGGTTAAGTACTTTCTAGGGCCCACTGTGTTCTTGGCAACCTCCAATGCAGCAGGATTGTCTTTTGTGCCTCGATACAACCTTGTGTCTGAGCTATGCAGGCTGGTCCTTTGACCACATGCTTTGTGGTTTTTGCTTTGATAAGCATTATTGCTGTGAAACCTCATATACAGTATACAGGTTTGGCTTTCAATAAACTGAATTTACAACAGGTGGAATCCAGTCAAGATTTACAACCAGCTTGAATGTGTTTAAGGGGCACTAGAGCAACATTTTAAGTGTGACAGTACATTCTGCGTCTTTTTTACCATGCATGATGATGACAAAAGGCCTATTATTTTATAATAACTCAATTTAATGTTTGATTATTTTTAAACATAGCTAGTAACCAACACCTAAGCTTTGAAATTTCAAGTCTTGAAATTGTCATAATCACAAAGAAAATATGACATTGGCTTCCCAATAACATTATCCGTCTTCATCCAAAAAATGTCATGTTATCATAAATAATCGAGCCCCCAAAAGGTCTGTAAACCGCTTTTGCTCAACAAACAGAAATCGTTTGGTTGCTTAAGAAGGTTGATTATCGTTGTGGATATGGTGTCTATTGTGTATTGATTTATCTGAACATGAACCTATTGTGGAAATATGGATACATTACATATTTGCTAGTTTTTCAGCTCAAATTTGACAAACATTGTGTGACCTGCCCAACTAGGGTAATCAAAATACAACACCTTAGACATTTGGCATTAGACTTCAATCTGTTCTTTCACAATATTGTGACACCTAATAAATAAAAAAAGTCAACGTAGCACTCCTCCTAAAGGCTGTTCTTCTCTGTGTTGGCTTTTTTTGCAGCACATTTGCAGCATGTTTCTGAGTATTGATTTTGAATTTCTGTATGTGATTTTCAATTGGCACTGTTTCCGAAACTGGAGCATGTTTATTCCTTTCTAGAAATGTTTTGAGTTGTAAAACATTTTTCCCTTGACAGCAGTGGCTCAGTCTGCAGGGGCTTGGACTGGGAATTGTAGGGTCGCCGGTTCAAGTCCCCAAACAGACTTGAAATATGGAAAGTGGACTGCTACTTGGAGAGGTCCCAGTTCACCTCCTGGGCCCTGCTGTGGTGCCCTTGAGCAAGGCACCAGACATCTCTCTCCCCATTGCTCCCCGGGCGCTGCACGATAGCTGCCCACTGCTCCTAGTACTAGGATGGGTTAAATGCAGTGGACCAATTTCACTGTGTGTGCTCTGCTGTGTGCATGTATGTGACAATAAAGAGGGTTTCATCCTCCGATTCTATCTATTATTATTAAGCCATTGCATTTGCATGTTTGGCCTTGAAGAGCTGGTGCCCTGACAACAGATCCAGATGCATTTGAAAGTGCCAGCATAACAGAGAAATGCTTTTATAAAATGCTTTATGTGAAGTCAAGCTAAAGTGGCGCTGTACGACGGACAGTGCCGTGCGATAGCAGAAAAAGCACAGGTGTTATTAATACCCTTAACGAGCTGCTGCAATCAAGCTTGAGGAGTGACAGCTGCTGTGAAAAAGTACTTGTATTCCTTGTATAAAAAGTACACCATCTATAGACCACACATAAAAATGTTTTTATTTAGTGTATTAACAAATTGTATCATACATTTTATAGACACTGTTTTTTTTTAGTTTTTTTTTTACTTTGTCACAAACAACAGCATTATAAAAATAAAAGCACATGTAACATATACTGTGATCATGGTGTCGTTTTTATCAGCAAATCTGGAATAATACATTGTCTATTTGTTTGTTTATTGAGTTGTTGTTTGTCATTTTCTTACAAAAATGTGTATTACAGTTTTAAAAAATGAGTTTATTGTCGAATGGAAAGCTAAAAACAATGAGGTGCCCATCATGTGCCAGGTTATAAGGGAGGTCCATGGTAGTAAAACAAGGATATATGTTTATCTTTGTACTGAGGGGGAAGTAAATGTGATGAGAAAAGTACAAACAAAAAAACATGCTGGTGTTGAGATGTTTATATCTGTGAGATGCTTACATTGCTTGGGTAATACTTCAGCAAAAGCTTTTGTTTACTTACGTGAGCGATTTCAATTTGTGCAACCTACAAACGTCATCACACTGGCAACATATCAGTGATGGCAGAGATTTAAACTTATACTATCGACTGTCAAAGTTATTATTTTCATCCGTAGAGGAACGGAAAAAAGCTACAGCATGAGGCAAATTTGGTGCTCCTTAAATCTACAATGTTGTACAAATTTATACGAAAGCTGACATGAGGATCTAAAATGCGCTCTTGAGATCCATGAAAACAACAAAAATGTCCCCCAAATGTCCCTTCCTCGGCTCCAGAATTGCTCTTAACCGTCATCATGCCTGTGTGATAACTTCTCCGCCATCTGTGCACCTGGCCTCCTGCCCACTTATTAGCTACATAATTTGGTAGTTTCGTATTCCAACGAGTTGGGCTGCTTGGCACTGAAAGTCTGCAGCGCTGCCTGGATCCTGGCAACGTCCGTGGTGGACAGTTTGAGCCGGTGGCGCAGCAGACAGGAGAAAAGGTCCAGAGGCTGAGCTCCGGGCGGGGAGAGCCTGTTGACCCTGTCCCGGATCTCAAGCAGCTGCAGCAGGGCCGAGTCCTGCGATCCCTGAGTATATGGGTAGTCAAGCTGTAAAATCAAGTCCTGGATCGCATCTGGGTCAAAATGCATACTATAGCCATACACCTGGATGCTGTTTATCTTCATGTAGCCAAGATTTTTCCCCGGTTCCATGTACTCCAAGGGTTCATAATATACAGTTCCATTCCCACTACTCGAGGGCCCTCTAATCCGGCTGCGCAGGTAAAAGTGGACTGTCTCAAAAAATGTTTTCCACTTGTTGCCCAAAGTCAAAGTCCAGTTGTAGCAGTCATAGGGAAGGTCTAATTTAGTCCTTTCCCAGTCTGGGTAGTTGTCCTGTTCAGTGGGCATGATCCAACTCTCTGAATGGCTCCCCCCAAACGGATTGATATACACAGACAGCAAGGGGTCCAGAGTGCTGTTCTTGGTAAGGCAGATCTGTAAAGACATCCCCAGGAGCATGTGGACATGGTTTGACTTATATTTATTACTTTTCAGCGTCAGCAGCATCCTCTTCCGCCATGATGGGTCAAACCAGTTATTCAGCCTGACATCGTTGCTGACAAAGATCCCGTGGATGCTGATGCGGTTGTCACGTCTCTGCAGAAGGTAGCGCAGCTCCAGGTCCTGTAGGTCCGTCTCGAAGCCGATGTAGTGATCCGTGGAGTCAGGTACTTCGTTGCGGCACAAGCCCTGACTCAGCATGTAACCCTGGTTACAGGTGGCGCAGCGGGAGCGGTTCTCGTAGGAGCAGGAGGCACAGGATGTGCCTTCGCCCACCGTGCAGGGGATCACACCCTGGCAGGGGGGGTGCTCGTAGGGACAGGAGCAACTCCGGGTATCCTCCAGGTAGGAGCCAATGTGGTTGTTCTCACTGCAGTACATGATGGAGAGGATGTAGTTCAGCCAGTAGCTGAAGGGCCTGTTGCAAAAAAAAATAAAATAGAAGTATGTAAGATTTACAGTTAATACAAGATAACCTCTTCCTTAGAACCACATGAATACAAGTATTAACTGTATATGGGATTTAATAAGAAATATAATAAATAGAGTTGTGTAACGAGGTCTTTTTACCTGAAAACAAAAGTTAAAAACACGTTTTTCTTTTTGTTTAAAATTTAATTAGTGTTTATCCTGTTCCCCTTTTGTTATTTTTTCTATAATCTATATTTAAAAAAGTTAATTAAAAATGTAAAAGTTTAATTATCAAGTTCTGTCTTTGCTTTTACCGTAAACACAAAGTTACTTTTATTACACATCCATAAAAGGTACAAATGAAATGAAATAAACCATTGCTCAAAACCACATAAACAAAACTGTACCAAGGCACCTCAAAATGTAAACACTTCTTTTTCATTTTAAACTGCACTAGGAAAAAATATGTTTAAAAAAACATATTGCTAAATGTGATATATGGCATCCAACTAATGCCTTTAATTATATGAAACCTAGTTTAACCTTTAGCTTCCGTGTTGTAATTTTAAGACAAGTGATATAATTGGTTTGAGATGTACTGTGTGTTTACATTTGAATTTTTAAGTAATAAAAAATACAGCATAACATCTCCTTAGTCAGCTTCCTAATAACGACGTGGGTGAGGGCAGTATGGCTGAAGGTCAACCGTCCTACACAGATCTGTATTGCTTCATATTCTCCAGAGATTCACACCAGCCCACATTTAAATGTTACATAGAAAATACGTAACACCATAAAATCCTTCTAGAAATGCTTCTCTGCCCACATATTTCGGGTATTTTTGGTCAGAAATACAAGTCTAAAGATGTAATGTTAGAGAATAACAGTCCATAGTTCTATATTTTAGTTTAGCACTAAAAAGTTAGCCAATTTGAATTATCAAATGACAATGACAATACCTCCTAGGGTGTGATAAGCTCATCGCAGAACAATGATTTTTCATTCGGATTCTGATTACTTTGTTGTTACACTTTGATTGATGCTGTAGAAGAAAGCCTCATCTTTTAAAATCAAAATGCCTGGGTTTGTTTTGTTAAAAAAATGAAAGCAGATGGCCGACATGCCTAGAATATAATGTTGTAGATCAGTCTTTTCATTCACTTTGTTCCACATCTGTCACATTTCTGAGTCCCTCCCTTTTCTTCTCGTGCAGAGTAAGCAGTTTTGTTAGTTTGGTCATTTGCAGCTGTTAAATGAAATTAGGGCAAACAAAAGTGCATGTACAAGTCATTTAAATTCAACAAATGTATTTTTGAACATTGTTCCCAGCAGTTGTGTGACTATTTAAAAAGCTGGGCTTCAGAGTGTGTGTGGCCCTGGAAATGTTACCTTTAATGATGAATATTAGATCAAAGGCATCCAAAGTGAGACATGTTTCTTTTCACAACTTTACAAACCAAGTGTAGAGCAAACAAAAGGCATATTTTAGTGCTTTTAAACAGGGTCTACATCAGTGCATTTCCCATTTCTACACAGAAATAAATACTAAAGCAGTGTGTGGTGCTGACTTTTCTTTACCAAAAATGTGATGAGAAACAATAAAAACTGTCAAATGCATGCGAGTGCACACAGCATGCCATGGCCAAGTACAACAAATGAAAGCAATTTGCAATCGTTTATAACAGAACGCTCAAACTCAACTAATGACTGAATTTACTCTGATACATTTTACATGAAGCTCTAAATTGGAAAACTGCTCCACATAGCTAATGAGTGCAGAAAAAAATGTCCTTTATTAGCGTGATCATTTTTGTTTCATTTTATACAACATATTTAAATGCAATTTGTTTTAATTAACTGTATGACAAAGAAACACTATTGTCTCAGCTTCAGGAACCCATCATTATTCCATAGACATGCCAAACTGAGTGTGATAACACCATACTACTGTATGCTTGTTGATGATAGAAGTACAAAAAACAAGAAAGTAACATTTTCAATTCAGTTGCATGTTGTATGTTTAACATATACCACTTTACAACTTCAGTCTCCAATACTGCGAATGACTCTGTTGCTGCATTTATCAAGCAATACAAACAATTGAGAAAAACTGTCTTTATTCCAATGCCTTAAATATTTGAGAGTAAGAGGCATTCTGTAATTTCTAAAGGGGCCTTATTGTTCTTTTGGGATTTCCCCTTTCCTTTAATGTGTTATCTAGGTTTTTGCACATGTAATTGGTCCACAAAGGCTGAAATCCCACAAGTTCACAAGTTTCTCTCCCACATACTCCCTCCTGCCTGAAAATACCTCAATTATAGTCCATTGTTTACTTCCGCGACATAGTGACACACACTTGCGCTTCTGTTGGCTAGCACTACAACAAATTGTTTGTGACAGGCTAAGGGGCGGGACATCTCTAAGGGTTTGAGATTGTCGATCACAACAGACCAATCAGAACACACTGGGCTCTCGAGGGCAAAAACAGGTGCAGCAGAGGCAGTAAAACACAATTATAAAACCAGAAAATTAACAGAATAGGGCCCCTTAAATAGACTCATGCAATACTACTGTCCATGTCTTAGGAGAAGTTTGGTTTTAGGAATGTTGACTCTATTTAGGATTCAGAAAACCAATGCCTTTTAAAACTTTTTAATGACCTGTGTGAACCCTGAGTTGATACAATGTGCTAACATCACCCAGCTCCTCTGAAACTCATCAGTTAGAGTCAGTTGTGCATATCTCACTTCCAGAGTGGAGGCTGTGCACAGCAAGTGAGAGGAAGCCTTCCTGCCATCACAAAGCGCATCGTGTCAGCAGGACATGTAAACTGTCATGCAGACGCAGTATGCAGTGTGGACCAAAGAGAAGCCGGGTGTTCATTCTGCAATCTGTTCATTGTCTGCCAGCTCAATTCACACTGATCAATGCATCACACTATCTTTCTCCTTCTGCTGCAGATTCAATTTCCACTAGGGAGCAAAACTTTTCCCCTAAAGAAGATACACTCAATTATTTCCTCTTAAAAGCAATATTTGTTTGCTTGGTGAACCAAAAAAACATTAGTATGGCGGCTCCATCGATAATATTCTGACACCTTGTAATTTCAGACAGTGCAGCTTCCGGAAAAATAATTACTATTTTATTATTTCCAGACCAGGGAGTTACACTACTGTAGAACCCCAGAAATGGATCTGTGCACTTTGTCATAAGCATTTCATATTTCTGTTAATGTTGTTCCTCATTGTTCATACTGATGCAGAGATACATAAACATTTCTTTTGAATAATGATGGGGAAAAAAAACGTTCATTCATTAAAAAGGTCATTAGGTACTAAGGAACGATGTTGTAGAATATTGACAATCAGTGCACAATGTAAAATAGTGTAGTATCACACTTGTCGACATTTGACATGTAATTTAGTAATGCATTTTGTGCAAATCTTTTAAAGCAATGATTTCCTACCGTAAAAATGTGTGAGGCTGATTAATGAACTAATGGACTCCTGCTTAGATCTTTTGAGAGCACCAGGGTATATCACAGCAGGATCCACAATATCCAGTTTAAGAATTTACTCTCACTCCTAATATATGTTTTATTGCACTAATACGGCTCCCTCTAAATTTGCCTCAGATACTCTAAAGCTGGATTTAATACAAATGCACTTATGGGTGTGCCTTTTTATTAGCTCATCACTTACACGTCACTTAAAACTGCATCATCTTATTTCATTGTAATTAAATAGTGCTATAGGTAAGCATTTGTACTGGCACTTGCTTTTGAACAGGGAGTCTTTTTGCATCCGACTAGAATCACCCTTTTAAATTTAAACTGTAAATAATGAAACTAACCAAACAAATAAAAACACATCCTTAAGAAAAACACTTGAATCTATTCAGTTTTGTAAAATGTAATATTAGTCATAAAAACTGATAATTTGAGGCAAATTACGACATTCAAAGCAATATAAGTCAATATGAGATAATGAGGGATATGATATGTGCTTCATCAATAGGATCTGTTGTTGGTTTAAGATGTGTAAATATTGTTCCTTGGTAAAGCTGCCAACTGAATGACGATAACTGGCTCATTCAATCATATTGTACTAGATAAGAGTAGGTATACAAAAAGTAGTGTGAGAGATAAACAAGTGTTGCATTGCTCCTCTTCTGTGGTCGCAAAAGGAGATAAAATAACAGTGTATTGCATAATATTGTATCTATCTATTTCTCACTGTGCCTGGCTGTAGTCTCACATTGTTACAGATACATTTCAAAGTGTCCTCTCTCAGACTTTTCATTTTCCTCTGTAGAATTCGATTAAACTAAGGTGTTAAATAATGTCTAACGGTTGTTTGTATAACGGTTCCGTTTTGGAATTACTGAGCGACCTACTAGGTACAGGCAGGATACACCAATCAACTTTGATTTATATTCTGTTATTTCTTTCCCTATTTTTATTTGTTTTATTTGTTTTATGTTCTATACTGTTCAAGTTGCATTGTTGGAGGAGCCTGGGCATTATGTTTTTCATTGCCATATCTACACTGTAGCTACTGTGACAATAAAGTCTTGAATCTTGAAGAATTATGAAACAAAAACTGACTACAAAGAGATAAATAAGGTAAAGTAAGGCAAAATAACCATATACATAGACAGAATGATCACAAACTGTCACATCTACAAAGAGACACAAAATGACCACCAAAGAGAGATGGTGTTCAATATTTGCACCTTTAAAAATGATCACCTTAACATACATACTGCATGAGACCAAACTTGCAATTTTACTTGGCACATTTTTTAAAGGAAAATAAGGACAAGTGGGCACTAAATCATTAAAAGTATCTTAATATATCTGGCTATTGTACTCACATTAAAACATTGGTCTTTGCTATTTTTAAAAGTCAATAAGAAAGCCAAAATATTTAAGACGTTGAAACAGCAGAGGTATTTTGGGTCTGATATGATTGCATAAGTTATGGTAAAATATGAGAAAAATAATGAACTGGTTTATATTCTTTTAGGTGTTGGGCAGTGAAATTGATGCAGCTAACATCCCATCTGCAGAGTTTTTCACCTGAAATAGCCCCTAAAATAAGCCTGGCTGCATTTACTGTACTGCCTAAATCACATTTCTTTTTCATAAGCTTGGAGTCTGCAGACTATTTGACTCGGTATGAGGAATAAAATCGATTGAATGATGTACTGAGGAGACGAGAAAAACTTTTTTTGTCCATGATTTCATCTCAGGCTAGTTAACCAACAAGAACATCTCCCAAACTTAGCATATTCTTTTAAAACACAGCAAATTTTAATTTCACAGGAGGGTGGCTTTGATTCCCTGCGTGTAGAGGAGACCTGTGCTGGGAGTACAGCCAAGTCATCAAGGTGTGACACTATAGCTCACTTTAGCAGGACCTCAATGGAATATCAAAGCGCTGGTACATTGTGTGCATTATTAGCATAATGTGAGGTTGAGGGCATAGCAAAGCATGTGCGGAAGAAAATAAATGAGCATTGCCGTTCAGACCTTGCTTGAAAGGAATTGCTATGTGACTGCAAGCTTTGGGAGTTTGTGCTTAATTCCATACATGAACAACCACCCGCACACACACTTGCACATCCGTATTAACAAGAAAGTCAGCAGGAATACTTATCAGCTTCTCACCTCTCCCTCAGCATAATGATTTTGGGCTGAGTTTGACACCTCTTGCTGAGGGCGAAAAGCTTGCTGATGATGCGTCGGGCTTTGCTCAGGAGCTGCTTGGTGCTGAGCTCTAGCTGTTTGTAACGCTGGTGGATGGTCGGCTCTGCCTTCCAGAAGTATTGGATGGCGGTTGCGTTCAGGGCGTAGAACGTGGGAAGCCTTCGGACGAAGTTCTGAAACTCATCTGCAAGTCAGGGAGAGATGAAATTTTAGAGTTGAAACTACTCCGCCAAACTAACTTTTCTACTTCCTTCCAACTATATTTGGCTGATTTAGTCAAACCAAAATGAGAGAACGGCCACCTGGGCTGAAGAGCTGTAGGGCATACTGGATGTGACTTGTTTGATGCATACATTAATGCAAAAGGGCTGAGCAAAATATGAAGTCTGAGTGAGTTTTTACTCTATAATGAACAGCAAACCGTTTTTGCAGGGCTTATTCTGTTTTGAAGGAAAGCAAGAAAAAACATTTTTTAAAACCACTGCTCACACACAGCACAGCAAACAGATTACATTCCAAGGCACTCAATAACAATATTGTCATCGTTGTAATCATGATCGGTTGTATGGAAAATCAATGTGAAGTGCAGCACTGATGAGAAAATGACTGCACTGTTTGTAATTAGTTCACGTTATCTTGATAACACAGCATCTGATTATAAAACCAATTAAGTGCCATTGGCTTCCCTGGTGATTATGCAAGGTGTATTACATGTTCCTGTGAAATTAATAAGTTGATTTAACAGCTTGTAATAAAATATATGAAAAGAGTGTTTGGGGGGAGCTTTCAATGGTCTGCTTTTTAAAACGCGAGCTATGATTCCACAAATTCTGTTCAGATGTTACCCTTTGACATTTGTACTACAACATCATAAGGGGGTTGAATGGATAATAGTTTTCCTATTGTTTTCCAATCCCCTGAAAAGACCTATTACATTTAATGAGTCTCTGAAAATGAGACGTCCACTGTTTTGTGGTCATATACTTTACATCTTAGAAATAGGTTCAGTCAATGTGACCAAGGGGGCATTGCAGGGCAGTACATGTCCATTGCTTTAAAAGCGACACAGGCAATATTGGTCTATGTTTCCCTAAGGGCTGCAATGAAACACATAATAAGGGAATTTGTGGCAAGAAAATCCATGGTCATATATATAGTGCTTTACTTCATGGATAATCAGGTTTGTACATACTTCACTCTGAATGGTAACCTTTAACCATGCAAATAAGTTACAAAAATACATGGTTGTATACTATATTGATTCAGCAGTAAGGGAAGGGGGGGGAAATGAATGAATAAAATTGCAGCCATGCAGAGAGGAATCAGAAATGAAAACTATTGTTCTGGGTTTTTTACATAAAAATTTGATTCATCAAGCATAATCAGTCGGCAGAATTGTTTTAATTGAAACCCTCTGGCACTGTTTGCTCAAAATGTGTTTCTGTCACAAAAGCAAAGACTTCTCCTCAGCTTAATTACGGATTCAAGATCATAGCTTTAATCATGGTTAAAAAAAAAAAGAAACATTGCTCAAAAAATATATTGACTAAGTGCAGTACACAAAACGATGACTATATCTATTCATAGTCTCCAGTTTCCTGCGGAAGCTTGATACTCCGGGTTACTGCTGAGCTCGACCATTATTTTATCACCAGGACAACAATCACTCATCCCTGGGAATTCATTCTCTGCCCACCATTATTATCTTGTCGGATGCTGAACCCAGGACACTAACAGCCTTCCCCTTTAGGTATGATTTAAAAAAAATAGAAAACACTGGGAGATTTGGAGGAGCACAAGTACAGACAGATTCTGGGCATTGTTAAAAATAAATTGGGGTTGGATGGTAACGATGTGTATCAAGAGGCTCATTTGGTCGATTTTCTTTAATTGCTAAATTATAAGGTTGCAATACATAATTTATTTATCATTGATGCTGCGTAAATTGGACGATAAGTATAGACTCGCAAAAGTTTTACCAGCTGACATGACATACATTATATACCGAACAGTATAGAAAGATAAAAACTGTAATCATCCCGAGTGAAATTTACACAACCAATATCTTCTACGACACAAAGGGAAAAACAAAAGTGTAGTAGTGAAGAGACCTTTTCTTATAATATACATTTTCCTAATTAAAGCATCACACAGTAAAAGGTCAAAGCAAATGACGTCCGCCATCAAGTCACTGATCATTAATTTATTTGCGGCTGATGTTAGTTGTTCTCTATTAGATTAAATATACAAGTGGATCCCCAGGGCTTTTCAAAGGAACTTACTTATGTTTCTTTATTTAATACAACACAGCAACCACAGTTCTCAGGGCACCTTGCTGCTTAAGTTATTGCCAGCTGTGTACTAATCAAATTGTCCTTAGTACAGAAGCATGTAGCCAGTAATGGCACACTGAGCCACCGAGGTGCACAAAGAACGGCTGAAGGCTGGGCTGGAAATGACTGAAACAGCGAGATGCCCTGAGAGCCTGTGGATAGGTTCATAGTTTCAATAATGACTGGAAAAGAGAAAGAGCTACGGTATGTCGGGACATTCAGTGAAATATGTGATACACTGTGAGTGCCCACGATTTGAGGTTAAATCTAACGTGTGAACCAGATTTAAAAATAACATCTCCTTGCAAAAAGCTTAAGCTGAAATCTTGAAGTGGACAAGACAGTTTTTAGCTGCCTGTTTTACCATTCCAACAGAATATATGGTTCACTCGTAAAATGTGAATAAGTGTTACATCACAGGTTACATCATAGTCTGCTAACATATTACAGCTACGGTGCTTTGTTTGAGGTGACAGCTTCCCCCCTACGGTACTGAAAAACCTTCATCTGGCTGACTCACTGTTGACCTAGTCACATTACAGCAAATGCTACCCTTTCATTTTCTGGACATCAAGATTTTCTCCATGCAATTTCAGCACACAGCTAGGCTCAAATGGCAGCCAAGGGTAGTTGTTTGAGTGGCGAGGAAGAGCGTTAGGTGTTTTGACAACTTACACTCTGAGATTACAGGTTTGTCAACTATCAAGAGATCATCCATGCTACTGAGTCAGTGATGCCTTTAATATCTGCCTATATCAAGTCACTGAGGAAATTGTTGCAAATCAAGGGCAGGCTGTATTGGATCTTTAACTTAATTTATATATCATCACAACCATCAACGACTAAATTAAAGGATTTTCTAAATTTAAATTGCTGTTATTTTACGGAATACAGCTCCGGAAAAAATTAAGAGACCACTCGAAATGTTTTGATAAATCTTTATCTCTACATGTATGGCAGCCATTCCAGTGTCGGTAAGAGAACAAATTTAACTCAAAGACATACCTATAAATAATAAAACAAGAGAAATTGATAATTCTGAAGTTGTCTCTTAATTATTTCCGCGGTTGTATATAATGATATTATAAAATGACATCATGACTCAGTCTATATCAAGATGCATCAGTCAAAGTGTAGCAAAGAGAGAATAAAATAGATACACATTCATACATACATTACATTTGCGAAAGACATGTTTGGCTTTGAAAGTACATAACACTGGGACTTTGGCAAAAACTACCAAATCTAAGTCATTAAAGTTAATAGGCAAGTTCTCTGTGTACCGTTGAACCCCCATTACATCGATTGGCTCGAATTTGTCCCTTGTTTTCATTGGGTTTTTTTGCCCACTAACAATGGGGTTTATTTTTCTGTCAGTAGGAGTTCCACCCCTACTGAATGAGTGCAAAAAGGACAACACTGACCTGACTCCTCGAAATCTTGGTTGGCCATGTTCCAGGAATCTCGGATTTTCAGCACACTGGCTTCCATAGCTCTCAGAGCCACCTCCGGGCAATTACACTGCGGGTAGTCCACGGCGCAGTGGCACCAACAGTCATTGTCCCGGCACACAAACTGGCCCTCCTCATTACATCCGATGTAGCTGAGAGCTGCCTGCACAAACCTTGGCTTCAGGTACTCGGGCAGAATGGCTTGAAGGCCTGAGGCAAGAACAAAAACACGGAAATGTCACATGGCTGAATGAATACAGAGCTTTTCAGGTACAGCAGTACATGAGTTGAAATGGCTGTTGTACACTAGATCTGTAAATCACTAAGGGCCTACGCTAGTTTACTCTGTTTTTCTCTTGCCAAGCTTGACATATGCTTGGCGTCACATACAATGTGCTGAGATTCACTTAAAGTTTTATTTTTACTGCACAGTGCTGCTACTTTTGTTGTGAATCATTACTTGGATTCACTTCAGAACTCTGCAAGCATGCATGGGCAAAAAAAAAGAGTGATTGAAGCTAAACTCGTTCTGACACGCTCATGCTGCTGTTATAAGCTCACTGGAGAACAGACACTGCGACAATTCCATCAAAAATTGGAGGAGTTCAATTATGGATGCCCAACCTTGCAAATGAATCTTGTTTTCAGGGCTCTGAACCAAAACGGAGCTGACAGAGTCAAGGTTGTCATAGTTACTGCATCCAAGAGGGCCCGTCCTTGTTTCGGTCACCTAAACGGAGAAATACAAAGAAACATAACAATAATCAATATTGATAAAAAGTAACCCACCCAATGGCATTACATATAAACAGGTAGAGAGTGAAATAAAGGAAAAAGAAAAGGGAGATCATGTTTGACTTGTCACGCAGAATAATATTAACCTTCTCTCCCCTTTATAAACACATTATATATACTGAGATGTATATTATGAAAATCTAAACTAGGAGAATGACGTGGACTGGAAACTGTGTTGTGATATCTCTGGAGTAAACCTTAATGAGTAAGTTGTGTCATCTGTCAAATTCGTCTCAACATTGTTTTTCCCCATTACAAGCCCCCCTGACACCCGTAACATGCTAAAATCTATTTTGATGCTGGTGTAAGCATGTCCTATTGAATTATACATGCACCTGAGGATTTGTGTAATTGCTTGGTGCAAACTTTTAGATGGGGTGTGCAATATTGTTTCAGGACACACACTGAAGTGTAATGAGAGGATTGGCACAAAAAACAAAACCCATATGTTTTGGGTATTTTTCTTCAAATGCAGCTAAAAGAAGACTCCATCAAATAAGAATTTCACTCCTGTTATAATTTCAAACACAATATGGAGACAAAGTATCAGAATAGATGAAGCAGAGCTAGCTACAGTATATTGTCTTTCTAATTGATGTCATGCTTTTTGCTTCCTTGACAAATCCTGCCACCAAGTGATATGAATGTGCTTTAGACACATTTTTCGTTGTAGTTCTCATTGCCTGTAAAGAGACCCTGATGTGGGAAATTGGCCGAATGCATCATAAACTAATCAAGGCTGCATGTTACATGATGTTAGCTAAATAATTAATTATTTTTGAGATAACAAGGTTTTCTTTATTTATCACTCTGCCAGCGGCTTGAACAGCATTTTTATTGATGTGCTGTTATACAACTGAACATCAATGCAAGTGGTGGATTGATTTGTTTATCCCAGTTTGGTACAGTATTTCATCAAGACGAAGAGTCTACCACCATGCTAACGGATCTGTGAGGTACTCAATTCAAACGACAGCATGCTAACAATGCTAACATGCTAATGCTAAGCAGGATTGTTCACAATGTCCAATTTGTTTTGACATGTTGGTATGCCAAATGTTAAAGATAACACGTTTTGTCCATATTTTTCATAAACCTAAGAACTACTGCAGACTAATTCAAATGTTAACATTTGTGACGATTACACAATGAAAAGTAAGCTAGTGGGAAAATGTTCTAATGGTCTTTAAGAAATGTTACTCAAAACTACAAATGTGGAATTTGTGGTGGCACTAGAGTAACATTTGATGCGTTACCAAAGTCAGTGTGATTTATGCAGACCAAGGATGTATGAAAATGGCAATCGCGAGAATCATTCCAAAAGCAAAACAATTACGCACATGTTATAAAAGCAAGGGTGAATAACCTCGGATATAGATAGATAGAATCGGAGGATGAAACCCTCTTTATTAGTCACATACATGCACACAGCAGAGCACACACAGTGAAATTGGTCCTCTGCATTTAACCCATCCTAGTACTAGGAGCAGTGGGCAGCTATTGTGCAGCGCCCAGGGAGCAATGGGGAGGGGGGGATTGGAGGTGTCCGGTGCCTTGCTCAAGGGCACCACAGCAGGGCTTAGGAGGTGAACTGGGACCTCTCCAAGTAGCAGTCCACTTTCCATATTTTTTCAATTCTGTTCGGGGACTTGAACCGGCGACCCTACGATTCCCTGTCCAAGCCCCTACTTACTTAGCCACTGCTGGACATACATGGGTATACTGTATCTGCCTCTTTAAATGGTTGAGTTCTTCATTGAAAGTATAGCTTCTATTTTGGTGATAATTGTGATGATAAACTTCTCCATGATCAAACCTTGTTTGGGTTTTTTAAAGGTAAAGCTCCATCAAAAAACCCGTTATATTTCAAACAATAGTGGAAACAAACCCAAATGTCACAGGTAGTATCATATAGTTTTCAATGAATTGATTTTTCCCACAAATTACAAGTGTCTGTGGGACAATTGTTGAAAACAGAACCTGATGAATGGAATGCATATTTCAGGCGCATGTAATGATGTGTAAATAATCAATATGAGTCAAGTTCTCTTTTACACTCTCGTCAGGGACTTGCACTTTTATTGACAGTCTGACAACTTGAACAATCAAGCAGTTTGAGAGCCTGTTTTTATTTCCCAAAGAGATAACATGCTAGCAGGATTGTGAGTCTCATTCGAGTGAACAATCTAAATGCAATCTAAGGTTTAAAGTAATTGTATTACATGCAGTATGCAAATTTAAAAACACTTTGTCCATATTTTTCTATGACTCCAGCAGATGTAACTCTTGTAATAACAATGAAAACGTAGTCAGTGGAAAAGTAAGGCCAAAAAATGTTCAAACAAGTGGATTGTTGGCACTAGAGAAGATTATGTACCAGTCCAGTTATTATCAACCAAGGATGTTATAAATGCAATGCGAAATCAAGAACCTTCCTGTTACAGGTTAAGGATTGTATAGTGGAGGATGAATCCCCATAAATCACATGCACAAAAAAACACATGAATGGTCCGATTTAAACACCTATATGGAGATGGAGAGTATGGCGCTTTATGCACACCGTGCAATGGTAGGGTTGAATTTCTCCTTGACTCAAGGGCACCACAGAGGGTTAGGAGTGAAAATCCAATTGGCGCACTCCAGAATTTTTCAACTTCTGTTGGGAATTGAAGGATTCATTTGCAAAGACCTATAAACTAGCGTGCCTGTGACATCATGGATGATTGTGCTAAGGTGATGTCTATTGAAAGAAGCTTTATTTGTATGTATAAACTCTCCATTAAATCATATGTTGTCATTGTGTCATTGGTTCAAACTTGTTGATTAACAAAAAAACAAAAAAAGAAGTACGAGAAAAGGTCATTTCTTGTGGAATTAAAGCATTGAATGTAACATTTTCTTACAAAATAGTTAAATGACAGCAGACCTAACAGAGTTTTATAGAATCTGTTGCTTGCACGGATTTTAATAAACAAGTAGAATGATCCTGTTTTTAATAAAAGAACCTCCTGTGTGCCAGGAGAAAATCATTTTCTTAGCAAAAATGAAACTTTAGAAGCTGCTCAGGCAGATAACTGATACACAGCTCCACTCAAGCTGAATGTCTTATTATTTTTCTATTACCAGTTAGGTGATCTGTTAAAGCTCATTGCTCAGTTTGTTCTCACTAAACGTCAAAACAAATTTGAGATTTTAATGTATTCCAAATGAAAACACAGTGAGTCAATGTGTGGGTTGACTGAATACAGTAATAATGTACAGAAGCAAACCATCTTCATCCAAAGCGCTTACATTTTCTAAAGCTATTAGGTTTCACCCTGCTGTCAACATTAATCATAAATGTATGTATTAAAATAGATTGTTACAGAAGAAGGACCAAGTCATTTGTAAGTAAGTTGAAATTATTTGCATTCAATTCCCAAGTTGAGTCTTACTTTGAGTTTTGAGTGTTAAACAATACATGATCTTTCCTAATTACATGTGTTCTAACATGGTTTTCCTACGCACATAAATGGATACTGTAGGGTTGGTTCAAAGAAAGTGGATCTGGGGTATTAAGTGTAGGCATTCTGTCAATGTATAATGTTAGTTGATGGAGGAAATGGAAATGGCACACTTTTTGAATGAGATACGTTTTAATCTCTGGGCTTGCTAGATGGTAGTCAAAAGATTCAAGTCCAAGGGAAGTCACAAGTCTTTAGTTTTAAAGTCTAAATAGAGATCCAAGCCAGATTGGTTCAATGTCCTAGATTGTGTTAGTCCACACTTCTGCATCGTAGAAAAGGACACCTAGACATACAGTTAGTTTGTACAAACATGGGTAGAAGATATATTTTACTTTTCCTAAGCTGGCCGTGTAGCAAAGGTCAGTCTGGATATATTTTTAGTAACGCGATAACTACATATTATACTGAGAACTAAAGCACGATATATTCATACCATGTTCATTTAAAGGGCATTTTGTTGAAAGTAGTTTAAAAACTGCATTCACTGCAGGATTTGTCAAGGTCTTTCTTTTTTTAAGGTTCTATAGTTAGACAGTCAAATCGTTTATTTCCTACTTTACTCAGAGTTAGTGTCTTAGGTTGAATGCCAAGCTTGCTCACAATAGAGCATGAGTGCACCTACACTTTTCAAAGCTGCTAATTGTACCAAGGTTTCACAATGACTTTTTTAATCCAAAATAAATGTGAAGAAGAGCAAACACAGGGCAAGCAATAAAGAAAGTAACACTGCCAACAAGCAAACAGCAAACCTATAAAAATGAGTCATGTACGGACCATAATAATTGCCCCAAGTTCGGAAAGTCAATTAAATGAAGCCGAAAAGCTAAAGATAAAGGTCAAAGAGACATACTGCATGAATTCAACTGAAATTAATTGGTAAAAAGTTGCAGGCGAGGAACTAAAGTTAACTAACACATGAATACCTTCTGAGGCAGGTATATAAATATCCATAAACTTTTGACGTACATCTTGAAAGTTGCAACCATATCCAAGCTTCAAAGACATCAACACAAGATTTGTGCTGACAAAACCCCCACAAAAGAACAGTTTGGAGTCTCTCCTCTCGGTTGGAGCTCATGGTTAGATTGTTCGCAATCTCTGCTCAATCATCCTTGACAAAAGCCTGATTTGGAGCCCGAATATATCCAGGCTCCACGGGCAGCAAAGATAAACTGCCAACCTGAAGGGAAATCCATCTCCTTCGCTGTCACTTGCGAATTATTGCCAAACACCATGACGGTGTCTTCTTTTAATATTTCCCCAAAGGTCCAATAACGGGAACAACATCTCCTTGCTAGATTAATGACAGAAACTATGGTATCCAGCCAGGAGGAAATGGAAGACTTTTGCCGCTGTGGGCAGAAAAGTTGTCATTCTTTTGACATCTACTTTTGACAACTACAAGGTCATAGAGGAAATTAAGTACAGAAAGACTTCGGGATGAATAATAGCTGGGAGCTTTGTATGTACCTTTTGTGTCTCTTTGGTCTCCTTCTTAAAATACTTCATAGTTGGACGTTTTTGTCAACTTGCTATTTCCTCAAATATTGTCTTTTAAACACTCATTTTAGACTGGACAGTCAGACAGAGGTATGTTGGAGAGGGATCGTAACTGACTTGCATTCTTTTTTTTTATATGTTTGACACGTTAACACAATTAATTAAAATCCCGGCGACCTCCGTAGGGATCAGCAGATACATTTTTAACACAGACAGATGTCCAACTTAAAGGGGAAAATTTACCAAATGCAAATCTAAGATGTCTTTTCCATGCATAGCAATGAGACCATCTGCAAAGAGAACCCAGTGGAGCAGAGCATGTGTGCACAGTCAGCCTTCGCCATTAGAAATCGACCCCGAAATGAAAAATCTTTTTTCTATATTTCACTACTTCCAAGACCCTACTGGGCACTTATTTTGATCCTATATGTGAGAGAAACAGTTATTCCAAGAATATTATATGCAAATGACATGGATCAGTTGGAGGGGAATGATTAATGTGTCATAATTGAGTACACGATAATTGTGCTGACTGTGTTGAAATAACTAACAGCTGCATGTAATGGAACATTTAATTGCACTTTAAGGCTTTCCTAGAATAAGCACAGTGAGATGCTTACACACACTAAGGACGTAACTTGTTTATTTTATCACTTAACTTTCTTATGCCCCCAAGGAATACCATTTGATGTCTCCTCTCTGTCCTAATGCTTCTTCAGAGTTCACAACATACCTACTTTTAGGATAAATAAAGCAGAAAGTCTTGAACATCTAATCTTTGTAATACATTTATTTCGCTGTCTGAAATTAATATCACCAAACTAATAGAAGAGGGTACTTTGTCACAATGTGGCAAGGTAAAATCATGACTTATCATATTAATCAATCCTGGTGGAGTAGCAGCTTAACAGAAACTAATCTATGAAAAAGCGAATGGCAATTTTTTTCCTAAATTCACAGATGCTAATGCCTCTTTCAGTTTTCCATTAGGCTGAGATTTTTTTTGTCCTTTTCAAACTCTTTTGCAGTTACTGTCTGTCTTCCGCTGATCACCGTTGTGAACAGAATCCTTAAACCTGCAGGCTCATAAGCTGGCAGGGAAAAAAGCTCATTGGCATCAGTTCAGTGCTTAGCTTCACATTCTGTATATAGGCCTTTAATATGTTGTCCCAAATCAACGATGAAAAGGGAGGAAACAGACAGTAAGCCCACTACAGACGGATGACAAATTATACTGGAAATATTCACATGATGTGTATTAGAAAGGTGTTTGATTACCACAAGCTGTTGCTCATTGGTACATTTCCAAAAATCTATCAGAAGGGTGAAAACAATCCTACCCACATAAACTGCAGTCTCATGGTGTAATAATGAATAGTGTGGTCCAACACCTGCATCTTAAATCTGTCCCCGATTTCATATGGTATCTGCCATTTTACACGGTCCCTTTTGGGGGCTATGAGGGAAATAAAGCACGTTTTAAACATTATAGCATGTAAACACGTCACTGTAAATTAGCTTAATCGGGCCCCCTTTGATATATCAGTGGTTATAGTTGTGGATCTAATAATTCAGGCTTGAAAACGGCAACTACTAGTTGTCAAAGTGAATACAAAACATGAAAATAATGTGCTGGGAAACTAATGTGACATTTTGAGCACAAGCATAATTTATTTGGGGTTAGGCCACAGAGCTATTACTCCTTGAAGTTATTGCAACCATACTATTGTATAACTAGTTTCGTTCTTAAAAACCCAACTATAAAAACTAGATTTGTAAAACGAAGTGTAAACGTACATTCATCAACTCAAACATGACTTTATTGTTTCATTTAGGGCACGAACACCAGCCTGCTGGGTGAACGAAGGTGCATGTCATTCAACTTTCATTCGAACATGAAAACATTTGGAGAAAAATAAACTCTGTTTGATACTGCTACTGCTTTTGTAGGTTTTTTGTATTCAAGTGTAACCATTTGAGCTGTGACACAAGTGACAAAAACAGAGCAAAGAGAAGTAAATACTGGCTACCAATCAAGTAACATTGGTGGCAAAAGACTCATGGTTGGATTGTTTCAAACTATTCGTGGGTGAAAGGGCTGTTTTCTGTTTGTTACTGGATCTTCAAATGTCCTGACTGCCTCCTTTGCTTCTTTCGTTTTTGCTAAAATGTCCCTTTTCTTTAGTTTCTTCTTTTGGTGAAGGCTGATAAATAAAAGCTCAACTGAGGTGAAATCTGGTAACATTGCCATAGCATTGAATTAGCATACTATATATCATTCATCCTTGTCATAAAACCACTCGCTGGGCTCAGGTGCCCTGCTTGGAAGCATCAGCATTTATTATGTTTCGGTTTATTCGTCACCAGTCTGTGTATTTTTTGCACGAAGCAAACAATCCCAAGTGAGCCCTGAAGGCATCCTTTTTTAACTTCACATTGCACTCTGTCGCTGAAAGAGTAGCTCTGCCAGACAAACTGTTCAGGGAAAACTCCTGCTTGGAAAGTTGACATATTTCCACTCTCAGACTACACAGTGGCCCAACACACAAGTGCGGTGACTCAGGGCGAGTCGTTTCAGCAGTTGGAGCAGGTGAGAGCCGGAGATAGTTTTTGGCATTGTAACTGGATTGAACACTACTCAGCTGCTAGTTTAACTGAGTTTCTTCAGCAGAGAGGGGTAATGTTGGGACAAGTGTTCCAGCTAGAACACTGTTACTTGGGAATTATTAGTTTTGTTTTTGTTGCAAAAGCATATTAAAATATAGATATATATACATATATATATATATATATATATATATATATATATATATATATATATATATGTATATATATACCGTTAATAACCTAGCCGTTAATAACCTAGCTGGATGTGTATTATATGTATTTTGTAAATTGTGTAATTTTTTCTATTTAAATGTAAGTGTTGAATCTTTAATAATGTGTTGCTTGCTTCTTGGGTATTCCTAAGTTGTCTTTGGATCTTTTCTTGCTGTAACAAATGCAAATTTTCCATGGGACGAATAAACGTATTCTGATTCTGATTCTGATTGAACACTGGGAGGAACATGAAAACACAGTATTAATAAATAAGGAATGTTAACTAGATTAAATAAATGACACTATTCCCTCTCACATAGCAGGTAGTAATTAAACACATAGAGTGGTAAGAAGAAAGTTACATGACTGTGGTTTTGACATTTCGGACGTCGCCATCTTGGCCTTTCTTTATGTATTTTACTTAAATGTGTGGAGATATCTGAACACTGAATATGTTTAGACACAACAATACAATTTATATTAAATACACTGTGAAAGAAATAAAGCTGTAAGGCGATAATTTGACTATGCCACAGTCACACGCTGGCACCTCCTTCAAATGTAAGCTTTGTTTTGCTTTTAATGAAAACATGATTTGGAAAAGTATCATGCTGTTAAGAAAAAAGCACTTGAAACTAGCATTTGAAACCATGAACTCATCAGAAAAATGTCCACCAGGGTAATGATAAGAAGTAGGGTCATTTTCTCATAGATTTCTAATACGACAGCTGGCTTTTAAAAATAATGCACCTTTCCAAGCACTTATGCGTTCAAAATAAATTACATAATTCAAAGAAGTAATGCTTGAAAAGTGATAAGTTAAACAGCTGCATCATGTAAATAAGATAATGCCTCATCCCTTATGCACATATTTTTAGATTGGATGATAGATGTTGTGTTATCTACAGGGCAATGCAGCACTTATCCTGTTAACATGGTCTACTAATATTTATAGCCCCAAGGCACATCCATTATTTAAAAAAACTAAATGAAGATTTTAATATTATTGTAGGCCAGTTAGGTGAAAGCATGTTACTAATGAACATTTATCAGTGCTGCAAATTCCTCATATGAATAATTCCGCATAAACAGCATAACATGTCACTTAGTGAGCTGTTGTTGTCAGAATGAGCAACACTGGGCTTTAAATCGCTGCACTTTCTTCTTGCTGGAGGAAAAAAAGTAGGCCTACAAGATAGCATTAATGTTTCTTGAAAATCATCTTTCATTTCAGAATCGCCTCATTCGCGGCACGTTCCAGAATTGTCGAAGGCTTAATCACCACGGCATAGTAGATGTGCAAAAACCACATTTGCATCTCAGATATGTTTCTGGCTGTTTATTTAGACTTTGAGGATTTCGATGCATGTTTTAAGACCACTTTGTTGCAATGGCTTTCAGACTAATGTCAACCAGTGAGGGATAAGCTTACTATAAGTACGAAAGGGGGAAAGGGAAGAAAATAGCATCAGAATGATTAGCAATTATGTGTCTACCAGAAAAAAAATGTCACTCCAAGCCACAGGGGAAGAGAGGGCAACCTTTAGAAGAAGAAAGTGGAATTAAATCCTCTATGTGGTGTTATATTCACTGAGACTCTCTAAGGGAAGCTAAGCTATGCAATTTTACAGGAAGTACCAGTCACTTGAAAAGGGGCCAAGGGAGCAAAATTCTGTCTATTTATTTTTGCTCTCCAGGCTTCACTTCTTTGAACCAGCTGCAGATTAAAGCAAAATAGCTGGAAGAAGTTACAATTCTAAAAAGAATCGGAAGTGAGACGTAAGACTAGAGCCATGAGCTATCATACATCTATTTATATGGAGGAATATCTTTGGATTCGTTCTCACTCCCACACATATCAAGGAAGGAAACCTATAGATCTTGTTAAATGTTAAAGACGAGTTGAAATGACAAAAAGCAGGATGTTTATGTTTCTTTCTGAATAATGTGGATGCCAAAAGAAATCTGCTGTAATGAATTATTCATTAGTGCTTTCGATAACTCTGGGGCTTTTTTTGTTTATCTTGCCGTCAAAACTGCCCCGAACTCAGGGAAACGTGTTCCCTGCCACCGCTCCTCAGTAGCCATTATCTGATTTCCAAAGCTCGACTTTTACGTGTGTTTCCTTCCACGCCAAGAAATGAACCGTGACGCCGCACGACTGACTGAACAAACAAGGCTTGCAAGGCAAATTGGGTCAAACATTTTTTATCACTTCTCCTCCCCGTCAATGATATTCTCCTCCCAACTTTTTTTAATGAATCTTCAATACAGAGGTAGCCTGGGCTGCAAATCAAGGGTAAACGTGTTGATTGATGCCACTTTTCCTGCGAAACTGCCTCACCTCCATCCTGGGCTGAGAAGCCTTTTTAAATAAGACCTGTCTATCCCCGTCTCATCTCTCCTGTTCAGTCGCATATGACACCTTAACTCATACTGCAAAACGTTTGACAAATGATGGAGGCTCTCAAAGGAAATTACAGAAATGGAAGGGCTGATTCATGACACTATGTAATAGCAGACACCTTTTATTTTGGCACTCCTCTCCCTTTGCCCCTCGTCTTTGATTTTTTCCCAGGTTTTGCTTTACTTCAGGCCTTAATGCCAGGCATATTTACGATTTAAAATAGTTATCTCTTGGAACCAGGGAACCTGTGCTCTTCTTCAAGGCAGCTTTGTTTTGGCATCTGTCTTCATCTGGGTGAGGTAAAAAAAAAAACATGTTCCCAATTAAGTGCTGCTGAGGTTGTGCATATCTTACATCAGTCACCTGAAATTCCTCACAAACAAATGTACCCCAGAGGACTCCTTCTCTATTCATCTCAATCACGGGGGTTTTTAGCAGCACTTTGGTTCAGTAGCAGCTGCCAAATCAGCTCAATATCTTCTTGCCAATTCACTTTGGAGAATGTACAGTTTTATCTCCGATGCGCTGTAAAGCAAAGGATGAGTCGATGAAAAATGGGCTGAAGCTGAGAAAAAAAGTAAAGCACTTAATGTTTTAGCTGCAGCTACACAGTCAGAATGAGGGATTCAGACCCATTTTCAGTTTCTTCAATGGAGGAAGAAATCTCTACTCGCTGACGACTGTTTAATGTTCTTTGTACAATCGAGGCCTTTAATAAATAGATAACTATGTGCTTGTGTCAGAAATCATCAAGAATATTACACTAGGGTTTGCCAGTATTTCCTTTTACATTTAATTTCACCCAGTTAATCATTTGATCAAACGTTTTAGATGAAATGGGGGGAGTTTCTTCCCCACATACTCCTCCCCTATCTGACATGCCTCGATGGACTCCTTTGTTTACTTTCGTAACGTTATCATATCACTATGTTACACATGCTCCTATTTGCTATCGCTCCAACACATTTTACGTGTTATGTCTCAAAACTTGGTTGGGTGGAACTTCATTGGGTTACAAGTAAAATAATAGTGTCTAAACAAGCACTACATTGATTATAGTTTGAATAACTGAATTAATAAATATATCATTATGATTATCAATTCACTGTTTAAAAGATTTAGGTGATCAAGCAAAAATGACAAACTTGTTTCTCCTTTTTAATAAAGGATTTGCTATTTCTTGTTTTCGTCATTATTCTAATGTGGTCTGTTGTTCAGATAAAAACTGAAATGTGAGTGCACCATCCTGGGCTCAGGGAAATGATGGATGCTATCTAATATTTTCTACATAATGATGAATAACAAAAGTAATAAAGCTTTACACAATCCTCATCCTAAGGACAAAATATATTCATGAGCTTCCTTTATTTAAAGCTAAATAGGCGATTTAAAAAACATTATGATTATCATATTAAGCCTAACAGGGCTGCTGGATTGAAATACGTGGTTTATTTGACAGCAACAAATGTTTCCAAAAGCAATTTTAAAGCAATATTTTTAGGTCATATGATGAAACCTGAGCCATATTGTATATCAGAACTGAGAAGCTGCTGAAAGCTCATTAAAATATCTTTTGTAATTTTGGATTTGAGATCATTTCCAAGGTCGCGGTAGAGTTTTCATTTTCAAAAGGTAGATGTTGTCATTGTGGCATTATTCTGTCAGGTTTAATGTCATGTAAAAAAGTCCCACACAGATCTATACATATTCTAAATTAAAGAATACATTTGTGATATATGAGCCACGTCCTGTGTTGGGTTTAGGTTAATCTAATCAGAAAACTACCACTGCAGAAGCAGGTGTCAACACAGTATACAACACAAGCAGACTGAAAAAGCTGACAGTGTCTCAGATGGTGTTTTTGCAGGTAGATGATATAACCTGGACTCTGTGACGTTAATCTGTTGTTTACCACAAGCCAGTGCAAACACATTAAAGCCACGCGAGGGAATAGATTCTTCAGAAAGCAAAGAGAATTCAGTCTGCGGTGCGAAGGGCAAGCTCAACCGATTCAATTCATTCTGCTTGATAACAACTGACAGAGTGATGAATGAACACACCCCGAAGGTATTAAGCAGTAAAAGATGCAAGGTGATATTTACATCATAAGCATATCTCAATATGCATTGCATGCTGTTCCATATAAAAAGCCTGCACCCGGGTGGAAGAGCAAGGACCAGAGCAAACCGTACTGCTCGCTTCATCTCTTCTCTTGGTTGGAATCTCATTTGATCATTGAGTGAGCAGGTGAACATGTTTACTTCAGTGTCACATGAAATAACTCTCTCCAAGGAAAGAAAAAAGATGGTTTTAACCAACCAGCAAAATGAAGAATTTCAAGTAGATCTAGTTACTAAAAATAATATTTGCTTTAAATTCCCTTTTTTCTGATTGTTTTAAATAAAAAGCAGTTTTTCATAAAAGCGCATGGGATGACAGATGTATGACGTAGTACTGTAGGTTACGTACAGAAAATAATCTGAAAAAAAACATTGCATGCTATTCAATTCAGCAGAAACATCTTATTTCATTAGAAAAAAAAATGTTGGCACCCAAGTTTTCAGGTGCAAAGACACTAAAACACCACCTTCAAAATAAGCACCATAATTATATCTCAATGTACAAATGTCAAATATAGTGCATAGAAATTCCAATAAATCTCAATACAGTCTCAGAAGTAAGTAGATCTGAGCCGACCAAAGCGACTAATATGAGACAGAACACTGGCAGCTACTGGTTTTGGTTAGAAGGGTAAGCTTTTGTAGCACAGCAGAATAGGCCATATGCAGGAAATAGATGCCCTGAAACCACATATGTTCATTTTTAAGTGACAATTTTTAAGATACCTCAAGCCATCATGTGAATAATGACACTGGTCTGTTCAGAATAAAAAGGGAGAGGGAGGACTCATGGACCAACAAAATGGCCAACAAAGACATCAAGCAACTAAAAAACATCTGAGTGGTCACATGCTTTGATGGTCAAGATGGCAATGGCCATGAAATCAGAATCAAGGCTTTAAGACAGTAGTCAACAAACCAATTGGTGACATAACAATGATGACATCCATATCTTATATAGGGTCTGAACCATTCTAAAAGTAGTGTAAAAAGTTGAAACCTTTAAATATAAATGACACTGCCATTAAAATGTCACACCGCATTGCACTGCATCTTCAAATAGACAGACTTTCTCTCAGCACCCCCAACTCTAACTGACATCCCTTCTAAAAAATCTAGAGTCCTGCTCCTGAAGACCTGAAACTATAAAACTGCTTCTACTGTGACAGAGTATAGGAAACACTAGGTGAGGTCTTAGAGTGCATTCACTATGAAGGGTTCATAAATTAAAAAGAAAGTAGCGGTTCCATACAAAGGGTTGAGTCTGCTTTATGTCCCTTAAAGTTATGTATTATTAATCTGTAGCATTATGATTTTCTGCATATGAAGCGGGCTAGAGTGTCGGTTAAGTGCCTGTTGATAGGTCGCCAACTGCTTCCAGTAATTGGTAGTAAGCAGCAAGAACTTGGCATGTACTGACTGCTTTAGAGTCAGATTTTCTTAATTTGTTCGGATACTTATGCAGGAAAGGGAGCACAAGTACCATAATTATCTCGCAAACATAAGAAGATAAGTAAAAAACCATCAAGAACAAGTATTGTATTTACTGTACAGAACATTTTGGAATTTTCAACTTTAAAGATTGTCTCATGTATGGTTGGAGGTGTGTCAATAGCTTCCCACAGAACAATTAACAAAGCAGTAAAACCACAGAACGACAATGTGAATGTTATTGCCTTCATTAGGGAAGCAGGTTTTTGCATGTACAGTCAAAGGATATGAGATATTAAACATCCCATAATACTTTTTTATCATCATAATGTTTTGTATAAACTCCATTGTCATGCAGGTCAGCAACCCAATAACCTCAATGTTCGTAACGTTTAAGAAATAATTGTTGTATACTGAGTGAATTTAAAGAGGGAATACAACATTGGACCCTGATTGGTCACTTTAATAGCTTGTCTCATTAAAATCAGCTGAACCTGCTGATTGTAGGGTTCCATTTCAAATGCTTAATACTGGCCATTATTTATTTGATTCTTTAGTGAATGAGCTAATCAAGATAATTTGCCATGTTATTAAAAATGCAATTATTAGATGTATCCACTGGAACAGAATAGAATTGAACGCATTAAATGGATGGTGGTAAAAATAGTGTTGGCAAAGGAGCACATGATTTTGTGAATCTTCAACCTTTTGTGTTTGATTCAGATCAAGCCTTTTACCTTGATGGCAGTGGAGGCGATCTGAATGTGGTGCAGCTTGTGCAGGGTGCTCTCCCGGTCAATGAAGTAGGAGGCAGCCAGCTGGTGCAGAGCCTCCAAAGTCACAGCTGTGCCATTGGATTCGCTCACTTCAGACGTCCGACTCAACTTCCGCTTGTCCACAAAGATCATTAACGACTCTTCCCCTATGAATACACACAAAGTCACATGCACACACTTCATTAATGACTCATCCCCTGTGAACATGCATAAAGTGATGTACTGGTAAATATTAACCCATTAATACCTGCCAGCGCTAATTATACAATCCCATAGGCAATTTATACTGTGCTCTACATTGTGTCCATTTGGTGATACGTCTGCAGCTAGAGTGCAATTGAGATGTTTCATGGAACAAGTCTCTCAATGCTAACAGAGCAGAATGTATCGACAAAGAGTAAAGAGACTAAGATCGATGATAAAATCCTTTCTAACAGCATTAGGTTTTATGGGGAATTTAATTGGGAGACACTTTAGAGTGAACATACAGTACATTTCAAATATAATAACTCACTTTTGTCTATTATTGAGTCTTAGAAACTTTTAACAACCATGTTTTTCCAATCAAAATTGAGAGACAGGGATAATAATTGTCTTAATTGTATTGTAATATTATTTAAAAAGCATTGCTTCATTGATTTGTTATGAATATGAATAACATTTAATTAATCAGACAAATTATTAACAGGCATCAGTTATTTCAAGACATAATCATGATTAAAAAGCTTTATAAATCACCTGTAATACACTTGCAATAAGATGCTAAGACAAAACATTTAAAATCCTAAACTTTATATCCATTAACACTGCCTACTGGTCATATGGGAGGTTATATTATGACATACAGGATTGTCTTGCCAATCTATTTTAAGTACGGTTGTTATTTATCTTTGCTTTGAGAGTTTGTTCACTAGAGACAACGATGAAAAGAGCCAGCAGAGAAGTCGGGAGGAGATTGTGCAGCGGATAACCGCGAGAGCTCTGCAGCACATAGTCTGGCCAACTAACATCTTACACCTATTGTTATGGAATCAGGGAATCGACTAACTTTCTTGTTTAACAACTGCAAACATAGATTTTACATCTTGAATCAGATATTATGAACCCAAAAACACAGCCTCAACAAACAATCCCACAGTCACAACTGAGACCACTTAGGCAAATATTTTGTTGTTTGAGCATACAAGCTTTCAAACTTTCAAACAAATAGATCATTCTGGGAATCCATCTTCATCTCAGAAAGCTCAATGTCTACAGTAACTGTGTGGAAAATAAGATGTAGGACACGGTCCAAAATGTAGACACAATGATCAATATACAAATAGTTTAAGGAATAAGAGAGGCAGGATTAAATACATTCAGAATGGGAAAAAGAGCCCCATTAGACCTTTACTGTTTGGGGTTCAGCTTAGTAGATAGGAGCTTGGTTCTGGAATTTAATTAACTGCTGAATGACTATGGACATGAATTGAAGGGTTGGATAGAAGATGTTCAAAGGTCTCCTGATGGCAGCAGCCACACCAACAATCAACACCACACATTTGATTTAAATACTTAACTTTTTATTTGCTTGTAACCTTATATTATTTACTTAATTTCTATACATTTTAGGACAGTTTCCCGGTATTTGTTTGTAATAATAATTGTCTTTGTCTTTGAATTATCGTGATCGTTGGAGGGGCTTACTTCCTGCTTCAGCAAAAGACTTGGCTGAGGGCTGAGGACTGCAAGCAGCCAATATGGCCAAATGGGAACAAACCAAATGCTTCCATGTCAAAAGGGGATTTTAGTTTTTTCAGTGTCCTTTTGTATTCTGTTAATTTTAATTACCCCTTGTTTACTATTTGGTTTGGCGATAAGTTCCATGTTGCGTCATTGTGGCAGGTCAGTTTGTTCAGTTAACACCTGTAAAGGTGCTTTTTGTTACCTCTTTTATAGGATTAGTTATTAAGTATTCTTCATTTGTATTTGTTTTTATTTTTATTGTTGGATACATAAAAAACAAGTTTTGTTCAATTTTCTCCTGTGACCTATGGTATCCTCAAATCATTAAAAAGGTTTCTGGAAGTTGTCCTGTTATGAATAGGGCCACATAGCTTACTCCATCACATACAGATAGGCCAATTAAGAAAAACAACAAAGAAACAAAGAGAACAACAAGCTGTCTACTTTATTTACCTCCCAGTGTAGCGGAGAGCAGGAAGTGGGTTCCGTATTTCCTGATAATGTTGTCAGTGATGGAGCTGATACAAGGCCTCCTGCCCAGCTGCCTAATGGTCTGGAGGAACTCGGGGTCCAGTGGCAAGGAAAAGCCATTGTTCTCTTGTCTCTCCAGGGCCAAGCTGTTCACCTTCCAGCGGCCAAATTCCCTGCAATATCACAGAAACACATGCTAAGAGTGAACACACAAAACATTAAACCGCATTCAGGCGCTGAAACCACATCCAAATGAACAATGGCAAGATGAAATTGGAAGTGTCACTGAGGAATTGTATTCAGCTTTTGTCAATAGGCAGCCTATTGGGATTATGAAGTGGAAAAATCTTTATTTCATAATCAGATCTCACACACCATCTACAATACAATCTACAGTATACAACATATGACAACCTTTGTCCTTAGTCCTTTGCAGAGGCTATGGAAAAACTCTTGAAACCTGCACAAACTCAAATTGAATAACAAGAGGAAAAAAGTGATTGTGCTATTGTTTAAAATTGGTGGATAAACAATGTTTTTTTAGGAGGAGCAGACAATTGTTGAGGCTGGGTGGCAAAATACCATAAGGAGTGACATTTTGGACAATTACGCTACATTAATAAACCCTAACAAGTTATCCTTATAGCTGCGTATAACTGTATTTAAATGTTAAAACAATATGTTATGGCTGTTTAAATACTGCTTTTAAAATACTAAGTGTCGGACCTTCAAGTTAAGGTGTTTACTGATGCCATTTCTACTTCCGGCTCGGAGAATTGCATTGCAACATAGCGGAAAACATTGTGTTACTCCAGCAATTTTAAATAATTGCGCAATCTTTTCTCATCTTGAGACACAAATGGAGACGCTGTTGCTGGACGGGCTGTAATCACGGATGGAGTCTTGCTGTTTTCAGGGCCTCTCTTGGAAGGAACAGGCTTCATCTGAAGTCGTTTGATATTCAGCCTGGCCTTGGAGCATGCCAGCTTCCTTTATCTACCAATTGCAGGCAGAGTGTTGCTGCTTGATGCATAGATTAGTGCTATGCAAATGCAGCTTTCAATAAATATGGTTCTACTCCCACCTAGCACGGGAGATATTTAAGACATTTGAATCACTTTTTGGTTGTTGGTGGACTTGCCTTTTGGGAAAAGGAACAGGAGTATAATCCTGGATGTGAGTTTGGAGGTTTTTTTTGCTTCGTGAAGCTGTGAAAACACGCCATGTTATGTGAAAGAAAAGGCTGAAACACAAATGCTCTCTCCTCAATATGTTACATCTACCTTCCTTATTCGAATGTAATGATGTCTGTTGAACTTACAAATGAGAGAAGCGAACATTTAAAAATGTAATCTGAAGCAGTTAAGAAATTACTAGGATGCAGTTAACTTTTTTATGTTTGTCCTGTGATCAAAAAATTAAATGTATTTTCATTTTGCTGATTAAATAAAGAGAGGAGTAAATATCTTTAATGTAAACTGAACAATAGGCATGACTTTGACAACTTCAAAATGCCTGAAAAAACATCAAATCAATCAATTTTTGGACAGTAATGTAATGAACTTTTTTTCTTGACATGTCTGACTACTGTAAAGCTATTAGCATTTCACAATGGATAATGTCTTACAAACAAAAATAACTCATGCAGACATGGCTTTATTTGGAGTTGATATACTGAATGAGTGATTGGTATTCCCTTGACGTCCCTTAAACTCTGGTTTTGTCCTCACCATTTTCTGTGAAAAAAATATCTGGCATTTATTTTTCCTAAATATTCCACTTCTTTTACCAGTTAATTTTGTCTGTCTGCTGTTTGTTGTTGGGCAGGTAGCTTACAGGGGATTTATTTGGGCTTGTTTGCTGAACACAGCTGTCTGCCGCTGCTGCTGCTGCAAACAGGATTGATGAGGGCACTGAGACAGAACAATACAGTACTCGCGCTGTAGGAAAAAAAGCTAAAAGAAGCAAAAAAAAGCACCATTGCAGTGTGGTGGTGTGTGTTAATGCTGTTTGTGTGTGTGCATCTTACCCAATTATAATAATACAACGATTTAAGGAAATCATGCTAAAGCATAACTACACAAATTAATGTAGATTTGCTTCTCAAGGTTCACTGACTGTCCTCAGGTCATGACTTAAGGTGATAAATGTTGCTGTAAAAAATATCACATTTGGGCATTTCTCCGAGGAATGATGGTGGTTCATCTATGTGTGTTATGTGTGCAACAAAAGGGTCCGTTTCCATTATATTGAGACATTCTCTTTTTTTCAGAGACTGGTATTTTGGAACATCAGATGAGAGGTCATGAAATGAAGTTCTGACTCCTATTATTAAGGGATCCTCCTCCCTTTGCAGCCAGCTCTTGCTATGGAGATATATTGGTTTTATTCCAATATGTGGAATCACCTTTCTTTTCGTTTGTTGATAACCAGCAGGTTGAGGAGACTCTTCTCTGGCTTCAGCTCCTGGCAGGTTATGGCTTTGTGATGATTGATTTTATAAATGATTAATTTGGGGGAGTATTGGCAAGGTTATGCTCTTCAAGCATTGTATGTTGTATCTTGCTGGACATGCAGGATATTCAATTTTTTGCCAAGTTTCACATAGAGAGGTATTATCTCTGATAGAGATAGGACATTTTTTTGTCAAATGTCAAATTACATATTTATTCTAATCGCATAGACAGGTCTTTTTGCCTTTTTCTTTCAGATCTTTAGCGGCCAAGGTAAATATTCCTTTATACATTTCTCTAAAATGCATCCAACCCCCAACACGGCACACGACACACACCAACTCCCTCATGGAAAGACACTTGCCCACACACATGCATTCACAAAGCCTGCAGCTGCAAACATCTAAACAAAGCTGCCCTTGCTGCAACAACTTTGCTTTTGCCCAGAATATCGCAAAGCCCCTTTTGGGAGCTGGCCAGCTGCCAATCAATTTCTAACCAATAATAATGACCCCCAGAGAAAAATACAAAGCAGAGAACAGCTCATTAAGGCCCATTTCATGTCTGGATTTCTCGATAACGAGCAGCCATTAGTGTTTCTCTCCGTCCACCGGGGCCGGCGGAAGAACGGAGCATTGCAGAGATGAAGGGGGAGAACTTAACTGTGATCGACACAATGCCTGGCTGTGCTACTCCCTGATGGACATTTATGAACGGTTCCGCAGCTAAACTGGAGGATACATCACCCACACACACACAGATCTGTTGTTGACACCCTCTACTTGGCCTCACCTCCTGCATTCTACGCAGATACACACTATGGCTACACAATACAGTACTGGATTATTTTTTTCATATCCCCATTGCGATGAAAACTTCGTAAATTCATGACACTTATCTTAGGGGGTTTCTTGAGTTAGTTGCTAAAAGGGACACACATTTGCACTCAACAATTTAACTATCATCTGTTTGTCTTTTTATTTGAGCCTTTTGGGTTTCAGTTCAATGTTTAATGCAATCAAACATTTCGTTGCATTTTAGCATTATATCCAAACCAGCATGAAATGAATACACTTCAATATCTGCTTATATATTTCAAGTGTATTATTGAAAAGTTCAATTGTAATGTTATAAGATTTTACTTATTTTCGTCATATTTTACACCCCTCACACACCGAAGAAAAATCTATGCATTTCTCGAAAGACTGCTGGTCTATTTCACCCTGAACTCCTCTCAGTGAGACGCTGAGTGACTGAAATAGTCAATCAGATACAAACGCATGCAGCTCTTTTTCTCCCGCAGCTCAATACAGCGGGGGGCTCGCTGCACATATACCTGTCAGCCCCCCCTCCGATCGAGCCAGAGCGCCGTACAGCAGGATGTGAGGAGCTGCAGGAGCTTACAGGGGCCACGACCAGAGCGTTGGAATGGCACGCTACTACCTGTCCATCACCGCCTAGGTGTCTTAGATCCATCCAAGCATACAGGCTGCCTGAGGGTGCCGCTTGGTGCCCAACATAACAAATCAGGGAGTCAACCCAGCGGATAACCTGATGAAGTCGAAACACGCTACCATGCATAGCAATGCAGGTTGTGTGGTAGACTACAGCGTGTGACTGAGCAGGCTATATGGGGACGGTGCTACTGCTAATGTTATATCAAAGGTGGGGAAATTATCTTTAGAAAATTATATTAAAAAGAGTGCAAAAGAAAATCAATTTAATGGCAGCAATATAAATATATAACTGCCTTTTATCTTATAGTAACCTTTTTTCATTTAGTTCCAACTTTTGAGAGGACTATCAGGCAATCAACACAATCTCTTTCATTGTTTTCCTCATGTGTTCAAGCACTTCCTTTTGACTTTTCTACTGTAACTGTATTATGCGAAACTGCATGTCACATGAACAATAACAGTGGTCCTGCCCTACATACACTATTGTTTAGATCACCCTTGGTGTCATTATTCGTTGTGAAAAATAGCTGAGGGAACATCTATAAAAAGGCCTTCTGCAGGGTGAGAGGCTGACCCCCAAAAATGCCCACAAGCTATGCTGCTTCTGTTTAACAATGCCGTTATGATAGAAAACCACACGGGGCAATGCCATGTATTTCAAACTTGGGGCAAAATAGCATGAGGGTAAAGTCATGCTGAATTTAGAAATTCCTTTAGAGAAATGTACACATGAAGTAGTGTGTTCCTGCTAGCCCAAACAACTCTTAAGCGCATTAAAAACTTCACATAACAAAGTCATATACCACTTAACATGGGTGAAGATCATATGAAATAAATTCTCACAGCTCTGTATCATGATGTATCATTAATATTGAAACCTACTGACATTTCCAGTTTATCTTGTGTAGCATACATTGAGTAGATTTATTTTGTATTTAAAAAGAATTTATCATTTAAGGTTAAAATCCCTCCTCGGCTGTTAATTAGTCTAGCATGAATGAGCTCTATAATGTTTTCTATTGCTGCTGTCTCAATCATGCTAATGTTAATGTGGCGAGCTCCAATGCATTCTCATTTTAACTGAAGCAATAATATGGAGAGTTGTCTTCGCAGGTGTTCGGGATATTATGTTTCTGACTGCGAGCTGATTACTTCTGAATACAGTTTTCTTCCATCTGTCATGTCCTCGCTGTTTCACTACAGATACGGTATAATGACTGTACAGCAGTTAGGTCAGATCAGTGCTCTACATATCAAAAACTCTTGGTTTGAACCATGATCAACAAAGCAAATGCACAATATTTACACTCTGGCAGAACTGTGGATTGCAAAACAGGCTTTTCTTCTTTTTTTTTTATTCATATTTTAATAATGCACATTTATTTTGAGCCATATCAGTGGTTTAGAGGGGAGGAAGTTAATTAAATTACCCAACTGACTCAGAAAATACTAATTTCACACTGACTTCACTCAGTATTGGGCCTTTAGCCTTTTTAAATCTCAGCTTGGTCTTTCTTTGTACCCAAAAATCCCTTTACATGCAGAAACAGACAACCCCATCTCATAGGAATTATATTTTATGTGTACTTTAAATTTAGATTTGACTATTTAGTTTATGAATGATCACTGACAATTTTCCTCAGTGAATAAGTGTTACATCATCCTGAGTCCCACATACATTAAGGCTAGGCAACAAAAGCACTTTGGTCGCATGTTGAAGAAACTATTCATCCAGTCCCTATTGTTTGTCATGGTTGACTTTTATCAATATGAAACCCCACATTCCTTATTTTTTTGAAAATGCTCTGAGTGCCAAAACAAAACAATGAATATATATGCATTGTCAAAGATCTGATATGTTAAGAATAAATGTGATTGCATCTCTCAAATAATAGCAAAACGTAATAACTCAAACTCAGGACAGAAGTTTGAACCAGAATATCTATAATAGGATAGGTTGGCAAACTGGTTTGCAATGTTTTTGCAGTTGGAGTTTTTTTCAGATGTTATCAAAGTTTCGGGAACGCTGCGTTCAATTAAATAAAATAAAGAAAAAAGCTTCTAAAAATCACTGAGAAGAAAGACAAATATCCAATCTCACAGTTACTGTAACTTGATAGACGAAAATGTGCTCATCATAAAAAGACCGAAGTGAGAACATATAGGAGTGTGTGTGTGTGTGTGTGTGTGTGTGTGTGTGTGTGTGTGTGTGTGTGTGTGTGTGTGTGTGTGTGTGTGTGTGTGTGTGTGTGTGTGTGTGTGTGTGTGTGTACTTGTAGCTGCGTTACCCCAGATACCAAAATAACCGGTTGTGCAAAACAGTTGGTTGATTCAAGACTCAATGTTATTTCAAGGACATCCCCAAAGAGCATAGCACAAAATGGGTCCTTCATGCTTCATTCAGGATGATAAACCAAATAAAAAAAATGTTGGAAGACAGTGCAAGCAAGCTGTTACTGCTCTGCTGGATTCAATGTTCTTATTTTTTTTCATACTCTTGGTTTGAACATTGATCCTTCTCAATATGTGTGCACCATCAGCAAGAGATACATTAAAAAACTAAGGAGGCGTTTCATTGGTGCATCGTCAAAAGAAATACTATGCATGCCAGTTGCATCTTGGATATTTTCTTGAAAGGCACCTTCAGATGCAACTGTCTTCATTGAGCTTCTGATGATCATAAGTGGAGAATCAAATGAGAATGAAAGTAAGATGAGTGGAGAAAAGATGAAGACTCTCTTGTCATTTTGTAATCCACCCAGCGTGAAAAGAAACACAACGAAAGCCAGATCAACACGGGAGAAGAGAGTGTAATGATATCATATTAGCCGCTGGTTTATGAAGGCTACACGAAATTGACTCCGACGGTTCTTCTAACAACATCAAACAAACATCAGACCATTAATTGGTGAAAATCCTATTAAACCTGCAGAGAGGTCCTATAAACAAGACCCCTTACTGTTTCCTCACTTTTTCTTGCCTTTGATGCTACTAAGGGTTCAAGTGTGCATTTCAAAGACTTGATTATGGCGTAAAACTGTGACCATTGCCACGGACATTTGAAAGCGAGGATAAGGATGAAGTGCATTTGGGGATGTTAAATGGTTTTAAAAGCAAAGATAAATATGCTGAGGGGCTGACGTACATTTTCAAGGTACTTTACAGAATAGATGTTAAATGAACTCTATAAAGACACTGTAATGCATGGGTCACACTTTTGCGTCTTTAGCGTCATACATAAATATTACACTTTAAATATTTGTAATAACAAATATTCATAAGGTTGACTAAACTGGCAACTGAAATTGTGTATAACTCTTTTTAGGAAACTCCATGCTTGCCTGCAAACACTTACAATGACAACAAGAGCCATAAATTCACAGCTCCTGCCAAGAAATACTCAGGTGCATAACTCACGATAAAACCAAAGCTTGTCTTTATAAAATAATGCATTAATTAGTGAGCTACAGAGGTACTGCTATAATGATTTATTCGCAACTTTGGAAAGATCCATGCTATAGATTAGCGAGTCCCTGCTTAAAAGCATTATCCTAGGTTAATCACTTAATGGCAGGAGCTAGCATACAGATGTGAAGTAATGACAATCTTCTCAGCTTACTCCGTGGATAAAAAAGAAAAAAAAAAGAAATTATTTAAAGGACTGGGTCGAGTGTAGAAGATAGAAAAAAAGGAAATGTCTCTGAGAAGTACACATGGAAGTAGTACGCCAAAACCTCTTTATAAAAAGACGTCAAGATGCATGACTGGGCACTTGACTCACAGACACAACCTTGTCAGGAAAACATGATTGGAGCCAAATTTATTGGAATAAATAAACAATCATCTTTGATTTTACATGTTTCTTCGTGGGATAATTATAGAACTAATGAAATTAACACAAACAAGTCTGTGTTTTCATTAAATTATGAAGTTAGCTGTGAACGAAGTTAGGGCAGAGCATTAAAGTCAAGCTTTAATTAGGTGATCTGCATCAGCTGCTTCATTCATGCATTACCGTCAGTGGCTCATTTATCAGCTAATTGGCTACAAAATGACTTGAAACATCAAATCATATTTTTAGAAGACACAGTGTCTGATTCTTTTCCCTATTCCCTCTGCTGCCACCTCCTTTTACTGTATGTTTTGTTAATATTGACATTAGTATTGTAACATTGTATTGTGTGTTTGGTTAGTGAACCCTTGTTGCCGTGATTCTCGAAAAACTCTCTTTGAAAAACTTAAAGGACACATTTCCAATACTGCCATATCCTATTAATGGTCACTTGACTTGACTTGAATGAGTTTGACGCGACTGATTTCTTGCTTTCCCAACAACATTTTAAATGAACCCTTTATATAAAATGGTGAAAACTGTATCACCTTTTTTTTTTAATATAGTTTAAACATCTACATTTTTCTTGGATGAAAAGAAAAAAACAACAATCTTACAATTATATTGTATTATAGCCAGCTGAGGCATTTTAAACCCGAGCCAATTTTGTATATCGCTGTGCAGTGTTGGAAAATGAAATAAAAGGGTGGGTTTTGTTGATTGATTTGGAGCTCCAATGAATATCACAACACTTATGATAATACAAAGCTAGGGGATGTTGAGGATAGAGAGAGACAGAGAGCATGATTTGCAGGTTGGTTTGATGACATGAAGACTGCTGATCCCTTTTATACTGCGATTTGTCACAACCATGTTGACAAGAGACTCGTCTTCTTACAGAGAACAAGGAATGCCTGGAATCACATTGTGTACATAATGAGGCATGAGCATACTGTTAATACACGCTGTGCACACACTCAACCTCATAAAACACACACACACACACACACACACACACACACAAACAACTGGAACAAAAGTGCCACCAGCTACGCTAAATCCAGCTCCTCGTGACACAATTGCTTTCTGTCAATGCAATGCCTGGCATTGGATCTTTACAATTATAATTAAAGGAAAGTAAGTATTTTTTTCTTTCACTCACATACGTGTTTAATGTTGCAACGATTCAATTTGGTTAATGCGTTTCTTTTCTATAATGTGTCCGCTTCAGGTGGTGACAATATGGTATAAAAGGTGTGCTGAATGAGAAAATTGAATTGCATAGGAAATGGACAGTATGAATAGTACCTTAAACCTTTTATTTTGTTTTCGTTTGCATATCATTGTGGGTCAGGCTATTTTTTACCCATCAGCCACACCTCAAATTCACCAACAGTGGAGTTTTTCGACGTTAATACACTGCCTGGCCAAAAAAACGTTCCCTAACCCTATGATCTGGGGTTGCTGCAGTTGGTCTGGTCTAGGTTCAGCAACGTTATGTGCCCAAAGAATGAGGTCAGCTGACTACCTGAATACACTGAATGACTTTATTTTTGACATTGACTTATATTGGAAGAGAGATGTCTTTAAAGGAGCTGATATTTTTTTTAAAGTAAATCAACTTACCAGTACAGCACTTCTATAGCCAATACTTGAATCATTGGTCTCTAAAAGTTATAAAAATGTGCCGAAAGCCATTTTTAGAGTTATTCTTCTATCTCAATTCATTTGACTGAGCCGAAACCCGACACGATGGTCCAGGTTGGAGGCAGGTATGTCTGCAAAATGCATATTCACATGCTTTATGGGTCTTGATATGGGTGCTTTTGTACTCCAGTCTGGCCGTTTCTTGTTTCATGGCCACTGAGCAACTTGTATAAGGATAACCGAAGTCCCACCTCAGTGTTGTATCCAGTTCTCTTTATGCATTGGTAGTAGCATCCATTTTTGATGCTTAATGATGAATAATGGGTCAATATTAAGACGCTGACGCCCACTGCTGTGGCGCACTGGGAGTTAAAACCAATATTGGTTAATTTCTTCCGGTGCACTGAGAATATATCCTTCTATTGACCACTTATGACACCAGTTTAAATTTGGTAATCTACTATCCAAGATTTGTTTTGCTGATCTATAGTGAGACCTTTAGGGGACAAAATAACCTGTACCTACTCTAACTGTCATGAAATTCCTACCCCAATGAACATGGCTCAAACATTCATGCAGTCACTCTCTCATAAAAGCTGTTTCCGTGGACCTCTGGCCCTGATAACTCCCCCATCACACACTTGTCAGAAGCCATAAGCTCTGCGCTGGGTGAAGTCCTAGTCACTGCCATGGCTGCTGGTGATCAAAATGAAGAAGAGTGCTGAGCCTTTGTCCTGGAGAGATATTCAACCTCTGAGTTGAGGACGTTAAACTTGTCTCTAGCACAACAATGTCATTGAACAAGGCATGCATGAGAGAAAACTGCAGTTCGATGACCACCCATTATACAGTTCTGCTCTCTCTGGCCCTGTTCCATCATGTGTTTGCAAAAAATCTTTGCCATAATCATTTCCAGACACTCATATATTGATCCTAAACAAACAAGAATATTGCACTGAGGATCATCATCCTCCACCTGCATTTGCATTCTACATTGTGTGCAACAAGGTCATATTTGATTTGGTTACGTATGCCAGGAAAGTGGAGGGACACAGGGGATCAGCTGCAATGTGTTCTGCATTTAAAGGAACATAGCACCAACAATAAATGAAGTGTGAAATGAACCGATGTCGACTGGCTAATTGTCTATTGTAATTATACCAAGGCAGGATAGTCTTATTGATGCATTTAAAAGAAGAGTTTAGATTTTTTATTTACCTTTCTGTTCTTGCCCAGAAATCTCATTATCTTGAAATTGCTTGGAATAATCTATGTGTGCTATTTTGGGACAAGGATCACAGTGCTGCAGTGTTATATTACTACAAATCTGGATGGGCTTGTGTGCAATTGTGTTACGTTGAGCCAAGAGAGCCAATGTTCTTGTCCCATTCCATCTGAGCACAAAACATTAAAGCAAGGTTCCAGAACAAAGTGTGTCCGACATATATAGTTAAATACACTTGCAAAAAGTGTCTTGTTTACACTATTAAAAAGCAAGTTATCAACGGTTTTGTAGGGTCTGCATCCATCAAAACAAATTGTCTTTGTTTACTATCGGAAGTTGACCCCTCCAATGTCAGAGGGAAAGATGTATGTCAAAATTATTGGTTACATTAAGGCAATCACCCCAACATGTTCTCCAAACTAAACACCTAATTCGGTTTATCGTTTCCTTCTCAAGTCTTTTGTTGATCTTGAGTATTAACTGTATGTCAAGGCTTTCCAAAACCATTAACCAGCATGTAAAAGTCTTGCTGACCATATCCTGACCTTTTTTATGGGAGGTTTTGTGATGCAATAATAGCAATAGCCCTGGATTCGAGAGGCAACAGCTATTTTCATGGACACCAACGGTCTGCATGAACTGAACAATTTTAAGCATTTGAGTGAACAAAATGTAGTTTGCAAATCCAAATACATGCATTTCCTCTTGCCTTGCTGCCATCTAGATTTTTTTTATTTGAGGGGTCGAGTGTTTGAGGTATTGGCCGTAGCGACGCCTGCCTTTTCTAAATCAGAATGGAACTACCGAACTCCACCACAAGCCACATCGACGAGCATCTGTTCATGGCCCAGAGGTTTGACGGACGAGTTCAAGAAATGAATGATTATATTCTACGCTGAGTTTTAACAATAGCAAACTGAATAGATGTTGAAACTATTATCAGGTGTGAAAAAAGAAAATTGTCCCTACATGATTCTGCTCACAAAAGGTCTGTGGATTATTTTGAGCAACATGTCATGATTTCTGAATAGGGAAATTGCAGCTGAGTTCCCTAAATGTATTTTGTGGCGTTTTAATCACCACAACCAAGTGCCAACATGTTGTGTCTTGCATTAAATTCTAACAAACGCCTGTAATGCTATGCGTTTATGCCCTTTACCTCCACTAATCAGCGTAACTTTAATCTGCATGCTGCAATATAACAGTATAAGCAAAATAAATATATATATATATATCTCATTTTGATTTGATTAATTTACACAAAAAGGACAAATGTTATCAGAATTGAAAAGGCTTGGAGCTGTATATCTGTCTTAAAAGGGCATACTTTCCTCTACACCTACTTACCTGTTTATACGATTTACCATGGATTTGTTTTTCATCCCTGCATACTGTGACATAATGTTCTTTAATTCTCCCTTTTCATTTTTTGACATCGCTTCCTACGAGCCATGCAGTTGTACATCCATCCAATATTATAATGTATTTTAAATGCGTTTTCTCGTCTAATGCATTTAAAACAAAAGAAAAAAACAAACACATAAAGCACAATACTCCCTCCAGTTCTTAATGACATGATTATACACTGCAGCACTGTTATCTTGGCATTACGTTCTTTCTGCAAATGTGTTTGCATTTTATTTTCTCTACAAACATATGTGCATATAATGAAACAATAATCCCTCCATAATTAGAATGGACGTGTCCTTACTTCACATAAAGTCAATGTAATAGCCAGTGGGTTGACAGGAGAAAAAGATAGGAGAAAACACGGGAGATGAGGCGTGATATAAAAGTTATGGCCCATGAAGAAGAAGAAAGGAGGAGCTGACATTTTGACTAATATGCTACTGTCTGTGGATATGGCTCGACTACTAGAAGCCATGCAACCAGGACTTGTCACGTTCACAGGAACAATTTTCCATGAGCAAGAGCTTCTATATTGGAAAATCAAATATGCTTTTGTTCATTACACACCCATTTCCACCTCTGCACAAACTGCATGAAAATATATTTAATTGGAAGTCATGCTTTTCATTGTGAACTAGCATAGCAGTCGATAAAGAAATTCCACTAATTGCTTTAATTGTGTATTTTTCAAATAGACGCAGGTGTATCTGTTGGGTGCGGGAAAGCAGCTGACTGCATTCATTCTAACATTAAAGCCACAAAGCTTTTAAGATATTTGCCAATCCCACCGCAAGAATACAAAGAATAGAATAACTTAACAGATGTGTTTTAAAACTGCCATTTTGACTGACACAACACATGCATTTTCCTGCGATTACAGCTTAAGTAATAATGCTAAGTGCCTTCTGTTCCTCTTATTCACTGCCTTTGAAGCCGATAAATCCATTAATGTATTGCTCTCATCTCATTTCCTTTCTCAAAAGATTTGTAGTTTAAAATATTGTTTTGCTCACTAAATTACGCTGGGACAGAAAGCTGTAACTCTCCAAGCTTTTATATCTGCCCTTTTAAAGCAGAACATACAGAAGACAAAAGGTTGTAAGTATAAAAAGAAACACTTTAACTTCTACTCCGAACAATAATCAATTTAAATGTCATGTTTTAATTAGAATTAGAAATGACTACAAGCTGCTCTTGTGCAGTGGCTGGCCAGCAGGGGGGGGTAAAGCTCTGGTTCCTCTCATGTCCCCTTCCTCTGTACTAAAACTCCTCCAGTCCTCCCTCTCATCCCCAGCTCCCTCCCCTGCCCCCTGACGGGAAAGGCCAACTGAGCTCTGGAGAATATTTATGAGCAAGGGAGAGCAATTGGTTTGAGATCATTCGACAAGGGATGGAGGGAGGATGGGGGATGGCAAAAGGGAGTCAGGGAAAAAGGGAGAAAGTAGAGAAAGACATGGAGATAAAAGCAGAGGCAGGAGTGGATTTTAATTACTGTGTTTAAACTTATTTTAACCCAGTTGTTAATTAAAATGATTCTATGTTTCCATCTCAGTATGTGCTTGCACTTATAGTATTTTCTAAAGCTACAAGAGCCACACATCTGTTCCAAAAATGTCGAAAATGCTCCTTAGTTCTATAAGAGACCAGTTTGGGTTTCAGATTTAGCATTACAACAAGTAGAAGTGACAATTTAAGAGCCAATAACAAAGCTTTTACTGACCCATAAAGGAAACATAATGTGTCTGCAAGACACATTTGATCAATACGAAGGACCCATAGATTACTTTGCCTAGATTCTTCTGGCTTTTTATTTAAATTAACAATTCTGTTTTGGGGCAACACAAATAAAAAGCTGTGCAGCCCATGGAATTTCAGAGGCACTTCTGATCTTTTCAGCTCTCAGATAACTGGCATCCTCGACATCTCAGCGATTGATGACAGAGCTTGGGTTGCAAGATATTTAAAGCCTGAAAGGACTTGTTTTTCAAGGCAAGGGAAGCGAATTGACGACTCAGGAACATTGTTCCACTTTTTTGAAATGGTGATATCCTTCCTCTTCTCTTGAGTTACTATTGGGTTCTTGTTCTAATTGGTCAGCCTAGTTCTCTTAAGAGGAAACCGAAAAGGCCACTGTAGCTCAAGGGGAAATGAGGGTTATAGACTTGTCAAGATTGCATTTCTGATTGGCTCATAGAAGTCAGTACTGTAGGTCACAGACTGCTTAAATAAATGTATAGTTTGGAAAGTAGTCAGATGAAATCGGTGTTATGGAAACTGCAAATCCTGTGTATGCAAATAACTGTTAGATTTGCATGCCAAGGGTGGAGACAGGAAGACAAAAACACCTAAGGCGAGAAAAGGAGGTGGAGGGACCAGCAGAAAGGCGGCAAGGGAGGAAGTGATAGATGGGAGGGAGCCAACAGCGCTACATTTTCTATCTTTGCCTGGTATTGTCACTCCTGTCAGCTGCTAAATGCCAGTGTCACTCAAAGCTCTGTTCAGCTGGCATCGGCCCCACCACTTCAAGGCTGTGTACGCTCCCCAAGCATCCACTATCATCAACGGGTATCACAACACTTACCTGGCACAACAAACAGCCACAGATACAGACACTCAGGTATGCACGCCCTATCACACTCAGATGTTGTTGTTGTCTGAAAACAGTTAAATTTTTCGTGAAATTAAAAAAACCACTAACATTTTTGGGCTGCTCTACTTAAATAAAAAGTTTTCACTAGATAAGAAACATTTCTCATCATCTAGAGGACCATGACAGTCTTGAGTGAAAACAGGAACCAAGGGAAAATCTAATTATCACGGCAAATTTGTAAAAAAAACAACTAAAATATATTCATCACGTATACACACACACGCACGCACGCACACACACACACACACACACACACACACAAACACACACACACACACGCACACACACACACACACACACACACACACACACACACACACACACACACACACACACACACACACACACACACACACACACACACACACACACACACACACACACACACACACACACACTGTTGTCCTTACAGTTATACACTGTGTGTGGGTCATGCTGCTTTAAACAGACACTTAGCCAAAGGCAAAAAAATATTTCATCAGTCTGAATTTCAGTGTTAAGATTAAATGCTGAAGAAAAGAAAAGAAAAAAAAACTGGGGGAAAATACCAGCACAAACACACACCCACGCTCACACACACACACACACACACACACACAGATTTACCATTTAAAAACGCCTGATGGGTGCAGTTAATGTTTTCAGCTGATACACTGTGGTTTGTGAACTCTATTCTTACTTGTGTGGTATATTTGAAACAGCATAGTTGTTATTTTTCATATCTAAATGACATCCAAGTTGCTAGCTTATCATATATTCTGAGAATGTATTGATGGGAATTTGCATCTTGAATTGCTGTCCCGTAATCCTTTAAATTTCTATTTAAAATAAGAAACTGAAGAAAAACGTCTTGGTATGAAGCGTTGAAACAATCCCCCTGCAGCTCCTAAGCACACACCCACTATACTTCACATCACACACTTCTGAAGCCAACCTGTCTTCCCACAGTCACACATCAACTGGCTCAGTCAGATATCTGTTACGTCCCGCCGCTTTGCCCAAACCCTCCTGCGGTATCTCCGCTTGAGTTTCAACTGATATGCAGCATTCGGAGGTTTTGTATCGTACTCAAAGCATATGTCTCTGCTGCCCACAAAAAAAGGAAGCAGTCGCACCCAGAGATGCTTCAGCATACATTCAGAGCTTTGCATGCAAAACTCCACTAAGTAATTGTCTCAAAGCTTCATCCCACAGGGTGCCACCTACTTAATCTTCATCTTTTATACTCTACAGAAAAGTGTTAGTTGATTGCTTGCCTATACTTTTCTGGAATCCCATTTAAAAAAACAAAAAAAGGCTTTTAATACACATATCTGCATCTGGTCCATTTCACAAATCAGCTTTGCAGACAGTCAACCTTTGACCGTACCTTTCACAGTTCCTCACCTGTATATTTTGTACTTGGTAGTGAATCCTTGATGGTAGCGCTCTGTGAAATCAACAAACTCCTGGGAGTGGTGAAAGGGTCCCTTGTCTGACAGGAGCCAGCCCAGTTGCCCACCTGAGCCCCCGAAGCCAGCCCCAGCATGGTCCGCTGCTCCGGCCCCTAGTGTCACCCAGCTCTGGAGCAGGCTTAGTGTTAACCACTTCCATAGAAACATGAGGGCCGTCAGTCTAGTGGAGATGCACGGGCCACTCATGCTGCTTCCCCCGGCCCCGGTGACTCGTCATTCTCCCTGCACTCTGGATGAGTCTTGCTGGGAAGAGAGGAAGGAGAAGAAGAGGGAGAGAAGTTGAAGCAGGGCAGAGACAGAGAACAATAAGGTTGTAATTTTGGTTTGGGCGTGAGTAGGAAGATGAACTGAGAGGGAGGATTTTCTCCAGCATGGCAGGGTGAGAAATCTTTTCAAAGCTTCTCTTTTTCTAAAGGAAGGACATTTTAATGTCGACTAGGCTAAATTGAAATGCAAATACAATTTAAAGTAATTTACCTTAATATTTTAATTGTAGAAAATATTCCAAATCACAGAAAAAAAAAACCTTGTTGTTAGATTAAGAGTGTTTTTTTAATTTATTTTTTACCTTTTTCTGTAAGTTTTGTGGTCCCTGGCTAGTCTCCTCAAAATCCCCTTACAGGACCGTGAAGTTAGGTTCGGTTCTTCGCAAAAACGCGACGACATTGGCAAAGGACTTTTTTTTAGGTGAGGATGATCGCCAGAAATGTACACACACGCACAATTATGAGCAGCCGAACTTGAGCTAAACAGAACATGTCATCCAACCTCCCGAGAGTGCACTCTTCTCCTCTTTCTCGAAGTGGCGTATTTCCAAGCAGAGACGCGAGGCGCAGTAGTTTATGTAGGTCCAATCCAACGGAATGAGTCGCAGCGGACACTTCGGCTTCCAGAGCGCGCAGGGTGAAACCTTCCAAGTGGACTAATTATTTAACAGGCCAGTAGGTATTGGAATTCGGTGAATGTGCAGGGGCCAAATGACCACCCGCATATGAGAGCCGTCGCTGGGTGCTGCCTTCTAACTCATTTTTGCTCCTTATTGGAGAGTCGCGCTCTGTGCACATGCAAGGCGCACGGACACCCGCTGAAGCTGCTGACGGTGCCTGGACTCCCAGCGCACTGAATGTGTGAATGGATATCGCGGCGCTCTCCCCCTCCCCCTGTACCATACCCCCGCATTTTAATGTATTCCAGCAACGAGCACACTCCCGGTTGGCTGAGGCGTAACTGAAGGAAGTGAAAGTAGGAGGTGTTCAGAAGAAGGAGGGAGGGTGGTGGGGGGGGGGGACATGTTGGATGAGGCAATGGTCAGAGGATGCCAATGTGAAGAAGTTACCTGCTGTTGAGATTAAAATATATTAAAGTGTGGACAACAGGAAACAGCATGAGATCAGGATAAAAGCAGTGAATGTCCATTTAGGCAATTAAATGTATTATTTTTCGTCATTTCAAGAAAATAGATGAAAAGAAAAATGCAAAATCAATGTTCTAATTTATAATAAGAAAACATAATTATATATATTTAAATCACTATATATAATGGAAGTGAAGTTGTTCAAAGAACCAGAAGAGGTGTAATTTGATTAAATTCATTAATATTCTACTCTGCTAGATGTAGTCACTTACTAATTATAGATTGTTCAAATGGATATAATTTTGTGTAAATGAATCTCAATCAAAAGTTTGAGCCATCTGAATAATGACTTTAATGATGGTTGTGGTAATGATGATGCTGAAGATGGTGATGATGACGATTCTGATGGAGTAGAGAGTTTTTTCAGCCCCCTGCAGTTACTCTCGTTATCTCCATTGCCCTCTTCCTCCTTCTCCTTTTCTTCCTGCAGAATAATCATCACTTTCACCATCAGCAAACTTAATTAGATCTGCTCTATCCCCGCTCCATCCGAGCGCCTGAGTCGGACACAGCGTGGATCAGAGAGGCATAGAGCAGGGAGGGATATGTGCTGCCTTTCAGCTTTCCTGCAGACGTTCAAAGCGGGGGTTTATACAGGGATTGGATTAGAGAAATGAACACCATTGAGACGCGAGATTCACTGACTCCCAAACTCAAAGAGAAACTGAAATCCCGTGGCATTGGGACTTGCACATTATGGGTGAAAGAATGAGTTGATTTGTCATGGTTTCATCATCACGTTTTGGGATTCGGTGGCTTTTCCTTCTGACCCTGCCTTGAAGCCATAAAGACTTGTGAAGGACAACTACCTAATAGGAAGAGACATTCTTTGGTCTATAGTGTTGTTTTTGCAGGAGGAATTTTCTCTGTGTTTTACGTCGCAATAGAACTGACCAATATAAGTTTGTCTGCAAACACACAGTGTATAAAAGTTAATTCAGTATCATGGCTCATAACATGGATTGATATAGCATTTTAAGCAATTTTTAGAATGCTGTTTTCAAGTTTCATCGCCCCAAAACTCAAATGAGCAGAGTAGAAACAAGTCCCTGCATATTTACTGTCTTAAATAAATCATTCATCAATTTGTGTGCGTTTGTGTGCAAGCAACTCTGCTTGTTTATTTTTTTTCAGGAGTGTCATTCAAGGCAACATCATCGATTGCCAAATGATGCAAAATGAGGATTGCAATAAAGATTGGATTTAAACCAGCACTTCACTTGAAAAGATAAAAGAGAATGTCCCAACAAAAGGATCATTATGACTCCAGAACGGTACAAGAAATGTGTAGGTCACAGTGGCTGAGCAGTGACCTGCAGTATAACAAGGATTCATCTTATGCTCTTTGAGGGCCACTGACCAGAGATATCAAAAGCGGAACCTTAGCAACCGCACTCAGCAGAGGTTTAGAAATGTGCAAAAACCATGAAGAAATGTAACTTGGAAGTCTACAATTCTAGTACTATCGAGTAATAGACCCCACACATGTCCATTCCTATCATATTACTATAGGAGCTATATAGGAGCAAAGAGTTTTTGCAGCCATTATTAGTGACCAGAACATGTATGCTAACCAACCCCTGCAAGAACATTTATTTGTTGGCTACTTGGGGGCAGCTTAAACAAGTTATGAATGCAATTATAGACATATTAAGATCCAAGCTTAATGTTATTCTAATACCACTATCCATTCAGCCCTGTTGTCTTCTCTACAGTACTAAGTTCTTAAGGGCAAGTTCTCCGGAGTTTAGAGGTCATAGTGAAAGAGTACAAAAGTTGAAGTTGGAACACAATGGTTGGTAGGGTCAACAAACCTTCCAAGGGGTTGAATACGGTGGGGTCAAGTGCTAATGCGATCCAACAGCCCAAAACACTTCCATAGGGAGAAACGTGCTGCAGTTTCAAAAACGATGCAAATAAAAAAAACACAAATGTGTCAAAACACATGCAAATGATGAAACATTTTTACCTACTTGACAACACATGCACAATTACGTAGAAAACAATCAACATCTTAGGAAACATGAAGCTTTTACTAAAAGCCCTGCACAAAAAAAAACACTCCAAGAAGCTCAAAACACAACAGGGACACCAACAAGTGATGCACACAGCTGGGGCCTAAGGGCTTCTTGATGTACGGGGGTTATAGCTTCGCCAACTCTTACTGTCACAGGAAACTAAACGGAAATGTTGTATTGGTTTGTTTTAACATTGCAATTGCATGATTCCTTCCGCTTGTATCACAGATCTACTGTAAGCTAGCTAGCTAACATAGCAAACCTAGTCATTACAAGTATACCGTCAAAACACATACAATTATGAAACAGACTAACTCTGTGAGAGTAACAGATCTTTATCAGGAACAGCTAAGTATTAATTGATAATTTTATTCTGCATAACAGCAATTGTATTAAGGACGTAATTGTCAGTAATTATATCTTAAACTTTTGTATGACATTCTTTTAGTTTCTTATAGATAGTAAAGTATGAGTACATAATAAATGCAATGTTACACACAATAACATCTAGAGTTCATCGAGCCACTGGGACCGGGTTTAACCTTATCATCAAAGGCTCTACCAGTAATTTTTGGGTTAAAGTACAGCAAGCAGGAAAATCCCCGGTAAGCTCTTCACCCCACCACAGTGTGTCCACTGATACAGAAACATTCACATTCCTACTGTATTCACACATGCCATTGAGAGCCATCTTCCATCCACCTGACTGGAACAATTTTAAAGAAACATGCATTCTTTTTGTTAAGCAACACTGTGTACAACTGAGCCTCCATGCAGTCCAGCAATTATTACTCACGGGAAAATAATAACAACCTGCAAATTGTTTTTATGTTGGCAAACAGCTGGCGCACAGACCTCGGGCTGAGGTTTCATCTCTGCGTGAGAGTGTGTAACCTTAACAAGTCGTGGAGAGGACCGAGGCAGTTGCATTTACTCAGCACTGAGACAGATAGTCATTAGGGGAGGTAAACATTCACTTAAGCTTGGGCGTGCTCATTGACGCCACTCGAGGGTCTTTGTGAGGACTGATCAGGGAACTGAGTGAAGCTGAGGTTTTAATTAGCCTGAGAACCTGACAGCCTTTGTCAGTGCTTTGTTGTAGCAGTTTTGGCTTTACTCATTTTCTCATTTTGAGTTACGGGAGGAGAGAAATCTAGAGTTTGCTTGACACATCAAGGTGCTAGATGAAATATGCACCACATTGAACTATGTGCAGATGTGTTCATTCTCAGAAAATAAAGCTTCAAAGTCATCCACCTACAAGCTTTGACAGATACAACGTCTTCTTTGTTCGGATAAGCAGTACTAAGTAGTAGAGCAGAATGCCTAACTGCTTGTTTTTATGATAAATTGCCAACAGAAAATTGTGAAAAATGAAACTCATCCTTACTTAATGTTGTCCAGAGTATAGATGTCAGCGCGGCCAGAAGCATGCATAATGTGGTGATTAAAAGAGCCAATTGCCTGACAGCGTTTAATCAGTATCTGCATTACCATTGCTCATCTGGGTCACCCAAGTCGCCATTAATCAACTTAGGAAAACGCTGAGGTTCGTTTTAGACTTGAGCAGGATTGCACATGTTTTTCTTTGTTTGAGTACAATAAATATGGTTTCTAATTATCTGTCTGGTTCACTGTGAAGACTTGTGTTGTTCTCTGACTGTACGAGACATGATTGTGTTGCGCACAAAAGTCAATAGATAGATCAGGGCTGCAAGGCTGTTTCAGGGATTAACAGTTGATGTTGTTTCAAGGTTTTCTGGCATGATTTTTTTAAGGGGGCTCTATTATGCTCATTTTCTAATTCATGTTTGAATTTATGCTTGTAATGTGACATTTTTTACATGCCTTAATGTTCAAAAAGTGCTTTATTTTCATATAAAGCACTTTTGACCCTCTGTCTTGAATGAGAGCAAAGTGTGCTCTGATTGGTCAATCATATATCGTGATTGTCAAACCACTCATAGATGTCCCGCACCTCAGCCTATTGCATACAATACCTTGGGGCTCTAGCCAATAGGAGTGCAAATGTTACATAGTGATGTCACTACGTTATGCAAGTAAAGAAAGTTGATCAATTGAACCTTTTCATCGGGTTTGTTTTTTTGGGGGGGGGTTGCTATTGTAGCCTTTGCATACCTTTTTTTGGGCAAAAAACAACTAGGTTATTTTTAGAAAAAGATCACGGTTCTGTTTAAAATGATGATATTTGTTAGATACTTAATTATGTGACATAGTTACTATGTTACATATATGATGAAATTGTTTCACTCATTACTTAAAATAATACATTGTGCTGTCTCTTGGTTTTACATGAGACATTATTTCCAGTGTCCTGGGTGATATTCCTACAACCTACACGCCAGTCATGTGGACTCGAGTCACATGACTTGGACTCGAGTCATTTTAATGACTTCAGTCTTGACTTGATCGAATTCGGCATGACTTGCGACTAGACTTGAATACTATTAACTCAAGACTTGACTCGGACTTTGCCTCTTTTACTTAATGACTTGACATGTCTCGAGTCAAAAACTAAATTTCCTGGTCATGGACATCATTCCCTGCAATGCCAACTTCCGAAACCCCGAAGACCGTAGTGCGAGAGCCGTGGCGGATTTTGGCCTTTTTGGATTGGATCAGGGATTTAACCAACGTGATTGGATAATACCCGGTTTTCCCCTCATTAATATTCACGATTTTTCTGGATTTCACCTACGGAAAAGATGCAATTGCGCCGCGGAAGGGAAGCCTAGTCGAGAGCTGTCTGTCCAGTCTGCATGAAAAAACAACCTTCTCATTGCTGTGGCACATGTTAGTTCTCTCTCTCTCTCTCTCTCTCTCACTCTCTCTCTCTCTCTCTCTCTCTCTCTCTCTCTCTCTCTCTCTCTCTCTCTCTCTCTCTCTCTCTCTCACACACACACACACCCTTACATTTGGAGGCACAACCAGAGAAAAATAAATTTTCCTGATAACTGTACCCGTATTTTTCTCTCAACTCTACTGATTTTTGTTGCACAGATGTTCTAGTTGTGCACAGATGTCAAACACACTGTTGTCAAAGTTGACTTTACAAATGCTATTCATCTTAAGTTCATCAGACATCTTTTTATTTTCACAGACAAACACATACACACACTCACACACTCTCTCTCACACACACACACACACACACACACACACACACACACACACACACACACACACACACACACACACACACACACACACACACTCAATTGTTTATTGAAATATTAAGTCTCATTGTAATTAAAGGAAAATGTTTACGTATTGTAACTGGCCTGCTCAAGCACTGCTTTCAGACATCCACACAGCTCATATGCCTCTCTGGTCAAGGCGCTTTACTAACTTTATGGTCACATTGGTGCCTTCCGTGCTAATACAATTCAAACCCAATATTCACTCTCACTTCTTCTCTAAGATACTTTGACGGTCTGGAACGTATTTCAATCTGTAAAATTAGACTGTAGATTAGATTGATGAAATTAAAATTATGATCGATAGTCTAATAATTGAAATATTAAGTGAAGAGTACATGATGACTTGTTCAAGACTTGAAAAAGATCGGGACTTGGACTTGACTTGGTTTCGACGTGACTTGGACTTGGACTCGACTTGCCCTTCTCTGTCTTTACCTGGGACTTGACATGGACTTGACTGCTAAGACTTGGGACTGACTTGTGACTTGCCAAACAGTGACTTGGTCCCACCTCTGCTACACGCGTTCTTCTTGTGGTGAAGATGTCTTGCTGGATTAGCAAATTCAATTGTATCTTTTTTTAACTTAGTTTTTTTCTATAGTTATATTCATCTTTCCGCCAATAAGCACTGTTTTTTGTCCCTGTAAGTTTAGGGCATGTGTGTTATTTTCTCTAGGATTTCATTATTTCGAAGGTTGTAAATGTGTGAAAAATCTGCAACTTCAGTTGTGCGGAGAGGGTGTGCATTAAACAGTGTGAAAATATATAAATAACAGAAATGTCTGCAGATTCTAATCTCACCTCTCATCAGTCCATATGATAACAGATGTTTGATGACACCCTGTTAACCCACTATTCAGATATATTTACATATACGTATACAACATGTGTTCACATGACCGTGTTGACAATATGTGAATCTATAGAGATGTGTGTATGGTCTAATATGGTGCAAAAATAACACATTGTTGTAGTTGTTGTTGTTGTTGCATAGTATAATATTAAGGTTCCTAAAACATTTCGTTAAAGTCTTTTTTCTTTAGATTTGTTTTCAAGCATGTCCCCTACAAAATAGCAAATAGGTTTCAGAGGAAATGGAATTGCCTACTGAATAAGGTTTACTTTTCCATTATAGGCAGCATTGCTTATATACAAGATATTTGCTATTGCGTCTTAGCTGTATACAACTGCATTGAGTTTTTCTCTAGAGAAAACATTTCTAATATTAACCCTGCAATATACAAAGCACGACACAATATTGTGGCTCATACAAAACATAAATATGTGTTTTGGAAAAAATGTATGCATAAGCTATATATATATATATTTCTTATCTAATCATGGACACGTTTTAGGTATGTTCTTTTAAAGACTCGTATGTATTTCGTTGTCATTGGTTTTCATTTGTCTAGCAAAAATGCATCCTGTGGAAGTGACATACCAATTGATGCAAACATAGTATACTGGAACAAAAGGAAAGTATGTGATACAAAGAGAGAGGTGAGAAAATTAATAAAATGTGTCAGTCTATGCACAGAGGGAGAGGCTCATTCCTCTCCGTACTGCCTCCCCAGATGCTCAGCCTCTCCCTGTTGTTGCTCCTCTCATTGAATGATTCTGACATTAACATATTCAGTCAGGAATGTAGTGACAGACGGTGTGTTTGTGTGCGTTCATGCATGCGTGTGTGTCTATGATATGATAAGGGGCTCTTGTGAAATTGTTCGTCTTTGTTAAGGCTCGTAGACTTTTCACATCATCAGGGAGTTGAGTTCATTTGCAGGAGCAACATTGTTACTTGCAAATGTGGCCACTTCACTTGGAAAAGCATTAACTTCAGCGATTGAAATATATACACTGTATAAATGGTACAAATATTTCATTTTATTGAGAGATACAACAGTGGGCATACCAGTGCAATCTCTGTCTGTCTGGCTAATATTATAACAATTATATTGTCCATAATATCTTTCATGTCACTGGTTTGGAGAATAACAATGAGTCTGGTATTGACTAAATCTTCCAGATTGTTAAAACAAATTTGCCTCACCCTTTTACAGTGTGGATAAAGACAATGTAAGATGCTGAGAATACTACGATAGTACTTTATCCAGAACAATTTTTTTTTTTTTACCGGTAATCATCAAACCAATAACACAAAATACATATCGTAAAAGCATTGTCTAATAATTTAGTAAACCCTGTAATTTCTGCTTTACAGGAATGGATAAAAGTCCTTTTTACACCATCTTTATCCTGCCATGACTCCAGCATTAGTAAGCAATGTGTTATATGTGCTGACTCACAAGTCCGCCTTATGTAATCTATTTGTTGTTAATTCCTTTTTATCAATAGTTATGTTTGATTTTCATTGTGTGAAGTGCAGCTCTGCCCTTAATTATGTTTGTACATAATGGAGCTTGGGATTTTATCAACGTAGTCGTTCCTCGGAAATGATTGAGATGCTTTTAAGCAGTTGTGTAATTTAGTCACTTGCAGATTTTTGTTTTAGGGAAATGCCATTGGAATAATAATCATTCATAAAGAAAGTACAGATAAGTAAAAAGAAAATGATAAAGTAAAATATGTAAACTCAGATGGCTCTCCTATTAAATATTTTAAATAATATGTACTTGTTTATTATCTAAATCCTGCCTTTAAAGTGGTGTATATAAAATAGACTGAAGAAAATGGTTACTTATCTTCCTAAATTATACCATTGCTAACGTTTTAGCATCACAACCAGTTACATTTTTGTCCAGCATGGCTGAATGTTGTTAAGGGTCTCATAAAACATGGTAAGAATGCTTATCTGACCATGCAGAGTGCTTGGCCTGCACTACCCGCTGTACTGTATACACTTTGTTAACGTAATGTTTTCATCCCTCTCCTGTTTTTACCTTTTCAGTTATTCTCCCTTGATGCTGATCTGTATTTGCAGGGGGGTGCGGGTGTTGGGGGCCAAGGACGATCCATTCCCTCCTGGGGAAAAACAAAGAAACAATTCACCAGTGATAGAGAGACTTTTTACGGAAAAAAAAACAGTCTTAGTAGGACATTGTCTTAGTTTATAGAGAACATAGGTCAGGGATAGAATGTGCCCAGCCTCAGCCTGTGCGGCTGGCTGCTGATAAATGACCTCAGCCAACAGCCTCCAGTGTTGCGCAGCGTCCAGCTAAAATACCCAAGAGCTCTGATCCAATCCTCTCCGTGCAGCAAACATATTGTATACAAGCCTGATTGGATTGCTATTGCTCACCCATTGTCAGTATAACTGCCATTGGAGTTTGCAAATGGCTTATTACAATCAGTTAGTTTTGCCTTCTGGTAAAAAGTCAACACTGCATGTAAGACATGAGTCATTCCCATTTTTACGATCAAAAAGCAGGATAATCCCCAAAATGAAACATGTACTTTGTTAATCAGACTAAAGTCTTTGCTGGACATTGATTATACTTTTTTTCTAAATTCATCAAGTACTTGTATACTTGGAAACAATTCCTGGGCATTGAACTCTAATTTCCAATATAGCTTTCATCAGTCTTAGACCCAGATTGATTTAATTACATTTTCGAAAGCACTTTATTTCACATTTGGTTGAAATGGCTTGCATAAATAACTTATTATCCAATATGTTGTCAATGTACTTGATGTCAATCAACTGTTTCAGCCTGGACTTAAACAAAAGTATAAAGGCTTCAATCATTGTTAAATTATATATACATGTAGAGGGGATCAAGATAGATAGAATCGGAGGATGAAACCCTCTTTATTGTCACACACATGCACACAGCAGAGCACACACAGTGAAATTGGTCCTCTGCATTTAACCCATCCTAGTGCTAGGAGCAGTGGGCAGCTATCGTGCAGCGCCCGGGGAGCAATGGGGAGGGGGGATTGGAGGTGTCCGGTGCCTTGCTCAAGGGCACCACAGCAGGGCCTAGGAGGTGAACTGGGACCTCTCCAAGTAGCAGTCCACTTTCCATATTTCAAGTCTGTTCGGGGACTTGAACCGGCGACCCTACGATTCCCAGTCCAAGCCCCTACTGACTGAGCCACTGCTGGATCAAATGACTTCATGCAATGTTGCTCATCTTGATGAACCAACAGGAAGGTATTAACAGCTCTGTAGTTCCTTTCTGCTGCTTGTTGTAGTCTCTTTTAACTCTTTTTAGTCATACACCAAATAGAAACATTTTTTACACCTCTAATCATCCTCATTTCCAGCTGCTATAGGCAGTTATTTTAAGTGTAAAAGTTGTCTGGTACTAAATTGAAAACCTAAAAAGCTATTAAAGAAAGGAATTGGCGGAGACCAAACAGGAAACCTTGCAGAGCTTAGGGAGTGATCCATTAAACTTACATTCATCAGACTGCATAGACACAGCTTTGCTTCTGTAGCCCAATTTTGCTATCTGTGTAAATAGACAATAAGGTGATTGCACATTAAGATTGGATTTACCGATATTCAGCCACCATCAAGAGCAAAAACTAAATAAATGTTCATATTAATTAACCAAAAGGCTTATTCCATAAGCAAAAAGTAATGTGTGTATTCGGCCTAGAATTAGGATCCACTTGAAAATCTAGTTGCTTCTTTGTTTGTCCATCTTAGACCCTTCCACCAGGTTTCTTATTATGGACCACTAGTTTTGCTGTTATTTGCTGACAAACGGAAAAAGAAGGACCTATATAGATCCTAGGCGAAGGTGGAAGCAGCAGCAGTAGTACGTTTTTCAATTGCATGGTGAGTGGTGAAATAATACGCTTGGGAATAATGAGGTAAATATTAGACTTTGAGTTCTTCAATTGTGCTGAGCTAGATGTTTGCAGACATATTACGGTCATTGTTGGCTCACATGAGATCTCAATGACCTCATTATGGGCCACAAACATTATGGGAGAAAATCAGACGCGTTAATTTATAAATCCATGCAATTTCAATAAGTGGAAAGAAGATTTTCATTGGTTGGTTAATATTTGTTCTTGATAGCATTGAATTTAACCTCATTTTCTCTCCTCTCTCACACTAATTATATTCTGTAGTTATACCAGATAAATTAAATAATAATTTAAAAAATTCAGAGACTATTACCTTAAAAGATTGTGAGAATTGCTCTGTCGTTTGCTGCAGGCTATATGTGAGATATGGTGGCTGAGGTTTAACATTTATCAGAATCTTAATAGAACGGGGAAATTGACTTATGGTAGGTATTTATTTTGGAACAACATCCAAAAGGCATGAATATTGCGAACACATTATAACATCTCCAATGTGTCTTATGAGAATAATTCTCAAGACATAATCATGAATTGATTGTGCTTTTCATATAGAACATCATAATGTCATGATTTTACCAAAGACCATATGTCTCTGCAATGCTGAAATTACTCAAAAGTGAGATTTTAAACAGCAGAGAACAGACTGCAGTCAGATTTAATGGAATGACTGCAGATGGACAAATGGTTAGAGATAATGCAGCATTGAAAAGGACTGCACTGGTTAAATATAGTATATTCAGTGTGTGTGTGGCAGTTTGTGGGACAGACTGTTTGTGTGTTTGTGTGTGTTTGGCTGTGAGGCATGGCCAGATGCTGTTTTGGGACAAACTCTCGGGAGAATAAAAGGCTTGGCTCTCTAAGACCTCATCAACTGCCATCAACACTGGGACAGTGCAGAGAAAACCAAATTACATGTGATCACAAACACTTACCAAATAAATGGAATGTTGTGATTTGAGGGTGCTGCTGTAAAATGACTGACACCAGGGGAGGCTTCGGGGACCTGAGCTGTCACAACTCAGGCCATGGAGATGTGGAAAAAAGAAAGAAAATCACAAGATGTGTGAGAAGATAAATGCTGGACACTTTTTTATATATATATTTATATATATATATATATATATATATATATATATATAAAGTGCTTTTCTACAAAGCCCTTTGCCTCTCATTCAAAGGCAGATAGCGGATGAGCTGCCATGCAAGGTGCTGGATTTCCTGATAGGGAGGAACCCGGGGTTTAGTCTCATGCTCATGGACACTATTTGCCACAATTTATACAACAACCCACTCCCTCTCCCAGGACACAGCCTGATACCTTAAACAGTAAAACAATGTTTTATAATTGCAGGGCCACACACACTGAGATTTAGTGGGATGTGGCACATACATTGATTTAGTGCATTATAATCTAATTTAACGGTTAATTTAAAGACTTTTCAAAATAGGATGTTGATGTACTAGTGCGAAGGGTATTTTAAGAGAAAAAACAAATGCGTTTTGAAAGAATAATTGATTTTCCTTTTCTTATTGGTAGTTGTTTACCTCATAATTCAAAGACTGAAGGTCATAGTTTCCAGTCTTTTTTTATTTGATGATGCATCATTACCCACAGGTCGCACACTGGTCGTATCCTTACCCTGGGTGATTAAATAATTCATGCGAATGTGCACTTTGAACATTTTGTTGACAACTACCCTCACCTTCGCTGAATAAGGTGTTGCTTACCAGGTTCCCAAGCCTCTCACTTATTACTATTTTCTTAATGCATTTTTTCAATTAAGCTTCCATTGGAACATACACATATCTTAACTTGGACATCTTGCTGGTTTTAACTACATTGCAAATCCAAAAGAGCAATTCAGGTATACATCAGTATTCTGGATTTAAGATTTTATTTATTTTACCAAAGAAATCACCACCACGAAGAGCCCAGAAAGTAACATTTTTGGTGTTTTTGATTGTAATTGGATGCAGCTCTGCAGTGCGAAGAGCATATGTTTTGACACCCTTGCAGCTTTCTCCCCTGCCTCAATATTCTCACAAGGGTCCTCTCCTGGTTTTATTTTTAACTGGCATGAATAAATTAATTACTTGAGAAGGAGCAACAAATGAAGCTCCTCTGTGAAAATAATAGCATCACCCACCCTAATGTCTTGCCCCTGTGCAGCACTTTCAAGATTACACACACACACATACAAATCAACACACAAAAGCATGCACCTGCTCATAAATCTCTCCCCCGGAGGGACCCGCTGTAGCTAATTGCGGTCATGTAACTTGCGTGTAGCTACTTTGTTTAGACTGAAAATGATCTGTGTGTAGCAAGCAAAAATGTGAGGAGATTAGATTTATATCCACAAGCATGTTTAAAACCTATGAATTTAACGGCCAATGCTTTATTACATTTGAATATGTCTCATCGGTTAATATACTCCACGGTATTGCCTTATCTAGAGAAGCTATGAACCACTTTTGCCATGATAAACTTGTTCTAAAAATGTGCTTGCTCTATCTTTATAGACAAAGATACCTGCTTCTTTCTCAATGGGCATACCTCAGGGCTCTACATTTGGACCATTGTCATTTACCATTTAGTCTTTGTTATAACTGGTCAAAGCTGTGTACCGTTTCTGTAATGATGGTAACGTTATCTTTTGTGCTTTACAGACCCTTACATTCCATTAACGTTCCTTTTTATTCAAGTGTGATTGTTTCATTCTTACATCTACATAAATATGTAAAAATTGAACAACACTAGAGGCTGTGTTTTAGCTAGTTTTCACTCTTTGCATATATTGTTGCAACTATGTTTCAATGCCACCCTCTTGGCCAGATGTGTCTTACAATACATGTATGGCATAGATTGTGTCATTCAGAGTTTTCATATTGGAAAATATGTTGTGGTCACAGCAGTCTGCTGTGTTTTTCCTCCTCCTGGGTTTGCCACTCCCCCTGTCTGTCTCACTTCACACCTGGCCGTCATTTGCAATCATGCTCACCTGGTCGTCATCTCCAATCAACTCCCCTTCATAAACCCTTGGATTCCCTGCTGTCGGTGCCAGATCGTACTTCGCTCTACAGTGGTAATGATACGTGCCTGGCTCCAGTTTACCTTGTTACCTTGTTACCTCGCTACCGAACTCTCGTCTCTTGTTGCCTTTGACCACAACCTAACTCTGTTTCCCTCTGCCTGCAGTTATCCGGATCACGCAATCCAGCTCGCCTGCCTCACCCTCCCCCCGGCTTCCGCGTCCTCTACCTGCTCCTCCACCTCATTCAATAAACCCTCTTGCATCAATTCAACACCGTCTCTTGTCTGCTCTTGGGTTCAGAATCGTTATCATAACAGAACGATCTGGCCAAAATGGACCCAGCGGACATTGACAGCGTCCGCGGAGCTCTCGCCGCCCAAGGCACTCAGGTTGCTGAGCACAGCCAAGCCCTCCGGGAAGCTATGGAAGCCTTTAAGAATCTCGCTACCCGAGTCACTCAGATGGGTGCGCAATTGGACTTACTAGCCCCCCTTACCACAGCGCCTCCACCGTCAGCTTCACCTCCGCCGGCCCCCACTCTCCCGACACACCTGCCACGAGCTCGTGAGCCTCTCATTCCTGCGCCTGAGCGCTACGCTGGGGACATGGGTATGTGCAGAGCCTTTTTGATCCAGTGTTCACTAGTTTTCAGTCAGCAGCCCCTCACCTATCCCACTGAAAAGGCTAAGATCGCCTACATTATGGGGTCACTTAAGGGTAACGCATTAGAGTGGGCTTCAGCATTATGGGACAGTGATTCCCCAGTCAACGATAATTTTGAGCTTTTTGTAGCCGAAATGAGGAAAGTTTTTGATCATCCAGTAGAGGGAGGGGACGCCGCCAAGCGGCTTAATTCCCTTCGAGCTACAGAGCTCCCGCAGTGTAGCCGAGTTCTCCGTCGAGTTCCGGACCCATGCAGCCAGGTCGGGCTGGAACGACAGGTCACTATGTGGGCTTTTTCTTTCCGCTCTCAGCGAGTCAATTAAGGATGAGCTGGCTACTAGGGAGGAGTCTAACACTCTCGATGAACTGATCTCCCTTTCCATCCGGCTGGATAATCGTCTACGCGAGCGGCGTAGGGAGAGGACAGGCAGTTCCGTACCCCCGGCACTCGCTGCGTCCTATTCTCCTCACTTCCCGAGAGCTGCTCTCTCTGCCCCCGTGACACATGCAGTCAATGAAGAGGAGCCCAGGCAGCTGGGGCGCACTCGTCTTACCCAAGCGGAGCGGCGTCATCGGATCAAGACCGGAGTGTGTCTGTACTGTGCGCTGCCCGGGCATCTCATCTCCACCTGTCCGTCTCTACCAAAAGACAGGGCTCGGCAGTGAGACTCGGGGCCCTGCTGAGCCACGCCCCCTCCGTCCCCGTTCCTCACTATGCACGCTCACTGCTGGATGCCACTCTGCTGTCCCTCGGTCATCCCTTTCCGGTATCGGCCCTTGTGGATTCGGGAGCGGATGAGAACTTCATCGACGCCGGCTTCGCGTCTCAGGTTGGCATTCAGTTGGAACAATTACCCTCTCCATTAAACGCTACCGCCTTAGATGGCCGCCACCTGGCCCTTATTACTCACTGTACTAAGCCCCTTGAGTTAATTGTTTCTGGTAATCACCACGAGATGCTTCAGTTTCACGTCATCCTGTCTCCCCTTACTCCCCTGGTTCTGGGCCACCCCTGGCTCAAGCGGCACAATCCCCAATTTGACTGGTCTTCTGGCAAGGTGGTGAGTTGGAGCACTTTTTGTCACTCCACCTGCTTACAGTCTGCCCTGTTTCCAACAGAGGGTGGTGTCCCCTTGCCCCAGGAAACCCCCGACCTCTCCTTGGTTCCCCCCATCTATCATGACCTGGGAGAGGTGTTTAGTAAGTGTCGTGCACTCACCCTGCCTCCCCATCGCCCCTATGACTGTGCCAATGATCTCCTCCCCGGCGCCCCTTTGCCCAGTAGTCGCCTGTATAACTTGTCCCGTCCTGAGAGGGAGGCCATGGAGAAGTATATTAAGGATTCTCTTTCGGCTGGCCTCATGAGACCCTCCTCTTCTCCTGTTGGTGCAGGGTTTTTTTTTTGTTGCCAAGAAGGACAAGTCTCTTCGTCCATGTATTGATTTCAGGGGACTCAATAACATTACAGTCAAAAACAAGTATGCCTTGCCCCTCATCAGTGCCGCATTTGAGCCGCTGCAGGGTGCTACAGTCTTCTCTAAGTTGGATCTACGCAATGCCTACCACCTGGTGCGTATCCGGGAGGGCGATGAGTGGAAGACTGCTTTTAACACCCCCCTCGGCCACTTTGAGTACCTGGTCATGCCCTTCGGCCTCACTAACGCCCCTGCCGTGTTCCAGAACCTGGTAAACGATGTCCTCCGGGATTTTCTCAACCGCTCAGTTTTTGTCTATTTAGACGACATCCTTATTTTTTCTCGCAACCAGGAGGAACACTTCCAGCATGTCAGGCAAGTTCTTCAGCGGCTGTTGGAGAACAAATTATATGTGAAGGCCGAGAAGTGTGAGTTCAGTGTCACCTCTGTATCCTTCCTTGGGTTCATCATTGAGAGCGGGCAAGTGAGGACCTGTCCCGAGAAGGTCAGTGCAGTGACAGACTGGCCCATTCCCGATTCCCGCAAGAAACTACAGCAGTTCCTGGGATTTGCCAATTTCTACCGGAGGTTCATCCGTGATTACAGCAGGGTTGCAGCACCTCTCACCCGTCTCACCTCTCCTGCCCGCCCATTTGCCTGGACGCCTGAGGCGGAGATTGCCTTCTCTGGTCTTAAGAGACTTTTCTCGTCTGCCCCCATTCTTATCCAACCTGACCCCTCCAGGCAGTTCATCGTGGAGGTCGATGCGTCTGACACGGGGGTGGGGGCGGTCCTGTCCCAGCGCTCAGCTTCGGATGAGAAGATTCACCCCTGCGCCTTTTTCTCTCGCCGGCTGGTACCTGCTGAACGTAACTATGATGTTGGTAACCGAGAGCTGCTGGCTGTGAAACTGGCATTGGAGGAATGGCGGCACTGGCTTGAGGGGGCAGAACAGCCGTTCGTGGTTTGGACCGACCACAAGAATCTGTCATACATCCAGACAGCTAAGCGCTTGAATTCCCGCCAAGCCCGGTGGTCCCTGTTTTTTGGGCGGTTTAATTTCTCCCTCACCTACCGTCCCGGATCCCGTAACGTCAAACCTGACGCCCTCTCTCGTCAGTTTAACACTAGGAACACACCGGCCTCCCCTGACACTATCCTCTCTCCTTCCTGCCTCAAGGTTGCTGCTGTCACCTGGGAGATAGAGTCCCTCATCCGGAAGGCCCAAGTCACCGAACCAGATCCGGGCAACGGCCCTCCTAACCGTTTCTTTGTCCCCAGTTCGGTTCGCTCTCAAGTTCTGGTGTGGGGCCACACATCGCGCTTTGCCTGTCACCCTGGCGTGGGCCGCACCCTGTCCCTCCTGAAGAGGTACTTTTGGTGGCCAGCGATGGACGCTGACACCCGGGCATTCGTGCTTGCCTGCACGGTGTGTGCTCGGGCCAAGTCCTCCCATCAACCTCCTGCTGGTCTGTTACGCCCTCTTCCTGTTCCTGGTCGGCCCTGGTCCCACATTGGCCTTGATTTTGTGACTGGTCTTCCTCCCTCTAAGGGCCACACTGTAATACTCACCGTTGTGGACAGATTTTCGAAGGCGGTTCACTTCATTGCGCTTCCTAAGCTCCCCACTGCCACTGAGACTGCCCAGCTGCTTGTGCAGCATGTCGTTCGCCTCCACGGGATTCCCGCTGACCTCGTCTCCGACCGTGGTCCCCAGTTCGTTTCCCAAGTGTGGAAGGCCTTCTGCCGAGCGCTGGGGGCCTCTGTCAGCCTGTCATCAGGGTACCAGCCGCAGACTAATGGGCAGGCTGAGAGAGCCAATCAGGACCTCGGAACCGCGCTGCGTTGTGTGGCTGCGCGCAACCCCTCGGCTTGGAGCGACCATCTCTCTTGGATCGAGTATGCCCACAATTCCATGTCCTGTGCTGCCACCGGCATGTCCCCGTTCGAATGCTCCCTGGGATACCAGCCACCCTTGTTTCCTGCTCAGGAGGATTACATCTCCGTCCCCTCGGTCCAGCACCATCTCCGCCGTTGTCGCAGGACGTGGAGGGACGCACGCACCGCTCTGCTGCGCTCTGCAGAGCAGAACCGGCGCATTGCTGATCGCCACCGGGCTCCCGCTCCTGCCTATCGGGTGGGTCAACAGGTGTGGTTGTCCTCTAGGGATCTCCCCTTACAAACTGGCTCCAAGAAGTTAACCCCTCGTTTTGTTGGCCCTTTCCCTATTATTTCCGTCATCAATCCCTCAGCGGTCACACTCAAGCTGCCTCCAGCCATGCACGTCCACCCCACCTTCCATGTCTCTCGTTTAAAGCCAGTCTCCACCAGTCCCCTCTCCCCCCCGGACGTTCCCCCCCCACCTCCCCGTTTGACTGACAACCACCCAGATTACACCGTCCGGCAGTTGCTGGACATTCGTCGTCGGGGCAGGGGGTATCAGTACCTCGTGGATTGGGAGGGTTATGGGCCAGAGGAAAGGAGCTGGGTTTCGCGGGGCCTCATCCTCGACCCCTCCCTCATCCGGGATTTTCATCGGGCTCACCCAGAGAGGCCTAGGCCGCCTGGAGGCGTCCATTGAGGGGAGGGTACTGTTGTGGTCACAGCAGTCTGCTGTGTTTTTCCTCCTCCTGGGTTTGCCACTCCCCCTGTCTGTCTCACTTCACACCTGGCCGTCATTTGCAATCATGCTCACCTGGTCGTCATCTCCAATCAACTCCCCTTCATAAACCCTTGGATTCCCTGCTGTCGGTGCCAGATCGTACTTCGCTCTACAGTGGTAATGATACGTGCCTGGCTCCAGTTTACCTTGTTACCTTGTTACCTCGCTACCGAACTCTCGTCTCTTGTTGCCTTTGACCACAACCTAACTCTGTTTCCCTCTGCCTGCAGTTATCCGGATCACGCAATCCAGCTCGCCTGCCTCACCCTCCCCCCGGCTTCCGCGTCCTCTACCTGCTCCTCCACCTCATTCAATAAACCCTCTTGCATCAATTCAACACCGTCTCTTGTCTGCTCTTGGGTTCAGAATCGTTATCATAACAAAATATCTTAAAGTTTTGAATTGATTTGGAGGCTAAACTAATGTTTAAAAGCGTATAGAGCAAGGCATACAGCAAGGCATTGCCCCTCACAATTATGCTTAATATTTAAACAAGGGATAGGAAATGCTTCAGTCAGAACCAACTTTGTCATCTTTTACACCGCATAACCACTTTTAAATCAGATTTGATTTAATGGGTGTTCCATTATTAAGGACTGCATTATGAATTCATCCTCTACCACTCACAACCACTCTGTCACCCTTGACATAAAAATCTTCTTAGATGCAGCCCACTCGCTGAAGGATTATTCAGTAAATTAACCAAATCCCCCAAGTGCAGACGTGACAGGTAATGATTTCCCTAATTATACTTTAATTCAATTTTGTACTGTATTGACACCCTTCAGTGCATCTCTGACTCTCAGGCTGTCTCCCGGCATTACTCTCTCCTCCCTAAAGATGACGGGAACAGCTCAGCACTGATGTCTTCCCTTCATGGTCTGTTTGTGAATGTCGCAGTCGGAGTCTGACTCCCTCCGCTTCTGTTTTAAATCAGCACTTAAAAAAGGAAGAGGACAAAAAATGTGGAATATTGTTTGGTTGAACATTTCAGGAACATCATGTCTCCCAGGTTGATTTGTGCTCCAACGTGACACTATAAAACATTTTACTATCAAGACTTGTGCCTTTGGGCCACGCCAGTAGCCTGAATGTTTTTATTGCCTGTAAATGCTGAATAAAAAAGGGAAAAACATCATATTTGTTGTCATCAATTTCTAACTGAGTTTCTTCACATGTATATATTAATATTCAAACCTACATAATGAGAACAAACTATGTGACACAGCTTTCCTTTTATGGTTTTCGGTGTGTATATGTATTTACAATTTGAAAACCCAGCTGAACATTTGGACTGAATATTGTATGTCTTTATAACCCTAAAACAAACGTTTGCCGATGCATTTTGTCCAATAGTGGCAGTAGAATCTGGCAAAACAAAAGCCTGAAACCGATGTGTCAGGGAAGGTTGACGCTCACAGTTAAAAACAAGCTACTCTCTGCTTGTTAGGTCGGAACAATGATTTGCCAACATGCAGGTGTCTGCTGGTGTTTCAAATAAACGTAGGTCACAGAGGCGTCGACACGAACAGATATCTCAAAACTCAGAAACCTGTTGTGTTCTTGTTGGGAGGTGATATGAACAAAATGAAAAACAAAACTAGATATGTGTCCTATACTGAAAAGCAGTATGAATGGCCTGCAAACCTACGAATGAGCCACTTGTTTACGTGCAGTCTCCTGAGGCAAAGACAACACATACCAAATTACAACACCCACAGTATATAAACAAGTGAAATCAGACTGACAATAAATACTTATTAGGGTTGTTTAGTTCATTCTGATTCCGATCTGGCTCTTTCATGTTTGTTTTTCTTTCTGTAATTCAAAAAGGTGAAACTTTAAAAAATTGAGCCAATTTACCCACAATTGGCTCAATTTACCCCTTGATGTGTATCAACTTACCCCTTTACGAGACCATTGTTTTAAAAAGTCATATTTTTATCACCATTTGTGATAGATGCATTATTTTCATTTCGATTGCAGCAGACATCCTGAAATAAAGGTTGTTGTTGTCGTTTGACCAGAGGACAACATAAGTAAACATTGCTTCGTCTTACCCTACTCTCCCCTACTAGCTGTTTTCACCGTAAGGCTCTATGCCCATCCTCGCAGTGAGAAGGATTCTTTAATCTCACAACTAAAAATTAAAAATCACTTTTGGTCAGATCTCAAATGTGGCCCTAATTCTCTTCCATAGGATACATTTTACTCTCTAACACTGTTCATGTAATATGGTATTCTAATCATGAATTAAACATGTGTTAATTGCTGTATTCCAAAAGTTGAGCAAGGTTCAGGCCTGGACCACCATCCAATTTTGCCAAAGCCGCCTGTGTTATTACTCCTGCTGTGTCATTCCAGTGATGTCATGCAGTTAATGACAAGGTGTTTTTTTGGCACAGCACTGATTGAGCACAGTGGGTTTGAATCAAACATTTGTTTTCTATATTGCTGAATACAATCATACTCAATTAAATAAAACATGTATTTATCAGCTTTAACACCTTCTGATTAACACAATAACGAATAAGTATATTTCAAATATACGGTAACTACAAATTAAAATTCAGCAGTATAGTTTTTAAAACGTGTACTTGCAGTAGTCCACCTTATTTTAAACCTTTTAAATAATATTGGATGTTGCATACATTTTTTTGATCTCTCACAGATAAGATTTAGAATTAACGTTTTCTTCAGCCTCATAAAAACTTGTTTTTTTCCGCTTCCCTCCCTGTCTGCAAGCATGTCGGCTAGCTTGCCCTCTGCAGCAGATCCCAATCTTTATTCGGACAAATCTCAGAAAAAGGGCTGCTGAGAGCACAGTGTCTGGCACCGCAGGCACCACGGGTTTCCTGTAATGCTGCTTCACATGAGCCATAATAAACTCAAACTCAGCTAATGTTGGAGCAGAATGCAGAACACATCTGCATACAGACAAGGAAGAGAATAATACTCTAACATATGGATGCCCACAAAAATGTATGCATGCTATTTTGTATGCAGGCACATTTTCTCACCAGGCAGTATGTTTTCCTCATACTATTGTCAGGGAAATTAGCATAGCATTACAGTAAATATCTACTGGATTTTCTCTAAGAAACACACAGAGAAGAAAATAAATATTGAGACAAAAACAAATTGTAAAAGTAAAGAAAGCATGCCGTGCAGAGAGACAGATGAGCAGGTGCAAATATTGCCAACAAAGAGGCCAAACAGAGAAGGCAGTGTCAAGCACATGGAAGCATTTGTGCGAGACCAGAAATATTTAGAAGGCTAAAAACAGTGGTGGCACTTAGACTCCACATCCATCACAGAGGAGACTGCTGTGTTTGTCCAAAGGAGAGAGCTGTGCGGGTGTGAGCAGACTGCATAGTTAGCGAGCTAGGTGGCTGGCCAGGAGACAAATATCTTGTGGATTAAACACTCACACAGACAAAAAACACATACACACAGAAGTCAAGTCCACTGTATTAGCATTTCCAATATGGTGGATAAACTGTTGGGCAGTTAAACAACAAACAAAACAATCTGTCACTCTTAGACATGTTAATCAGACACTAACAAAACACATAGCAGCTAAAACAGTTGAGTAGCTGAAAAAAGATAGGGGATTTTGTTGCATTTTATCCCTATTTAAAAAAAAAAATGTATTCCTGTTTTTGATCAAGCAACACTGCATACATTAGCCTTCATATGTAAGCCTATGTACATTAGCCTATGCACAATAACATTTTTTTGAACATTTTGACTGTTTTCTTTTGCTTGTTGAAACGGCCTAAAAATATGTAATTTCATTCATGTCTTATTATTATTTTTCTTGATGAATGGATTGCATGAAAAAATAATAAAGTGTATTGAATAGCTTAAAATGTCCAACCCTAGAATAAAACAGATTCCGCTCTTCACAACCTTCTCTGCTTCTTTAAGGTAGTCCTTTTGGATATGATGTCTTTAAAAAAACTAATCACATATTTTGAACCCGCATGAGGAAATATTTTATGTGTATATGCAAAGTTTTTAAAGGTTTATATTGACTGTATCTGCAAACAGGAAACAGAAGGCCAATTTTCACTCCACAAGGCACACTCTAATCTACCAAAACCCAAAGTAGCATACGGAGCAATGGAAAACACTGTTATTGACTAAATTAACACAGGAATCAATGTTTAAAAGGGAAATAGGGAATAACCTTGGAACGTTTTCGTGTAAGATGCTATGGATGGGTTTTTTTTTTATTGAGAACTATGCTGAATAAGTATGCTTTGTTTTTATTTGTGTTGATTGTCATGTTAAATTCATGTACCAAATTTGTTGATTTATGTTCAGCACAATGTTTAATGACTGTTTTGAAATGTGATCCCCAGGAAGAGTACATGTGCTTTAGGGCACAGCTGAAGGGAATCCTAAAATAGGTAAACATAAACACTGAACATCAACAAATTCAATGTATTGCCTTTAAAATATACACTTGCATAAAGTATGATTACTCCATGGCTCCATTTGGGTGGCCCAATTTGATTAATTTACTTATATATCCTTGTCTCACTGAGAGAATACAATATCTATGCATGCAACAAAGAGCTTATGCTATTACTCTTTTATGAAGGTTAATTAGAAGTTTTTTGCAGCCATTCTACAAGAATTACAAATGGATCTTCATTTGAAATACCTTTTTTAACTAGGGGAAGATGTTTTCCTCCGTCGAGGCTTTTCCAAAAGTTGGAATTTCAATTTACAAAGCACATTTTCACCATGACAGCTACAGGCTCAATTAGTATTCATACATTTGCTGCATACAACATTCAATTCAGTCTCAAAATATCAGTCTTGCCATTTTTAAATAAATGTCATTTATTTTTTGAGTGAAACCAGTGAAAACTAAATCAACTCTTGAAATAAAAACATTTTTTTATTCTAAATGTTATTTCTGGATATAATTGAAAGGGAGACTGAAGGGATGAAATGTAGCAAATGGTCAAGGGCTGAATTCAAAACTCAAGTCATCTGCATGGAGACCGAGCCCCATTATAGGCTGCCAGCTGCACTAATTGAGTTCTATGGCGACCTGACCCTTTGACTTTTTACATATTATACAATTCACCTATGTGCAAAGCCTCAATGTTTTCTTTAAGATACCTTCATTAAAACATCAATACATGTTCTATTAGAGTAGATGAGTTATCTGTATTTCTATTATACAGTATCATAACATGCCTTAGTCTCCGGTACCAAAGTCACTAAAGCCTAAACTCTCTTTTAAGGGGCTATCCTGTGTATTTTTGTTCGATCCAGCTCAAGCTGTTGATTCTGTTTCCAGAGGTTTCTGAAATGTCACTGCCTTTAGTGCTGAGTTCTGACTGTTGCCAATGAAAGACTATTTGTTAGGCCACAGCAGCAACTGTAAAGGTTTCCACTCCTGTGGATTTGCTCCAAAATTGTCTCTGCTCTCTTACAAAACCTAAAGATTGCCATCCTGAAGGTTGGGATCTAACATGGGGGTTCAAGCCTGCAGGACTGGTGAAATGCTTTAAATGTTCAGAAAAAGTCAACGTTGGTTAGTTTTTCCAAAATGAAAAGCTTTATTGAACTAAGCAGGGAAATGTGTAGCATGTCTTTTGCAGAAACATGCACTTAAAAAGTCTATAGTCAAATGTAGATTGTTTAATATTCACCTTATGGTCCTGTCAAAAGGTTTATGGAAATTGTATCAAGGTGTATTGCTTTTGCTCAGGACCATTGGATTAGTTGCAGTTTTCTTTTCTTTTGCTGACATTGGCATACATTGTTTTGAACATTTTTTAAATTAAATCCTTCACGTCATCTTTAAATGATTTTTATTCTACCTTTGACGGCATGGAGACATTTGCGTCTGACTGTAATGTCATTAACTTCAAGCGTTATTATATACCCTGAATATGCTTAAAAATAACAGAGAAAGATAAGGAGTCACTGAGATTTCTGGACCCTTAAAGGAAGACGGGACACAATATCCCTCCTCGACATTCAGAGAGTAATCTAGTCCACTAACTCTAGGAAGTGCTTGCCAGATAACAAAATGTCATGCGTGTCAAATTGGTGAGAAAATGGCTGTCCAGCAGAGCACAATAGGCTAACAGCCAACACCACCACAAGGTTTCTATCACCATTCCCATCAAGAGATGCCTCCCTGCACGGTTTGAGAGCCATGTGCCAACACTTCTGTCGCCTTCGAAGGCTCTTAGAGAGCATGGGAAGGTGAAGAAACTGTGCAGCTCTCATTGTGATGGACGAAGTCAAAGTCCCTGCATAATGTTCAAGTCATTTTCACAGCATATGTCGGAGAAAATTACAGCTGCCTGGTGTGAAGACTGCAGCACTCTGCACCACTACATCTTACACAAGATTGCGAATGTGTGCATGATGGAAATATTTAACTCTTGCTTCGTTTGAAATCTTTTCCTTATTCTTTTTACACTTTTATATCGTAGTTGTTTGTTTTCCTGTATTATTAGTATTTATATTGTAAAGCTACTCCTCTGCAAAATAAATCACCAGAATCTGTGATTGGTTGATGATTGGAGACTTGAGCCGAGTTCCATCTGCCACATCCAACTCTGTGCCAATGCCTCACCTTGGTTAGATTTATAAGGCAAAAGTAAAGCACCTTGGAGAGAGAAAGAAAGAGAAAGGAGGCCAGTGACAATAAATAAATGGGCTCCTGTTCTTGACACCTTGATATGTGTTTTGCTCAGGTGTTTTTGCCATTAGTTTTGACATAGTGCATAGGAAGAACAACTATCGAGTGAAGGGGCTTAATGAGCTATTTGTCTTACTCCATTTCCATTGTCCTATATAATGCCTTTTTTTGCCTTTGTTTCTTATTTGTTGCATTGTAAAGTGGTTTTGCGTTTTGGCTGGCTATTTCTACAAATAATCAAATAAGTGTACCACACAGTCCCCCAAGGAAAAAGGCTGCGTTTGTTTTCTAAATAGGGCTAACTCATTATTTATTCTGCTGTTTTTTGCTCTTGACGCTTGGTGTGTACTGATAGATAATTACAAGCAACTAAGCAAATATTAGTACTTTTACTCACACAATTCCAAGACCCCATTTGTATTCCTAAATAAACAGAAATGTAGATACTTTGGGGTTATAGTTAAAAGAAACCAACATTAACCTTTTTTTTAATGAGATGCAATCTCCAAAGTCAATGTTAAATTCAACAAAACATAATTAAATGGGAAAACAAAATCAGCAGCCGCACAGCAAGCTGCCACCTCATCTCTCCACCTCTATAATACATGTTATTTTACCTCTTGAGCTCTCTTAAACTTGAATTTACCACCTCTCCAGAAAGGTATAGGGTAAGCTAATCCACGATCAAGCCTTAAAATGATTTAACATAACTCACTAAACATTTATAGGATTTCTCACTGACTACTATCACCAAATGTATGTGCACGCAAACAAAATAATGATTCCGTTGAATTTACTGAAACGTCATTTATAGCGTAACTATTTGCCTATTTTCCTTAATATTAACAAGGGCCACAACATTCACCATAAACACAATGATATATGTAACATCTGACCCAATTTGTATTTAAATGTAAACAAAAACTAAACTAACAACAATATTATATCCGTGGCCTTCTTGGTTCTATTATCTAAAAGGAAGCACAAACACGCATAGTGAAAAGGCTACTCCCAAGCTCTTCTTCCCACCTTGTTGACATGGCGTCAACGCACCATGAATGCATGTTAACAACTGAGAGTGGCTCTGTGAAGTTAATTTGCACCTCCTTGCATAGTCAGTGTTGGGGCCAGGGTTATAATTGATTTATTCAATTCTACATTCATATTTTAAAACATTTTAACCAGGCAATATAGTTTATGTTCAAATGAATACTTTCAATATTTTCAATACTTCCTCTACAGATGACCCTGACCTGACCATGTCTCTATTGGATGAAGACCACAAACTGAGTCAAGGATGGCTGTAAGAGGTAGATTAAACTATGGGATTCAAATAATTCATGCCTTGCAGTATAGATTTGTTGGCAACTTCATCAACACTACAGCACAATTTACTCCAACACAAATGCTTTTCATGCTCTTGTATGCTTCAAACCCACAGGCAAAATCTTTCCTAATGCATACCACCCCTGACACACTATCCTCCAGGGGTTGGATTTCTACCACACTAGACCTATATAAAACTGCAGAAGTAGATGGGTTGGCGAACTTTGTCCTCAGTCTCAGCATGCACAGTCTTCAAGCCCTGCATGATACCTCGGTTTTATGAAATACAGATACCGTTTTTGTATTATATACACCTCATAAAATGCAGCGTGATGAAATAGTAATCTTCTTTACTGAACATTCAATGAAATTATGGGCTGTTGTAGATGGAGCAAGGTAGCTTTTTCCTCCTTTTTTATTGCATTGTTCTTCGATACATTTTATTTGGCTTCCTCGGAAGCTTCCCTTGGCTGTCGTTTCTCTTTATATTAAATGAAATCAAAATGTCATGTCTTTTGCCGCAGTCATTACTTTGTAAACTTTTGGACTTCCAAAGTAAATAAAGAAAAGTATCCCTCAGCAGCATTTATGCCTGCCGTATTTTCTCGAGCATCTCTCTTGGATTCATGCCCTCGTGAAAATAATACTCCCTATTCTCAGTGACACGTGTATTTTCAATTTTTTATGTAAGTAGTAGTTCAACATTTGAAGGTGCATGAATTCTACGAGAATGTACGTTTCACTTAAAGACAGACATCCTTTTGAAGTCAAAACTCAAATTATGCTTCATAGAATACATAGTGCTGGATGAATATTGGAGGATTTCATGCTCAGGCATGTCTGTATAATATCTGTCAGAAGGAACAGAGAGTCTTGACGCAGAGGTGATAAAGTGGAGACGCAGAGGGATGATGTAAAATGTAGCATTATTGGGAGGTCAATAAGGTTGCTTGTGCTAAAATAGATTTTCTTTTTCATGGTAAACACGCAGCATGAAAATCCTGTAAACACAATTTGAAAAGCTAGATTTGGAAATGCTCAATTGCTTTACAACATTAATCCACTTGGATTTGTAGGTGTGGATTCTACGCTGTCATCCTTTACAGAGGTTCGTGTGTAGGCTTTGCACGGGGCTTGTTGTCTTCATTTAGTGTTACAAGATTGCTTTGGACACCTGTTTCGAGCGGCCCTGCTCTGTGTATCTGCTTTCCGACTCGGGTCTAGTAGAGATGTTTAAATGTTTCAACCAGCCTGTTTCCAGCCAAATCCATTTCATCCTCACTGTGAGCTCAGTTACAGACAGATAGATCCTTTCATCCCCCGAAGAGGTGCCCTGCGCTTCAACGAAACAGCGTGACAGACAAAAGCTTGGGGGGACGCCCGTGGCCAGCCCGCAGTCTCATCTTCTATCCATAATCTAGCTTGCCTCTGCCACTGCAGATTACCTCGGTAGAAACCAGCGGTGCTTGGCTCTGCTGCCGTGCCTCTGGCAGCGATGGCAGCAGCATGTGTAATGACACCGTCTGTCTCGCACTGACAGAACAAGATAAACATTCTCTCCTTCACAGGCCCGAACATGTCTGCGTGGTGCCCATAGTTTTCCGTTGCTGGGTGATTTTGAAGGTGAGCCTGAAAGGTTATCAAGTTTCTGTTTGGATGAAGACTTTAGTCCACCATATGTGGATGTAATCCGCACTTCCAAAGAGAACGGGATTACTCGAGATGAAAGAGTTCAGAGCAAGAGATTTTGAAAGGGCTAGCCATGCCACCATATGCATACATTCACAATGTCAGAAACACACACACACACACACACACACACACACACACACACACACACACACACACACACACACACACACACACACGAAGAAGCTGGCTTTGTATTGATATTGAATTTTCCTCCCGTTTCTTCTTCTCTTTCATATTCTTCCTTTTTCTTCGGCTTTTACAAATTATAATTATTTTCACTTATTGCTTCTACTTTTCCCGTTCCAACCTTTGATTTGACTCATTTTTGTTTGACTCCCTCATGTCTTAATTTTTTTTCCTGCTTGTTTGGTCCCTCAACCCTCTTTGTGTCATTTTTAATTATTGCTTGGCTTTTGTCACCTCTTCCCCATTCCCTGTTTCTCCTTTGCCATGTTCTTAGCTTATTCTTATGTTGAATATCTTCTCTTGATCCTCAGACTTTAGTTTTTATTCTTTATCTTGTCCTTCTGTATGTCACCCCTTTACTTCCAACCATTTGGTTTGGTTTTTTTTGTCTTTTACTATTTTTCTCATAATCATCATTCTCAATATTACTTAATATCATATGTAAGTATATATCTTGTTTTCCATTTTCACTATTTTCCACTGGCTTTTTTTTTTTTTTACATTAAGCTCTTCCAGAAGGACATTATGAATGCATATATAAAATATTGTGAAAAGAAAACAGATTTATTTTTTCTCTTTTGGCGAGCAAATACTAAAATATAATTATCAAACAGCAGCAGATTGCACATTGGCACAGAACATCAACTTATTTCCATTTTTGCAATCCAAACAATTAGAGGTGACAACAAGCAATAAATAGTGGTCTCTATACTGAGCGTGTTTACCTTAAAAGACATTTACTTGCCGATCACGTTTTTGTAGCCATGACAGAGACACTAAGAAACACTGAAACCTACAGTAAGATAATACAGGCGTGCTGATTAAATAGCCACCCAGCGCTCTTCCTACAGTGTGCTTCCTCATTTATTTTTAGAGGTCCCTGCAGTGTTGAACACAATGAAGCAATAATTCTGGCAGAGCCTGCCTTTTATCCATCAGAGCGCTGAAAAGCATACTAGATATTACATTTTTTTTAATATGTGGTTGCATGCTTGAAAATGAATAATTCACAAAATGTATATGTTGTGTTGGTATCTGTTTACTGCATACTCCTCTGCAACAGGATAAATCCCGCTGATGCGTAATTCATGTACGCTAGTGAAAGCATGATGTGTATTTTGTTTGGAGTTATAAGTCACCTACGAGGGCACATACTAAAAATGTAGGCAATATGTGAAAAAATACCATCGCAATAGAGCTGACAAACTACTTACAGGGCCCTGTTTGTTATGAATGAACATCTAACAAGACAAATGCATAGTGAGGTGAAAAAAGGTACAGCTCAATAATCACCAGTTCCACACGCACCTACTCACTCTGTAAATCTTGCCAGCATCCCTCATTCACCTGGTGGTTAGGGGAATATTTGTTCAGCAGGATGTAAACCAAGGCTGACTTTGGTGAGGCACCACCCTTTTTGTGAAAAAAAACATCTTTTAACTACACCGAATCCTTCAGAAAGAATTACATCTGATAGGCTTCAGGAAAAGGTAGGGGTGTTATATAGAGGGCTACTGAAAAGGGAGAGAAGAATCCTTCAGTGAGGAGTAAATAAAAATGTCCAACAGCAACTCTGTGACTGCCATAAAGAATCTCCTGCACCCTTATCCTTCTTTAGTTGTGATATACAGAATTGCTTAGTGCGGGCCATAAAACGTAACATTTTTCTTCTATTAGACATTTTCCTTCCGATGAACACCATAAACTTCCAAATTCTTCCTTCAGAAAAGTTCTGTAGGATCCAGGCCGTTTGAGAAGCTCTTTAATGGCAGATCTAAAAATGTAATTGTTGGCAACAAAAAGTCAAAAGCACCAGCCACAGGAAAGACCCAAAGGCAGCAGTCTTTCGAAGACGTTTGATTGTTGAATGCTTTGAAATTCTAGGAATTCTAGACACAAATGTCTTAATGTGAGGTTAGGCTGATTAGCAGTCTGAGTTAAACTGTCACTGCTAAGAGCTTAGCCCAAAGCCAATTCGACATCATATGATTCACACATGATAACTGTTCGAAAAGGATACCTTGAATCATTTTTGATGTTAGAGCACTGAAGAGTCAAAAAGCCCTTAAAGAGGCCCTATTACGCTTTTTGGGGTTTTGTCTCAAAAAGGTAAAATCCCAAAGTTCCCTCCAGAGGGACTTTCTCACTGGCACACTCATCCCCTGCCTGAAAGGCCTCAATTGTTCTCCTTTGTTAACTGTAAAATATTTACATCACTATGTACCACCCACACTTCTATGGCTTGAACAGTCACAACTGAGCCAGCCAGCTAACCAGTCAGAGCTGATTTGGATCTGGTTTCAGACAGAGGGTGAAAAGAGGTGCTGCAACACTGGCAGTATGAGATAAATTAAGCAGTTTTTTTTTAACATTAAAGGTCCCCACTTGTGCAAAATGCACTTTTTGATGTTGTTTATACATACAAATGTGTCCCCGGTGTGTACGGAGACTCAAGACGTGTCAGAAAATACAACCCTCTCTCTTTTCCTTCGTAGCCACATCTCTAAAAACGTGGGTACACACGAACTGATCCAGATTTGCTTTCCTTATGACGTTTTGACCGAAATGTGGGCTGGCTTTAGATTGAACTCACGGCAACGTCCCACCCACGTGACACGACCCAACGTATCGTCTCCCTTATACATTGTGTGTCTATCTTTTCAGCAGGATGTCTGAAGGAGGGACTTGTATAATACATAAAATCGCATTTATCTCGCGGTAAACACTGAAGAAAGAACATGTCAAGCTAAGTGCTGTATCAGAAACAATGCGCAACGTGTATCAGTTTACCGGTAGAAAACTTCAGAGAGTAGAGAGCTGCATGACGCTCTATAGGGGCGTGGCCAGCTTCAACTCAACTCAAATTTAAAGTGACAGCCCTTCAGGAACAGGTCTGAAATAGAAGGGTATGAGGCATGCTACAATGGTTTTCTGTTTGGTATTTTGAGCAAAACACTTCACAGACATGTTTTGTAGATATCGCCCTACAATATATTGTTCAAATATAGCATAATTGGGGACCTTTAAGGAATTTTATCATGTCACAGAAGAGGTACAAAATACAATTGTGAACCTCAAAATGGGCATACAGTAATATTCCCCTCTAAATTATTGCATAGCTGATCTGTAATCTGTACAGGGTAACATTTAACTTTGTTGTATTTTGCTTCCTAGGAGGATTTTACTGTCTGTCCGAGACTCAAGCTGGCTTATTTTCAAAGCGTAATGGTACCGTTGTAAAACAAAACGATATAACGTAGTACGATTCTCCCCTTTACAGATTCACCCAATGTGTGCTAATCCTGTGCTGATTTGGGAGGAATCCATGCATCTAAAAATGTTTTCTGCACACTGTGGCTCCTAAATAGTCTTGGAAATGCATAGGTATTGGTGTGTATGTAAATATGAGACTCTTTTGGATACAATGAACCCATTTGTATTCATATGTGATAATGCTAGTGCCCATAGTAGCCATTTCATTTTACAGAGAACATTTTTGAAGCTTGACCTCATTGTATAAAACCAGTTTTGACCTCCATGATAATAACAGCCTAATAAAACTTTATAACCACAAACTAAAGACCTTGGGCATTTTAAAGGGTGTACAGATTTCTAGGTGGGAAGAGGGGTGTGAGCAAATTCAAAAACAGAAGTTATCGCTGGCATTATAAATGGTGTTGCTTATTGTATGAACCAACACATTGCTGTAACAACTTATGAAACATAATGAAGCATTTGAATAGCCACAATGCAGTTCCATCATAATGCTCTTAGCCCTTATGCACTAAACCTGCATGATTTGAAAAGGCGCTTTACGAAAACTCACCTGTCATGAAATATGTTTTACTGCAATCTCCATCCGAAGATTTCCTGCCTATTTAAAAAAAGGCAAACCTAATAAAACATATAAAATCTGAGCAGTATTCAACACTGCACTGGATGAGGTTAACCATTATCCCTCTCTCTGCTGGAAAGCAGTGGTGCATGCTGGTGCGAGGGGATTCTGCCGGTGATCATGAGTAGAGTGCCCGAGGCTGTCAGAGTGTCTTTGTGTCCAAGGAGTAGAAGATGAAGAGGGTCACCATGACACCATGTGCGCATGGTAGTAATATTTCAGCAGCTGCACAGAAGGAGGCACACAGTAGCGCGTGGGTGAAAATCAGTTTGCATAGCAGCATGGGTAACTTCATCAAGATGAAATTGAATCACTGAACAGAAGACAAACTTAACCTGCAAACAATGTATTTCCAAAGATGTTGTATCAAAATGTTGTTTTCTCAGATGTTCCTGGAGCTGTCTCATCACCATTCACAATTAGCTTTAATTGTATCCAGCTGTGAGAGGATCCTCAATCGCTCATTGCATTGAGGATCAGCACATCAAACTTTTCCAGATTTGGGATAAATAAAATATTTCTGATTCTGATCACTGATTAGTTAGCATAGTGACACAGAGTGATGGAATCTATTGAAGTACATTTACCTAATTTTTGTACTTGAGTACAATTTTGAGGTACTTTAACTGATTATTTTAATTTGATGTCCCTTTATACTTCTACTTTACAACATTTTGAAAGCAAATGTTGTAGTTTTACTCCACTCACCACATTTACACAAGTAAACAAAGGGGTCCAATCAAGGAGCTTCAGGCAGAGAGAGAAACTCCCTCTGGAAGGAACTTTGGGAATTGTAGGCCCTTTACATGCACAAAAACCAGTAGGCCTACAACACATTACAGGGAAACAAAAACTCCAAAAAGCAAGTAGGGCCCCTTTAAGTATAAAATCTGAGTACTTCTTCGCCACTGGTGACACATTTGAGTGTCTTCTTTTTCTCCATTCCATTGTTAATAGAAGTACTGCATAGCATACATTAGTGACACACCTTTTTCTTTCAGCCCTTGGGAGCCAGTGGGACACTACCAAGGGCAGAAACAAGATTATGCTTTAATAACATGACTTGCTCCGACTTGACTCTGAGTCTTTACAAATGAATTGCTTTCATTCACCTAACACATACAGCATCCGACACATGCCCAGGGCAAAAATCCACCTACAAATTTCAATTCACACCTGGCCATTATCTTGTGTCCTGGAGGGGATGGAGAGCTAATTAGAAAGAGTACAGGGGTCCTTACCAAGTCCAGAAAGGTTGCAGCAGTTTGCTTTGTAATCACCCACATCCACTGTGTACATGCTCTCAGGGATATGCCTTAATATCAAACCAATTTTGAAATGATTTACCTGCAAGGGAAGTCAACAATTTTGCAGCGCCTTTTATCGACTGGGAAAAAAATTGCTTATTGTGCAAGAAGAAATGTGACTTGAACAAACTCCATTAAAAGGATTGTGCAGGCGGCATTTCCCCCTTTCTTTGTCCCACCCCCTCCACGCTATTGTTATCTTTACTCCTGATTCTCCAGATCCTCCGTTCCTGATATTACGAGTAATAATTCAGCCAAGAGCATCCATATTTCTGTGTAGCTACTATTAAAATGTCGTACGACACTGTGGCATTCCACTGTAATTCCTCTTTCTGTATTTATCTGTTTCTCTCTCTGAAATCCATCAGTAATCATAACAACAAGGCTGTCTCATCTTTGTGACCCTCCTGGAGTCTGAGACACCTGCAGATAAAACTTCGCGTATCTCTTGAATCTCTGCAGTGAATGGCGGAATTGCAATGCTAGAGAATAACCTTTAAATCCAGGTGCCTCCATGTGTGGTGTCACACTGTTTCACAGCAACACACCCCTTTCACAGGATCTAACAGAAAATGTTTTACCTCTTTAGAGGAACAAGCTTAACTGCATTATGTTCTTGTACGGGCAAAACTTCACCTATACTTTCTTCTTTATAGATGCATTTTGGTGGCGATGCCTCCAAGTATGATGGATAGGGAATTCTAAATTACAAAACACCTGAAATGCATTTTCCCGGCAGGCATCTGGTGAGCGATTGATGCTCAGGATGATAATCAATCAAACAGTCAGCTGCCATTTCAATTACACTGGTGTAGGTTTCCTTTAAAGAAGTGAAGAACTCTACATGATGTGGGCCTTTGCAGTATCATAAGTAGGGAAGTTTCAAGAGTGTAATTCCATTTGGACTGTTTGAATTCCTCTCTGAAGGTAATAAAATGATAGTAATGTCAACACACCTAGTCAACCTTGAAATTGTGTATAGCTTGGCTTTTTATTTATGAAGTCTACCAATAAAAGCAGTATTTGACATTTTATTTGCAAAACATAATGTAGACATTCAATTTTCCCAAGTAAAATAATTGTGTGAATCCATCATTCTTACGAATGCACTCATGATCATTGGTTTTTCAGTAGCCGCTAGTAATGTTGGTTATCTGGGAAGTCTGACAACTGCAAATTGCAAAATTGGCTAACATTATTCTCATGTGAGAAATCCACTCTAGTCCTGCGGGATTGAGTTGTATTTACATAAAATCTTTGAACACGAAGATCCTGAATTAATAAGCGTCTGATTTATGTTTTTTATTTAATCTTTAGAATCACACATGTTTGATCAATGCACAATAAATACTTTATACACAGAGTTACATTTTGGTGGCCTGCAGCCCCAACATTTGTATGTACGTATTACCTGTTGTTCCCTTTGTCCTAAACTGAACTCCCTGTTGACACTTGCAGCAAGGTAACCACAGAGGTAAAAACAGGTTTTATTTCCTCAGTTGAGCATCGATTGTTTGTCCCCAAAGCTTGAGCAAAGAGGCCAACGCAATTGATCTGACAATGATGTCCATTGAAACGCAGACAGTCAGTTACAGTTCAGAACGAGAGAACACATCAGTGCATCCTCTTTAAATCAAGCTGCACCATCGGAAAACATTCCAATGGGGCCAGACAATAGCTCACAACACATAAGTAGTATTTGCACAGCAGCAGGATAAAAGGAGCCAGATTAATCCCAAACATTCAACAATATGCAAATGGTATTCCCCTTTACATTTTTTTTTATGACTCATTGGGACATACTGTAATGTATGTAACTGCCAGTTCCCAACACGCTGTGCGTTTTATTCCTGCATCCACAGGCCCAGTTATCACCCCTAATCATGATTCACTGTGTCCTTGTGATTCACCATGAAAGGAACGTGATGACATTCCATCCCTCTGGAAGTGCTGAACGGGTGTGAAGCCAGTGAACCGTGCAAGGGTCAGAGCCATAATGTTCACACCGTTGAAGAGCTGGTAGAAATCCTCCTGAATTAGCTCATATGGATAAAGCTCAAAAGAGCCAATGTGCCAGGTCACTATCTCTGTACTGCTGTAAGGATGTAGGAGCATCTCGGCCTCTATGCTGGCTCTATATACTGCAGAATGGGGATTCGCCCAACGCAATGGAAAGTGATAAATAACTCTGGCACGATTGGAGTTCTGCATAAGTCAGGAGGAGCCACCAAGGGGGAAACAGATTGTAGATTGTTTTGTGTGCAGAGAGGGAAAGGCGGGTGGCGTTTAGATTAATGCATCAGCCCGTCTTACAAAATGCCTTTGAATCTGCAAGTGCAATGTAAGCTAAAGTGAAATGCATTTTATCCAATACTGAACGCACAACTTTGGGATTATGCAGTGCCTATTTTGTCGGTAGGTGAAAACATTATTTACTGTTCGATATTAAGGGACTACAGGGACAAGTCTTTTGATGCCTCATTCATAAGTGGCATGAGCAGGCAGCTGTTTATGATAAATGTCATTACCCTGCGCACTGAAGTATGGAAACGCCTGTTGGCTCCAACCAGCAGCAATGAGACAGAGAGGACTGCCATTTGCAGAAATATTTAGTAAATAGATGAAAGTTTGACATAACTCAACAGGAAGGAAAAGGTATTCCTGAAATGTTATATAAATGCTTTATCTATGCATATATATACATATAGTTATGAATATATGAATGATTAATCAATAATTAGTAATGCAATGTACTTTAGTCTTTGAAGAACAGTGGCCTTCACAAATTAAGACCAGGTGCTGCCAGCTAGCATATGGCAGCGACTACTTTTTTCATCATAAACAGAATATCTCGGCATACTTGAACAACATGTACCTATCCGTGGAACCATTGATGAGGAAAAGTTAATTAAATTCCCAAAACCCTTTTAGGTCTATAAGTCTGATTCATAATTGTAGGTGTTCAGTGAGAATATTTGAAATATCTACTTCATATACCCTTTATTTAATCAGGTAAAAGGTTTAATTGAGATTAAAATCCCCTTTTTCAAGAGCGACCTGGCCAAGAGGGCTGCATGAAGAAGGTTAACTACGTTAGTGTTAGCTTGCATTAGATCTGCAATTATATCAGATGGAATCGTGCGATCACATTGTTAAAGTAAGCCAATAAAACTTACATCTGAGGTAAGTTTCCATTCGCTGTGACAGCTTGAACACTTTATAATCCCTGAATGTCAACAAGCACTCCAGTCCCGGTTTGGGGCAGCACTTTTTAGTGTCCCTGTTTCCTTTTGTTTTGAGCTTCTTGATGTATTTGTCTGCAGCATTGTGATTTTCAGCGTTTCATTTATGCAGCGCTTTGAGTAAACTCTGTGCATTTTTCGTCAATTTCTTGAATGTTTTTGTAGATGCTGAACATGTGTTCTTAAGTTGATGAAGATGTTAGTCATTTGCATGTGTTTTGTGACATTCATGTTTTTAAATTTGCACTGTTTTTCAAAGTGCATCGTGTTTCTCCTAATGGAAGTGTTTTGGGCCATTGTAGCGCATTTGCACCTGTTGTGTAATGTACTGAGTGTTTTCTTTTAAAGAGAAATTTAAATAAAAAGCAGCCTTTAACCAATCCCATGTTCTTCTGGGACTGAAAGGAGTGTACTTGAGAACAGTTCATTCTTAAAGAGCCTTCGAGAAAAAATAGATACAACCCTTGGACTGTAATGCTTGCGTGTTATAGGTTTCAACAGATTTTTTTAAAGCTAATTTCATTCGGTTGATGCTGAAGGAACGTTAGTCTTTAAACCTTAAACTTCTTATTTTGCCTTGTCACTATAATGACCATTAAAATGCTTTGATCCAATAGGAGAACAGGTTAAAGAGGGCCAGTTGTGGGGAAGATAGGGAAGATAAATTTTGTACATTGTACACACTTAGAATGGAAGAGTGCCAAATGTGAAGTATTAATTCTCGATGTGTTTTCAAAGCCTTTTGTTCTTGCTGTATACCATCTACAGAAAGGGATTTAGATTTAAACATTTTAAATAACCTGCAGCTCTGATTGATAGATCGTTGGGCGTGCAATATTAGTTATCATCAAAGCAGTGACCTGATTTCACCTCAGGACTATGTTTGTTGCACAGACACTCTCAAATGAAATGTGGGCCTAATTATATTTTATCTGATGCCCCGCAGCAGGCCCTGCCCTCGGAGAAATTAATATCTGAGTGTCCACTGCACACAGTCTCAATTACATTTCTTTTCAAAATGCATCAGCTGCCATCCTTCTTGTTAATGTGCAATGCGGGAATGAAAGTGTATACAGTTGTGAGTAATTCGTCATGCCCGAATGACCGAGCGAGGCGCTCTGCTGCAGGAGTATGCATTTCAAAAAGCATTAACAAAACTGCAAAAACATACTCTCCTAGCTTGCATTCATGAGCTGCCAACTATTACTTAAAGTCACCCCAATCCTGTGTCGTTGTGTTGTTTATGGGAATGGTAGTCAGAGAACTATCTGTCGCAGTGTTTGAAGTCATACTATATTTACGTGTTGTTTCTCCGTTGCGAAAGGTTGAATTGAAGTTTGTCACTGCAGACAGATTTCTGAAATAAAAAGTGACATGCTGAGTATTTGTGGGCCCCCCTGCTGTGGTCATGTTGCATATGTGCCTCACTGGCTCCACTTCTTTCGAAATCATGCTGAGAAGTGTTCACGGGCTGGGGTGTTCTCGCAACGTACATTAACTACACACAACTGCTGCTGCTGGTAGGGGGGACTTGTTGCTCTATGATGAGTCACATGCCTGTCAGTGATGACCGTGGGTCACTCCCATGGAGATGAGGGAGCATATAATTAGCATTGCATCTCCACAGTCACCTGAAATTGTGTTTATGTGAATATTAAGAGTGGTTGTTATATGTGCGTGGGCAGAAAAATAGCAATTTTACTAAGAGACAACAAAGGACATTTGAAGTGTATGGTATGCATGTGTACAATCTTTCCACATCTACACCTGTGTGTGTGCGACTGTGTATATGTAAAATAAGGCAAGGAATAGCAAAAGAGGTTCACTCTGCAAAGTCATATTTAAAAGGATTTGCTTGGTATCAGTCAAGAAAAATATACACGAAAATTAAAATAGTAAGGGACTATACTCGACTAAAGAAACTAATATAAAACAAACATATATATAGTTATTGTTTGATGGTGATAGTAGTAAAGAACACACATACATACATTTGCTTTTAAACGAATGGACTGATTGGAAAAGGTTGCACTGTATTATTAAACAACAATAGGTAACTTTGACAAATATTAATGCAAACTTCATGTCCTATGATGGATTGCAGAGCTGGAGAAAGTTTTAATTGATTTTCACAGTGTAGTTTAATGAATAGGGGTGCCTCAAACTTTAGGTTAAAATGAATGCAAAAATCTAAAATATACCAGCATGTTTTTTTTGTTTAAAATAGTAGGCTGTGAGAACAAGGTTAGATTGATTGGAGACCTAGCCGGCAACCTGCTGATGTAATTCCTATTGCTGTAAGTATAATGTAGTTTCCAAGGATTAATGTGGTTGCACCCTGTTAGTCTGCAGGACTGTCTGACAACTTTTATTTTATGAAACCACATCACTGCTCTGCCAAGTCCTGGCACTGTTGTCCTCCCTGTGGTCATGATAACTTGCCAAGAAAACACAAATTAATGCCAGGATTGGTGGGACAAGGTGTACTCTTACTCGGTAAACAGAAATAGTTTTAAGTACAGCAAAAACGATCAACAGATTGGTATAGATTTCGGAAGATTGGTATTGTTATGTATAATATGTGCATACCTTACTTAGTTTAACTCTGAATTCTGATTGGTCAATTTGAAATTTCAGCGGTCTGCTATGGAAAGCAGAACGTTGCTAAGGACACTTTAATAAAGGGACTATGTGCAGTCATATCTATCCGCAGAAAGAAGTCCAGGCAAATTACCATCATTGGTGACCAAAAACAAGATCACGAAGAAATAAGAAAACAGTGCGAAATATGGACGGAGAAGAAGACGGCTAAGACATTTAAAGGGTTGTATGAAGAATCTAGCAGAAGTGGTTGAAATGAAAAAAAAAAAAAAAACCTTTGATTAGACTTGGAATGCTACAAGGCATAAATCCTCAATCAGTCATATTGCTGTCGTGCAGTTTAGCTGTTGCTAGGATGTAGAACAGACCATTTTTTCTTAGCGGAAGTAATGTAATCTGTTTGATATCAATAAAAACTTGTTACAGTCAATATATTGATGATATATTAATTTAGTAATTAACAGTGAAATGAGTTGAATGATTCACAGTGCAGTGATCCACTCATACCAATAGGGGGATCACGTACAGGCTCAATGCTAATTATCCCTTATCTGACAGAGACAACTGAAGGATTCAGCTGAAACCAAGAACATATTTTTTGCATAAGTAGCACCCTAAAACAAGTGGATGAAAATAATTAACCTTGTGAATCATAGGTTTTTGATGCTCTATTTGCCCAACATGTATTTACCAGTTTAAAGGTCACATATTAAACTGTATTTCAACACTCTATTATACGTCTCAGATATAAACAAAACATGTTTCTGAAGCTTTTGCTGAAATATGAAACAGATGATGAAATTTGCATGACATAAACCCTTCTCCAAAAGTGCTGATTCTGTGTCTGTAGCTTTAAATGCAAATCAGCTGCTGCTGCTGGCCGCGCCCATTTGCGGATGTGTTTCTGGCTCTCCTGCCCCCACCCGAGCTGCTCCATTGTTATGGTGAATCCAGCACAGAATCTGGTCATCTTAGACATCCTGCTGAAACTGGTGGCCAAATAAAAAAGACACACAGAGGAGCTGCGGGAGATGATTCAGGTAAGAGGGTCGGTCAGGGGCTTACCTTTGTTGGTCTGTTGCTAATGCCGTACATCCCCCAAATGAGGTCAAAGATGAATTTTACGTCACATATGAACCGAAACCTAACTCACCCATTTTTGGAGCGGGTTTCACATACATGGATCAGGAGGGAAAGAGAGAAATCCTTTTTTGCTCTTAACACACAGGGGAGACATACTATACATGTAATCAATACATTACAAAGTGCATTTTGCATAATAAGGGACCTTTAAGCAGTATTCTGCAAATTTCTTAATTGTATTTGCAGAATACGACATGACAACTGTTGTCATGTCGTATTCTGCAAATACAATTAAGAAAATCAATATAATAAATGTCAAGTTTGGCGACTTACCAATGCATCATTTTCAATGTGTGACCATTCAACCCTTGTTACAGTACTTTGTAGTCTGTGATCTACTTAATTTACTTCATGTCTAAATAATAACAACTATTAAAGAATCTTGAAAGAATCATCATAAAGGTAGTATGTTAATTACTTGGGAGAATGTCCGTTTTCCATAAGTAAAGAGGGATAGCCATATGCCTAACTAATACCTAAAACTGCCAATAAAGAACAAAAAAAAAGGACGACATCACTGCTGGGTTTTTCTTTTGAATATTTTCTTTTGAAAGGAAAACGCTCGGTGCTCTACTTCTCAAAGAACATTTATATGTTTGTTAGATTTTTGTTTAAATCTGCCACATTACCATGCATCCATTCTTTTAGCAAATAACCGTAAATGCAATACAAAAATCAAATGAATTGCGTTAAACGCAGAAGAACATGTCTGCAAGACAAAAAGATACCATTAAAAAAAGCCTTTATGTGAGCTCTAAACGGATTTATGGATGCTTATCCAAAAAAGGATATAAGAGAAGCTTTTATCACTGAAAATATGTTCCACCTCTTTCAGCAGGAGCCACAGGTAAATATTGTGTTCTGGATTGTTTGACACAAAATTACATAAATCATTTGTTTTGGCTTCAAAATGTCAATCTTTTATCAAATGCTGTTTTTGTTGAATGTCAAATATAACTTTTCTATGTGCACACCATAGGATTTATGGTGTTTTTCCATTACACAAACCTTAATAAACACGATGGAGCGTTACATGTAATTACATGTCTGGTCATGTCTGCTGCCATGAAAAAAAAAAAAGAAAAAAAACTGTGTTTGGTCCAAACAGCTTGTGTCCCTGTTTACATGACAGTGACGGTGAAGCAGAATTGCAAGGATTAAAGAAATAACCCGTACAATCTTTCGGCCACTGTTTAATCCGCTCAAGTAAATACCTGACACTCAATTTCCAGCGGGGACGTCCATAGCTGCAATGACGGCTGTTGTCAGCACCGGGGTTAACTCCATCTCCAAAAGGACATGTGAGGGGGGCGAAGTGGCCATGGCGTCATCCGTGTCCCTCACCTTTACACCAGAGTATAATTCTGCGGATTAAAGATAGGGGTTGTCAATTCTGCTGATATCTACTGTGGCAAGAAGGACAAGAGATACAATGAGTCGTATATTGTAAACACTTTGCACATCAAAGTGCATCATTTACCCTCTTGAATACAGACTGTAGTAGTTATTTATAGACTAAAAGAAAGGATAAATATTTGAGAATTCATATACAGTAATAAGGTGCTAGATACAGCAGTACGCAGGATACGTTTCATTTTACTCCATATCAATTGTTTACAAAGGCGGATAAGAACATGAAACATACCCTAAATGATTTGAAAGTGATACTTGCAGACATTTCTGAAAAAAACACAATGTAAAATACTATAAACATTACTTGATTCAAACGCTTTTCATAAAATCCGGGGTGTACTTTCTCTTCTATTCAATGCACAACTGTGTTATGCATTTAAATTTGTTGACTGACCCGAGAAAACAATATGAGTCGCGTATTATAATCTGCTGGTTGTACGGCTTAGTTGAGTACTCGACTCTGATTGGTCACGTTGGACACCAACAGCTCATTGGTAAGGTCAATAGGCCATTGCTAAGGAGGATAAAGGGACGAGTCATCAATCTGCAGAAAGTAGTCCGCTGTGGACATTAAACATTAGTTATCGTGCATCAGTAAACACAATGGAATACTTTAGGAATACTTATTTTTATATGTGTGGACAGTACAAAACTGTGGATTCATGATGGCTAAAGTGATTATAAATCAATATATTGAAATGGAACATTACATTATATAATTCACTGTTTCTCAACGGACCAGATTTTTGTACTTCTGGTAGTGCCGGATGTTATTGTTTTTAGCCTCAGTTAGCATGTAGCTAATAGTATATCTAACACACCCCCTCTAACTCTCACTCATTGATGCTGCAATAATACTATTACGTGTTTAATAACCAATAAACCTCAGAACTGTATAATAGAATATCATGAGGGGAAGCGTCATGACTACATCAACAGATGGCGACGGTGACTTTATAAGAGGGCTAAGCAGAACGTGCCCTGGACCAGCCTCCGTAGACGTCAGCCAATAGAAGAGACGGGGCCATATGCCCTTGTGACGCCAAGGGGCCAATAGGATCCTTCCACTACCAACCAATGGGAGAAGACGACACCAGAAGGACCAGAGAGTAGAAATGCATGATGTAAACAGAAGATCGAGGCCTTTTCCATGCAGCTGTAGACAGATGTGGACTGTGGTCAGTGACATGGGGATGGACCACAGCTGTGTTTCCTGTGTGGATACATCATATCATTGTATTAGTAAATGCTGTTAAACTTGACGAGAAGCTCCTTGGATTTTATTTGCCTATACCCTTCTCCAAGATTAAGAGCCCAACCCTAAACTGTCCCTAGTGAAGATAAGAATGTCAGCACATGAGAAAGAAAGTGCTGGATGTCAGAGAAATCAGCAGAAGAAGACAGACAGGATGTTAACACTAACAGAAAAATAGTATGGGCTCTGGCATTAATAGTTGTTAATGGAAAAAAGATTTGGACAGTTACACAAAACCAGTGCTGCCGTCAATTTAAGTTGTGTTGCTGTTACCACAGTTCTAGTCATTGGTATGCTATGGAACATATACACATCAGAGTGCATAATTAACTCTCAGACGGTGAATTATAATTCAAAGACAGGAAAGAACAAGGAGAAGCTGATATATGATGCTTTTTTAAATCAGGTGTGTCTGAATTGGTTTATTTGTAATATTTGGCCACCATTTAGAGTCTGCTGCGCACAGTTGCCCTTCATTTCTTGTCAAAGCATTTGAAACCGCAAGTGTTTTTCTCTCTCTCATTGCGGCAATCAGAATGTCACATTCTCTCTGTGCTATTTAAAAGGACAATCCATATCACTCACAGATGAAAAGAAAGAAATAATCTAAAAAAGGGTTGGAAAATATCTTGAGTGCAAGCTTATAGCGTGACATAAAAACACCTCTCACTCACCCACTGTGCTTCTCGAGAGACTTTTAAATCCAGCATTCAAACAGAGAAGCACAGCCACAAGCTTAAGGGCGGAAGAGAGCTTTATAAACTCAGAGTGAAAGAGCAATGCAGGCTAGTATTACTCGTCACAGTTAGTGCATTTATCCCCTAATTCCTGATTATTCGCAGTGAGCTGCTAGGTGTGCTCAATTTACAACAGAATAGAAGGCGGATTTCACCCCTTGGAGGGAGCAGCTAAATATAATTTATTCTTCTCTTTTTATTATTTTTTTTAATAAAAGTTTTATAGTTTAACGTTTACTGCTCATCCATTTTGAGCAGGGGAGCTGATTATTATGGGAAAAGTATTTTAATATCAGATAATTTAGCATATTTTAGGTACTGGATCCCATTAAAGGGTGTTGTTGAGCACTGGCAGTGTAACATGTCACACATTTAGAGGAATCACACTTTAAAGTAGCAGCCTTTTTAACTGTAAAAACACTTTTCCAGAAGTCCTGCAAATTGGCATATGGTTAAACTTAATATCATTTGTGCTATTCCTACAAAAGCAAATATGACTAAAACCTTTAACATGGATGGTTGGTTCAGTCATTTTCTCCACTTTGTAATCCGTTTGCAAATTTGACGGTCTATGTTACAGTTAATGTAGGCCATTAGCAAAGTCGATGTACAGTTAATGTGATGCTTGTAGCTGGAAGGATAACGCCACATTTATGTTTTAATTAGCTGATGAATTCCCATACGGTTACCTGGATTTTTTTAATAATGATGGTATAAAATGACACCTTGAGATTCAGCACGTATGAAGAGGTTAGCAAAATGTTTCCATCTCACTTTAAAAATGTAAAATTAAAGCAGTGAAACTAAAATATTCCCTCTAACTTTTCATATCAGACATTAAACCAGAGAAACAGAGAAAATGTTTGAAATAGTTTTACCCCAAATACCTCTCGACTATCAGGCTGTACAAAGTTATATCAAAAACCACCCTATATACAGACAATACTGTCACTTTACCTTCAGGAAGTCTTATTTTTCTACAGAGGAGTTGAACCTCCAACAACACAAAGCATTTTGTTCTTAAGGTCTCATTAAAACAGCGACTGGTTTCTTGACCAGATAAAGGGTGAAGAAGAGCCATGAATGGAGTAAGGGATGGACAAGTGGGTTGGGCACCAGTGGTGGAGATAATAAGTTATATTTTATTGGCAAGGACTAATTCTTCATTCATGTAATTGAAGAAGTAAAGGTAGATCAATAGGCTTCAATGGGCTTCCCTGTTCTGGCATGCACTGACATTAAAGCAGAAGACCAGGCGGCACAAATAGATCTTTCATCAGCGACAGGGCTTAGTGTGTTTACAGCACAATCCTTATCTCTCAAACTCCTATCTCTCCCAGTGCAGCAAATTATGTTCCCAATACTAATGCCTATACAGAATTAACCCCACACACCACTACTCTGAACAAATAAAAAAAATAGGTTAGGAACATACTGCCAGTGTTAAATGAGGAAATAAATAATGGATGCTGGCTTTGCCTCTCTCCCTCTGTGCGCCACTGATCCTAGCCACCTGGAGGGCTTCTAAATAAGATCCTACGCGGGCTGAGCGCAATACAGCAGTTCATTGATCCCCATCCTGCTGTAAGGCCTCTTCCCTCAGGTGGGCATATGAAGGTTGAGGAGAAAGGGCATAAAAAAAAAAAACTAAAAAAAACTACACAGACAGAAATACACACACGCATAGACGAAGAGAATTCTGACTGACTTTCCTGCCCCCCCAGGAAGCGTGGTACAGATGAAAAGATTCAGAAGCTTTGATGTACATGTATGTGTGTGTGAAATGCTAGTGATGTGCTCCAAAGGAAATCAAATGTGGCATGTTCTCCAGAGAAGTGGAAGTGCTGTTGAATCCACGCAGTTAATATGGTCTGTTTGTTTAATGGGTCTACAGCAGATGGAGCAGCTTGTGAGTCACAGTGGAAGAAGATTGCGCTGGTAAAAGTGGAAACACACAGCCCACAGAACACAGAACACATACACAGGAGACAGTATGCGGGCAGTCACATGACACTACTGACCAGCTCCAACTGAAATCTTATCCGGGGGAGGAAAATCAAGATGTAGAAATATTGTGACTTATTTTGCATCTCACAATTAGGCGGAATCGTAGTTTAAGATCAAAAGAAGCGTGCCAAAACTCATGAACTGTAGAAAGAGCTGCTTAAGAGGAATGGGATTGACTCAACAAACGTCAGAAGAAACAATTTGCTGTCTGAGAACTCCAGAACAAAGTGGTCAAAGCATCGAGGGGTCAAAGTCATCAACCAGGAGTCAGTAGTGTACCAGTTAAAAAGAGTGACAAGACGATTCCCATCTGCTGTCAAAGACCACTTATGAACATCACAAGGAGAGACACGTCTTAAAAGTTTCATACTTAGCTCTGTTGTCACCATCTCCATGACAACCGAGCAAAATCCAGGGTGAAATGTGGTTGAAGGCTAAAGTAAAGATAATAAGTGCATGTTAATATATTCGAATGATACAGAACTTTGGGTGTCATTGTTTGTCTATGGATATAAGGTCCCACCTTTTTTCCAGTATTGCATTCTTATTGTTACAATTACATTTACAGTTAAAACACGTCAATGAGAATGATTACATGTTCTATCACAGGCATGTTTATTTTATCTACTATTTTCAATGTTTGCTTTTTTTTTTTTCAGGAATTATTGTTTTTCATTCCTTTACCTTTGTGTGTGTGTGTGTGTGTGTGTGTGTGTGTGTGTGTGTGTGTGTGTGTGTGTGTGTGTATGGAAGTACATTCAAATTAGCCTGCTCTAGGATGATACACTGATACAAAATATTTGCAACATGGCAATTTGTGGAGAAAACTCCTTGTCATGTTGACGTCATTAATGTAAATTGGGCAATTTTGGCAAAAAGTCAATGTTTTTAAAGCAATTTCTTTCTCTTTCGTAAACAGAATAGTCTTGGTTTACAGCTCATCAATATCTATTTTGTTTGAGTAACAAGTGAACCAACTGCCAATATTTAAACAAAAACAGCATAAAATTGTGTATCAACACGACTGTGTAAGCAAAGAAACGACAAGATGGAATATGACAAATGTTCCATAAATCTTCACCAAATGGATAGATCCACAGAAAACACACACTTATGAACCTGTTTTATCTTTGAAACAGCTAGCTGCCAAAACATGTTGCCATCAGCAAACGCAAGCCAACATTATGTGGCAAGGAAGATATACTCTGTTTGCATAATTTCTTGTATACAGTACTACGAGCATGGGAGGAGCTGTGGTGGGATCTACTATAAGCTCTCCTATCTAGGGTTCTCACTTTGGTCACTAAAAGCCCGCAGGTAGCACGGCGATAGACCGTAGCTATACTACAAAATAATAAATCTCCCATGCAACTCCAAATATCAGCTCTAGAGCCCCCACTCTGATTACCATCAGAGAAATATTCGATTATCAGAAATACCCGAACTGTACCGGAAATGACTCTCAATCTGTATACACTTTACTTTATTAACATGTCAACTTAATAACAACACACATATTCCATTACTCGGTTCAAAACAAAATCAATAAAAGTACCCGGGATTTTACTCTGTTATGGTACCCTTGTTGGCGCGCTAGATGGGGCTCATATTCCCTCCACGCGGCCGATCCATAGACCTATCTCCCCGATGAAACAATCCCGCGTAGTCCTCCTGTTGGCCCGATGTCCTTCTTCCCTTTTCGCGCTTCTCCGACCGAAGTCCCCCCTCTTCTCAAACCCGGTAGGTTAGAACACCTGAACTCTGATTTGTTCGCTATATAACTGACACCTCTACCGCCAATACAAATGTAAAGTTCAAGGACTTCTAAATCATAGGAAATATGACAACTTAACGAATAAATGAGAATGTAAACAGAATTAGTAGGGCACTACATTTACATTCTCTTACAGTACAAATGATGAGCCTTGTGTTGATGAAGACATGAACCTCTCTGTGATAAGCCATCATAAATAAGCTTTGGAAAAGTTGATGGAAACATTACCTTAACAGTCCGGAAGCTGTTGATGGTGTGTATTCCGTCTGCTGCTAGCTAACACCGTTAGCTCATCCATTCCATTAGTCAGTAATCTTACATTGAGGTTGTGTTTTTCATAAAAAGCACGGATACACGACAAATACATCATTTCAATGCGACACAAACAGCCGTTTCCTGTTTGAAACTTTGATGGTCGGTTCTAGTCCCATCCATCCATTCCAACCTTCTACTTACACAGTCTCTTTTTATAAAATAACATGGATTAAAGTGCATGTCTTGTATTTACAAGCAGTGATAAGGATAGCCTGGGCAAAGCACTGTTGTGACCAAACACACACATCTACTAGAAGTTCTAGCCATGTATGGTTAACAGCGATAAGAAAACATGTATTACCCTGCTCTTGAAGCATCTAAAGTAGCTTCCCTATAAAGGTTTCAGTGGTATGCTTGTTGTCTCTGACAACATGGAGTGAGAAAAAGATCACAAAGAACAGAAACTTTACTGAAAAGCTGAAGGCGCAAAAAAAGCTTAGGAAGAAATGTTTAGCCATACACGACTGTTGTTTTGTTGTAAATGCTGTAAAACGATTGCAGAAAAGGTTGTTCCCCCAAAAAAAACACATCATGGTGTGAACGGTCTGCCCACCGGTTCAATTTCAGTTAAAAGTAATACGTTTTATTAATATTTCCACTGTTCCAACTAGCAAGTATAGCTGTATGTTTTTAATAGCGTGTAGTGCATTTCCCACTGCCCCTGATCTAAGCACCCATGGAATGGCAGCTAGCAGTGCAATGCCCCACAGATGTGAAGAACTCCGGTCAATATAAGCAGAGAAGAGCAGCAGCCCAGCAGCAATTGGGTACAGAAAAGAGAAGAGGCAAGAAGCAATTCCAAAAACACAACCACTGCGAAGAAATCTAGAGCCTGAATCGCAGCACCCAGTGTCCGCTTGGACTTGATGCTCCAGCCTCGGTTCATAGATAGACCAAAAGGAAAATATGAAGAAGTTTCCACCACAAGAGTTTTAACTAACTCTGCTTCTGTTGAATGTTGAATGTCTCAAAACAAATTCAATTCATGTACTTGCAAAGGTAAGGAGGTAATCGCATCATTTTAGTTTTTCTCCTCTGTTTCAAAAACCTACGTAAATGTGCTAATCTTGTAGATTAAATGGTATGACAGATAGGCTATTAGGCAATCCTTTAGTTATGTCAATGTTGTTTCTTGTTCACACATGCCATCAAGTGTAGTTGATTGAATTCCTTTTACGCAACCATCGGTTTTAGTTATGTTTGGCCAGAAGTGCTTTTAAATGTCACACAGAAGAACCTGATAAATACATCCAGTGCTAGGATTATCAATTTCTGTTTGGTTCTTATCAGGTCTGGTTCAACTTAAAGCTACGGTATGTTCTTTTAAATAAAACACTCTGATGCAGGCAATGGAAAAACATACATTGGTTGAAAGTAAAAGTTCCTTAGCTATGCAATGTGCCAAGGTATTTTTCACCAAAATGCATCATAATGCTTACGTTGTAATTTTCTTTCAGTCACACTTCAAGTACAGCACAGTAATTTCAGGTTGGAAAAGACAGAATATACCCAGAACCGACATGACTGTCTTCATTTTTCTTAGGGCTATCAAACGTGTCATTAAATGTACAGCACAAGTTTTTCAAAATTGATTCATGCTGTTTTTCAGAACTTAGGTTTAAAGTCACTATCCCTGCAATTATAAGGAATCGCTGAACACCCGCAGGCATTTCAATTGAGCCTATAGAATCCAGCTAGTCTGGTAGAAACCTCTGTCAAGGGACCTATAATTTGTTTCTTCTATAAGAATAAAGTGCTAGCCTTGGTCTTGCCAGAGGAGTCACTGATGTGGAGTTAGCAATGTTCTGGAGCACTTTCAGGCCTAAAGCCACAGCTGGAGAGAGGCACACATTCATCAAAACATACCTCAAACACATTCACAATCCCACACACACAATTACTCCTGCACCCTTCAAGCAACGATTGAGTTGCAAAGATTCGGACTCTTAATTTAATGTACTTTCATTTATCACTCTGAATTAGATTTCATGTTGCTACTAAATAATTTAAATCCGCTGGAAAGCAATCTTGGCCTTCATCTCAGTATCAAGGAACACTGGAAGATGACCAGATGTTGTACAGTTGCCACGATTTACTTTGCAGTGGGGCACGTGTGGTATGTGGAAACAGGAGAATTTGTGCACCATGTTACTGTTGTAGCCCATGGATGAAGAGATGTCTCCAGTGTCGGAAACTTTAGTGCAGTCAGAGATAACTTCTTTCTCATTGGTTTAGGTACTGTACATATTCATTTTATTCTGAACACAGATGGACAAAAAAGTCTCCCTCCTACATTTGTTCAAATTTAGCTTCTCTATGTAGTATAAGGTCAGTTATTTTGATAACGGTGCAAGGTATTGTGATTAAGTTGTCTTAATCTTTGGGAACGTTTCACTGAGAGGAATCCTCTTTTTGCGAGGAAAACCCTGATCACATTCAATTACAGTAGTGTTTCCGATCTATTAGCCGTTGGGCTTAAGCCCTAGCTCAAGGGGCAACACATTAGCGTCTTTCACTTTTCCCCTTTCCCTGACCTTACATTCTCCAAATGAGGACCACCACCGCCCATTTAGCTCAAATTGGCTCTGTTTATTTGATGGAGTCAGAAAGAATGCTAAATAGGAAATCCTGTGAAGAATGATTAAGCATTCAAAGTCTATGCTGTTCTCTGTTTGTTTAGTGTGTTTGACAGATTGATATGTATTAACAGAGTGAATGTCATTACATTTAAGTGAACCTCAGCAGTTCAGCAGATTTATGGTCTAATGTAGGCACCTGATTGATGGTCTACTGTGGGCTTGTCATCATAACACATTCATAGATATACCAGGAATTTGCCCGTTCAAGGACAATAGTAGACTTTGAGATTGCATGTTATTATTTATTCTTTGTGGTACTAATGATGGTGAAGTTTTTGACAAACTTTTGAAAACACTTCTGATTCAAGCAAAGGGCTGTCCCTTATGAGAGGAAAAAACATCACATGTTTGAACACACATAGTATGAGGTTAGTTGCATGGTCATTCAAGATTGCGACCCTGTTATCTGTTTGTTAAGGGGAGTACAGAGTGACAATGTTGGATGGATGGTGCATTTGGCATGCTTTATTATTAAGCACAAGAACCACTTAGTCATGCTTAGATAATGCTTTGAAATAATAAATTACAAAATGCAAATAAGGAGAAGATTAGTCAGTGTTTATGGGTGGCATTTAATTTTAATTGGTTCATTATTTCCGAAAATTACATTTTTAAACTCTCCTGACTGCCACAGCTGTGCTTGTTGCCATGTCGCGGTAGTGAAGGCTACAGGTCGAGAACATCCCTCTTTACAAACCAGACCCCTTTCTACGAAGTATCAGACCGTGTGAATTTGGAAAGAGATTGAACCATTGAAATGGATTATTATTACCTACAAATCGAAAGTATTGAGTTGAAGCTATAAATTGCTGAGATGAAGTTGAGGATTAACTTTTGATATTACTCCAACTTACTGGTAGTGCAGTGTTTGCTTGTTTTCACCTTTCCCCACGCTAGTAAAATCTCACCACTTGTCACTCATCTGTATGATCCTTGAAACTGATCCATAGGTGTTGAAGAGAAAAGACCCAACCTGCAGTGAAAAGCTTTGCTGTTTATCTCTTTGCCCTTGTTGATGTGAGTTCTCTAGCCCCTGACCTTGCATAACAGGATCAATGCTGGAGATGTTTTCAATATATTTTTCAGTTACCTTTCAGTGTCTCACTGACATCCCAAGTACAATAGCAGGTATACCAATGTATACAAAAGCCCCTTAGAAGCAAGTCAGGAAACAATGTATCTAAATCGTTTTCCTCTTGTGTGTATTGCTAAGAAACAGTTTAGAAAAGAATGTTCGGCCATGATAAACTCTTTGGGAAAAAAAGAGAGAAAACTATTTCAGACTGAATGGATCCAAATAATTTCCTTCCTCTTGCCTCTCAGGCATTTGAAAATGGAAGCTTATTTTCTCATCATCTTTTTTATACTAATAACGTTCAATTTATAGCACTTAACAACCCTTAGTATTGACAATTTACGAGTGTCAGGAGACAAAGACTCACCTTTTGTCCAGCCATTTGGCTATTTATATGCATCTCTAATATTCAACGACACTTTCATTTTTGAACAATTGAGCCTCTCCAAGCTTACATGTCACATATAGGATAATTATTCTAACTGACTGCTGAAACACTTTTGTCTTTTTACGAACATACTGTTATGATTGTTTCGTGGCCACTTAAAATAATATGGCTACCTGATAACTTTTGTGACAAGGAGGAAATGAAATTAAAAAATGGATTTAAAGACCCTACTGAAATCAATACATTGGAAAATGTCTCACACCGGCTTCATGTTCAGAATTGCAAATCATTACCTGATTCTGACGTTTGTTGTAATCCTCCAGCTTTCTTTGACATTGTATCATGAAATGAACCCAAAGCTGAGTAGCCTTTAATTTTCTTCTTTGACATTTCCGCTTCAGTCAGGGGCATGACATGCAGAGTCGAGAACAACAAGGGGTCAGAAGCAGAAGTCAGTGTCAGCCAGCAGATGTCAGGAGATGGATTCGAACAAAAGAACATTTCCTTGAATTGAGCAACCTCAGTAATGCATGCTTGGTGGTTTTGACAAGATAAAAAGACAGGTTGTTTGAAAAATGCATATCAAACAGCCTCTCTGGGATCATCTGCTTTCATCAGCAATAAGGGAAAAATGAACTCTGGACTGCTGCTGTGAAACATCATCTGTTCTACAGTATAGAGCCACTGTTATAACATTTCAGTGCGCCCTTGTAGATGACTGGTTTTAATCAGGATAAGGCTTGATCCAAAGATAAAGTGCTCCTCCTTATCGGCCATGACAGTTCTCGCTTGTTCTATCACACAAAGAGTAGTCGCACGGTGCAACATTCACAGGACTCCCTGCTGGCATCAATAGCGACAGGATTTTCGAATGGGATTTCACTGGTCTGAGGCTTGTGAGCAGTGATCCCTGATGCAAAGCTCTCTTATCTGACAAGTGTGTATTTTTTTTTTACTTCGACTGTGTTTCTGCATATGTATTTGGGTGTATTGGGTGTGTGTGCATATTGCCGGATTACTACATAGACTTGAGTTATCTAAAATCAAAAAGCATTAGGGCATCAGAGTTCCCTCTAGCACTTCACCCACTCCCCCTGTCACCCTTCCTCTATATCCATCCGTCTTTCTAGCCATCCATCTACCCACCACTAACACTCCATCACCCCCCTTCATTTCCCCTTATCCTTCATCCACAGCACGGCGCTCAGACTCCTGGGGAGATTATGTCTGCCTGTCAGCGTTGCTGTTCTGATAGGTTGGAGCAGTGTTGCTTTTTTTTATCCCCCTTGCACACGTGAAAACTGACATGATTGGCACTCATCTCAAGCTATGATTGTTGTGCTGTGTGCAGATTCTGTGAGGGAGTCACTTCTTAGTTTTTTGATACAGAGGCAAAGCTCTGCTGACGGCCAAAATGACGAAGGTGCGGCAAGCTGTCAACGCAACTTTATCGGTAAATGCAGACATTCTCTTGTCGCTAAAACGTCTTCTCCTGGGAGATGTCTTGTGTTGCTGAGTCATAATGGAAAAGGGTACTGCCACGTTTGAACTCAAAGGAAATCACACTAAAGGGCCCTTTTCCTCTAGGAATGCAAGAAAACAGAACATTTATTTTAATTTAATTGATTTGGTCCTTATTGACTTTATTTGCGTAGAAAGATTCATGTAATGAGTGGCTGAGGCAAGATTTGAACACATGCCAAATGTGGGCATGAGTAATTGCAGAAGTTATAATTTCAAACATTACTGCATTCTCTTTACAATCAAGGGACATCTCCTTCTTCATTACCGCAGTGCTGCAGAGACTACAGAGCCATTACATTACTTGTTCCTGATGGCGACTTTCCATTTACATTTTTACCCAAACAGTATGACTTCATTATGCAGCCTCGTATACAAAGGCAATACAATTCTTATTCCATAAACTCCCAGCAACTATAAGTCCAGAACATTTCAGAGTGGAGTTGTTTACTACCTATTTTGGATAAACATTACACTCATTGAAACACATTGAAATATCTGCACACACAAACTTATCATTACCTATAGTGTAACTATTTTGTTGTTTTCAGTATAATAAACTCCATCCATCATCTTCTCCGCTTTTCTGTCAGGGTCTCGGAGGTAACAGCTCCAGCAGAGAGCCCCAAACTTCTCTTTCCCTGGCCACATAAACCAGCTCTGACTGGGGGATTCCAAGGCGCTCCCAGGCCAGCGAAGAGATATAATCCCTCCACCTGGTCCTAGGTCTACCCCTCGGTCTCTTCCCAGCTGGACGTGCCTGGAACACCTCCCTAGGGTGGTGCCCAGGTGGTATCCTCACTAGGTGCCCGAACCACCTTAACTGGCTCCTTTCAACGCGAAGGAGCAGCGGTTCTACTCCGATTCCCTCCCGGATGACTGAACTTCTCACCTTATCGCTAAGGGAGATGCCAGCCACCCTGCAGAAAAATCCCATTTCGGCCGCTTGTATCCACGATCTCGTTCTTTCGGTCTCTCGTGCTTTGCCTTCTGTCTCAGCTCTCTTTTCGTCACAACGGTGCGGTAAAGCGACTGTAGTACCGCTCCCGCTGCTCCGATTCTCCGGCCCATCTCACGCTCCATTGTTCCCTCACTCGAGAACAAGACCCCGAGATACTTGAACTCCTTCACTTGGGGTAAGGCTTCATTCCCTACCTGGAGTGGACAGTCCATCGGTTTCCTGCTGAGAACCAATCCAGTGAGTGCTGAAGGTCACAGACTGATGAAGCCATTAGGACCACATCATCTGAAAAAAGCAGAGGTTAGGGTTAGGAACTGCAGACCCCCTCCCCCACGACTATGCCTCGAAATCCTGTCCATGAATATCACAAACAGGATTGGTGACAAAGCGCAGCCCTGGTGGAGGCCAACCCTCACCGGAAATCGGTCCGACGTGCTACCGAGGACCCGGACACAGCTCTCGCTTTGAGAGTGCAGAGATTGAATGGCCCTGAGTAGAGACCCCCTCGCCCCATACTCCTGCAGCACCTCTCACAGTATCTCCCTGGCAACCCGGCCATACGCCTTCTCCAAATCCACAAAGCACATGTAGACCGGATGAGCGTACTCCCAGGCCCCCTCCAGGATCCTTGCGAGAGTGAAAAGCTGGTCCGTCATTCCATGACCAGGACCACATTGTTCCTCTTCAATCTGAGGTTCGACAATCGGCCGGACCCTCCTTTCCAGCATCTTAGAGTAAACTTTCCCTGGGAGGCTGAGTAATGTGATGCCTCTGTAATTGGCACACACCCTCTGATCCCCCTTTTTAAAAAGAGGAACCACCACCCCGGTCTGCCACTCCTTCGGTACTGTTTCCGACTTCCACACAATTTTGATGAGTATAATAAACTGTACATAGGAAAGGGACAAAATCACCAATTAGTTTGTGGACTAACATTTTGAAGCCTTGAGTTTAGCATTTTGGCCTTTGCCATCTTATTTTCTTGGCTCTAGCTTTCTTGTTCTTGTTTCCTTAGACAGGTGCAGCAAACTAACCCACTGTGCTGAAAATCATTTGAAAATATAGTTCAAAAGGGTAAAATTTAACAAAGAAAACGCCAAAATCAGCACCCATATTTGACCCCACCTTGCTGTTTACC